>NW_025318822.1:600000-1200000 GCF_018153725.1 Drosophila mojavensis | reverse complement strand
GCTCATCGACGAGCTCACAATAGCGTAGGCCTTGTTCACTTTGAACTCACATATCTGCAATTCAATTACATTACGGTACGCCCATTGTTATTGAGTGCGGCAATTGAAATTCAAACGGTGTAATTTCATCAAATAAATCACATTAAATACATGGTTGAGCTCATAAAATAAAACAACGGCAGCAAATTGATGGGGCTGCCAACAGCCAGCAGCCGTCAGCCATAGGCACTAGAATGTATGTGATATGTGATAATATGCAAAGTGCAGTCAATTAACTGTAAATGCAACTGCAACTGCGAGTGCAACTGGAATGGCACAGACAATGGTAAAATTTGTGGCAACGTTGCGTATGCGTAATACGATTATTGCACTGAAGCGAGAGCAATAAAAAGCGAAGCAATTATGGCATGCATTAAAGCTATGATATGACAGGCAGCCACGCCCCCAGGCACTTAACGTTGTCTCAAGGCCATCTAATCAGATTTATGTGAGAGTTGACGCGGTGCTGTCGCTGTCAGCTATGAAAAACACCAACAACAACAAAATCAGCAACAACAACCACCCACAACAACAGCAACATCAACAAGCACAATGACAACCACATTAAGTTAAACTAATTAAAGCTCAACTTGAATGCCTAATGTATGCAAAGGGCTTTCAATGAGTCGACGCTTTGTGTGAAGTCGAAAATTATGCACAGGCGGCACAATCCCTGGCAGAGGCAGAGACAGTGGCAGAGGCAGTGACAGAGGCAGTGACAGAAGCAGAGGCAGAGGCAATGGCAGAGGCAGAGCTGGCACTGGCGCTGGCTCATGCTCAAGCCCAAGACAGCAGGACCAGGCACCGCAAACGCAAATATAATTACATTTATTTATACATCAGCATTTGTATTGCGCAATAACAACGCACAGCAACAACATCAGCAGCTGGCAACAGTTGTTAGGCAGACGCCGCAGCAGTAGCAGCAGCAGAAAGGACGGCAGCAGCAGCGCCAGGTATTGAGCCACTTTCATTTCATGTTCATGGCGCTGCTTGAGAAGTTAACAAATATGTTAGCTGGTCCAGGACGTGTTCATGTCGCAAAATGGCCAATAAAGCAGACCCGGTAATAAATATGCCAACTGTCGGCTGAGCACCTAAAAAGGCGTAAAAACACCACAGATGCCTTTGCTGCCCACCCCCCATAAATCTATTTTCCTTGCAGCGACTCCCAGTCTCCTAGTTTTCTAGTCTAAGCCAACAGAGCTGGACGCCGTGTCGTGCCGTGTCTGGCGTGTAAATGTTATTTGAGTTGAATGTGAAACATTTGTGAGGCAAATAGAGTTACGCTCGAGTGAACCAGGTCCAGGTTCAGCTCATTTATAACTAAATACTCTGGCAGACAAGGCTTGGAAGTGCTTTCAAATGAAATATATATGCTAAGATAGCAGCTGAATTCCTGAACTGTCATTGATAAAGTGGTAAAAGAATATGGTAAGATTATAGTTGATTTGGATTAACAAGTGAACATGGTTACTAGATTGATAGAACACTTACATAGGACCCTTGATTACTCCTACGTGGGGTTATATTCCATTTATAAACCGAAGGAAGGCCCCTACTGGGGCTACTGACTACTGTGAGTCTTTAATCTTAAGTTAGTTTTAATTTTAAATTAAGCGTAATACTACTACTACTACTACTACTACTACTACTACTACTACTACTACTACTACTACTACTACTACTACTACTACTACTACTACTACTACTACTACTACTACTACTACTACTACTACTACTACTACTGCAACTCAGGAGTTCAGCAACCAGCGCTACGTCTAGCATTGCAAGAAATTGACTCAAGAGATTCGCAATTTGATAGATTTATATATCTGAAGAGATCGGGTTTATTCGTACCATAGTCTCTCTCAATATTCGTATTCATTCGCATGGCGTTCGGCTTGTTGAGTCGGCGCCCGTAGTGCTAGAAAGGAGAAACTAACTATCGTTTGATTGGTGCAAATGCACTTGAGTCGAGAGATCTACAAACTATCAATATTGATTATACATATACATTGTCTCTTGCTCTCAGTTTCTGCGAATTCATCAATAGGATCTAAATGGAATGGAATAAATGAATATACCAATGAATTAAGTCGTTTTCTTGTGATAGAATAAATTCTGAAATATTCCTGTTAGCTCAACAGATGCCAAGTCATTTTTTTTTTTTACTAAACATGCATTTATTGTTAAAACATGCATTATTGTTAAACTTAAAAACAATGACGGAGAAAAATGTACAAAGAATTGTGCAAGAGATGAATAGAAAAACGCTAGAAAAGAGTATGAGAGTGAATTAATTGGCATGCGTTGAGAGGATGGCTGGGATGAAGCGGAGATAAAAAATATATAAATTATAGACTCACGTAATGGAAGTATGCGATATGGGAAAAGTGCAAGTTGGACTCTTATAAGCATGCATATGGAAGGAGAAGAAGTGTTAATGGTAAATGAACTTGCAAGAGCAGGAGAAGATTATATTCATATGTTGCAGGGGATTCATATAATTTGCAATTATACAGTCCACTATCTTGCCACCATCTATAAAGTTGTCATGTAAATGTCAATATTTAGCTTGTGGTATAACTCAAAATATATGTATATACATATATGTTTATCCGTATGAAGGTATATCGAACTAGCTGACTAACTAATTAGTATTAAGCTGCTGCGCATTGTCTCGTGTTAAGGAGATTTGGGCACGTGCTCAGCTCTAGTCTGGCATCTAAACCAAAGTCAATGTGCCAGCTTCACTTGCAGCTGTTGGCACGAATTTATGGCACACCTTGTGGCCAATGTGTGGTAGAGGCAAGCAAACTGCATGTCTGGCATGCCAGCCTCTGGCAAACACGCACACACACATACAGACACACGCCCACACGCACACATAGACAGTAGAAGCTGTTGAAATGTTGAATTGTGATGCAGTTGAAAATTAAGAAAATATATTGTCAGCTTACATGGGGATTGGACTTGAGATATTTCCAGTTCTCGTTCGTGGTGTACCAGCCCGAGCAGATGGGTAGGAACGAGAGCAGCGCCGGTGATAGCCAGACCATTAGGAGCATGATAAAGACCCGACGATGCGTCATTATGAGTGGATAGTCCAGTGGCTGGACTATGGCATAGTACCTGAAATGAGATGAGAATAATTTGGCAAACGTTTGCCAAATGATATTTGACTAATTGCCGCCTCACCTGTCCACCGAAATGCAGCACAGATGCATGATGCTGGCCGTGGAGAAGTAGACATCGAAACTGTTCCAGATATCGCACATTACCGACCCGAACATCCATCTGCCAGATATCTCCACGGAAGCATTGAAAGTCATTGCACAAAGCGCAACGAGCATGTCGGCCACCGCCAGTGAAACCACAAAATAGTTGGTAATGATGCTGTAAATGAGAGATGAGCATGACTAACTTCAGCAGCGGATGCCAGCGGGAAATGTTGACAAATTTTTGAAAACTTTTGCAAATCATCAGCCTGGCGCAATGCACATTTATGTCAGTATTATACACATGTACGGCTTATCGGCTTAATAGCTCGTCTGTGTGGCTATGAGACAGAAACTTCTGCTCGCACATACACACACACAGACACACAGACACACATACATATATAGGCAGCATGCGAGTGCAGTCGGAGTTTAATGCATTAATTGATAATATGCTTTATTTGCGCCGGAATGCCACAAACTCTTCCCACAGACTCCAGGCTCAACTCAATTACGCACACATGGCGTATGCGCAACTCTAAAACTCATTGCAGCTTTAATGGGCAGAGCTTGAAGCGAGAGGCAATTACATTTTCATATCTCACAATTTACACTAGGCCAATGAACCAGCCTCACGTTCAAGCCGGCACAAACTTAATTACAGCCCACAGGAACCAGCCGCAGCCGTGATGCCAGAATTCGGAAGGCAGACGTCAGGGATGGCTGGGGCATGGCATGGAGGGTGAGTGCGGGACGAGGGCAGTGCCATGGCAAGTAACGGACAGTTGTTGGCAAGCCTTAACTACCGCAGAAATGTGCCAGGCCAGGCATAAGGCAAAACATCAGCGTCAACAACAGAACTGAAAATATAAGTAGCAAAGAGAGGCGTCGCTTTAAATCCGATTAAAACCCACGAGGAGACGAGGGCAGCCCAGAAGAGTTGCAAACGGAGCCATGTCGATTCCGATAGATGATAAGTTTAATTAGATTTATGAGCTTGTCAGAGCTCCAGACCTCCAGCACTTTAACGTGGCTCTTTAAAATGCCAAAGTACACACTGTTAATGGCCATTAGCCAAACACAGCAATTGATGGGGAAGCTTGTTATGACTGCCAACGTCAACTAGCTAGAGCCTGCTCATATTTTACTTTCATATTGAGTTTATTGTTGATAATTTGTGAACTGTGAATGGCTTCATGCCAGAGGCGAGACTGCAACAAAGTAAACTGTATTGATTGGTGAAAGTAATTTGTTTTAAGCTGCTAAACAATTATTTATAGAAATATTTCGAATTTTCTTTTAATGAATTGCTAAGATTATAGACAATAATGACAAAGGATTAGGCTTTAAGGACTCGCTTGCCAATCATAATTGAATTTGTTATTTATTTTCTTTGATTAGTATGTATAAAATATTTCATTCATATATTCACAAAAGATTGTGCACCACAGCAAACATAATTTGTGAATTTGCTTTATGCATTTTCACACGCATTTTCGGCATAAATTCTGTAGCACAGTCAGACCACGATTGTAATTAGAATATATTGGGGTGCGTTCTATCTTGGCGCAGTACATAACTTATATGGGCTTATTTCGACAAGCTGAACTTTTAGTTTGCTCCACCTTAATGGGCCGTGCGAAAGTTGGTTCAATTAGTGGACCGGATATTAAGTCAGCCGAGCGCACACGCACAAACGTCCATCTATTTGGGAAAGGCTGAGCTACGAGCGGAGTCCGACACAGGTGGGGGCTGAGTTAAATGAGGCTCAAATTATCGCATGAAAATTTGCTTAATGCGAGCCTTGAGTTGGACACACACCTGTGATTTGCACAGACGCTCACACACACACGCACACACTCACACATTTACACTGGCGAGAGGATAAAGTAGGAATGCATGTCAAGCATAATTAGGCCTAATTTGCCATAATGATTTAAACTGCGCAGCGGCGCAAAACAGTTGAAATGGGTCATAGGCAGAGCATCAGGGAAGATACAAATTTTTATGCAGCTAGCAATAATAGTCATTCGGGAGCTTCGTTACCTTCATTCAGTTCCTACACCAGCATTTCGCCTGGCAACAGAATTCAGGCAGCTTTGCAGGCTACGAAAGTTAAATGAGCCCCTTAAATGTCAGGTGGCTGTCTGTCTCTCTGTCTGTCTGCTTGGGCTGTCGCCAAGGTGAGCGTTTTCTTGGGCTGCTTTAAAAGGTTTATGCCTTGACATTGAGCGCCCTAAGGCTTCTTGTGTGGGCGTGGTTATGAGCGTGACCGTTCAGTGGGTGTGCGGGTGTGAGTGTGAGTGTGTGTGCGCTTTATGTAGCTTAAATGCCAGCCAAATACAGCATATGAATTTGAGCCTGAAACACGTACGAAATTATGAAGAACTGTCGTAACCCACACATTCACACACTTACACATACACACACACACACACACACACAGGGCACAGGGTGACATCTTCAACTGTATGAGAGAGTGTTGAGTAAGTATTGTTGTTAAAATACTCTGATCTCAATAAATGAGGAGATGTGAGGGTATGCTACGTAGCTTATGTGTTACAAATATTTAATATTTATTTAAATATTTTTTTTTTTATTTATTAGACATTAGTATTAATACTTTCTTCGACTTATTTTGTAAATATAATTTTTGAGTTTACCTTTTTTCCATACTAGAAATACCCATACACATATTTAAATGTATATTGTCGAATATTAAACGTAGAATGAAATTTTAAATTTTCTACAATTATTCAAATAATAAATAAAATCAATAAATAACTTTTATAGAATTATTTTCACGCTACTTATGTAAAGTCTACAGCATTTAGTGAAACTCTTAGTCGTCTACACTCTCCTCTTATTTATTAAGGCTTATTGGAGCTGTCAGAAAAGAAAAAAAAAACGAAATGTATATGGACCGTCGTAAATAAAATGCCAAACCCGGCAACGTCTGTCTGAGCGCCCTTTTAAGAAGGCCACAATATTTAAATGCGTTCATCTTATTAACATATTCGATGTAATTACGCACGTTTTCGACATTTGACAGTGCCGCACAGAAGTATGCCAACGGGTGGGCGGTTAAGTTATAAACCAGACACAAGCCAACATATGGGTAAGGGCAATGGGAATGGCATGGGAATGGTAATGGGTGCGAGCCATAGCAGAAAAGTTGACAAATTTCTTGACACGCAACGCAACGGCCCAAATATGATAAATGATGGCAAACTAATGGACGCTAAGGCGCACAGGATTAACGCCCCGGCGGCGGTCAAAGGCTGTGCGAAAAAGGCAACATAGACACAAATTCCTGGCCATGTCCTTGATACGCGCGCTGACAATGATGACAATGGCGCTTTGTGGCCAACAATTCAATGATAAACGTGGAAGCACGTTACTAACGGGTGCTATTGACGCCGGCATACTCGTTCGAATTTATTGCAGCTATAAAAGTGAACAAAAGTTATTTTATTTTCATATGCATATTATTTCATATACATATATAGACTTTTATGTCTAGCCCAGCCTGAGCAGACGAGACAGAAACGAGCAAACAACTAAACGAATATACTCTGTTCGATTGAAGCAAACGAGTATTGAAAAGCGCGCCTCGAGCTGGTCGAACCATTGAAAAAGGAAATGAATGAAACACGCTCGAGAATGGTTTGTATTGTTGCTGCTATTGTGCTACTTCGATTCACTTTTGCAGAGGAAGTTGGGCATTATAAAATATATTATAGTTGCCAGGCTGGACAAAAGCCCAGATTGATAATATAGTTCGATTTATTTTGGTATTAAAAAATACTGTTTTAGAAATAGTCATTGTGCCTAATCAGACATGAAATCGAAATTGCTTCAATTATTATATTAATTATTATTATTAACTATAAGATGAGAAAGAGCTTAAAGATAATTTGAGTATGTATGGCCAGAAAAAAATTTCAATAATATTAGCGTGTGCATTTGACAATGAATCGAGAGGGATTATGAACACAGAGCAGAGATTAATAAAAATGTATAGAGATAGATACATATATAGATATTTTCGTTTCTTTTTTTATAACATTATGGTTTGATTTAAGAATTTCGAACAAAACTATGCAATAATATGAAGCCATTTATCATTCACCTGATTGCGGAATATTTCATGAAGATCGGGCAAGGGACACTGAAATCACTTAAATATTCATTACCTATAAGACTGCGGTCTTTACATATGTGGGTGTGTGTGTGCATGTATTAGCGCTTATGTGTGTGTGCGCGCCAGTAATATTTAAAGAAAACGAAATATAATATTCAGAGCAACAGTTCGGTTGAGGGGGTTCAAGTCAATCCCAATAAGTCAGGCAAATCCATTATTTTGAGGATTGCCATTTTCCATAATTTTAAGTTCCTCAAGGAAATACTCCTACATAAGCTAGGCACCAACCTACTCGCAGTATAGAGAACTTTGAGTACAGCTATCAGACTTGTGATTGCTATAACACCTGGCTATGGCTATGTGATTACAACTCACCGCAATTTCCTGTGGCGCATGACGGAGACAATCACCAGCATGTTGCCTAGTATGGCGGCCAGTATGATGAAACCAATAATGAAACACTTGACGATGACGAATGTCAGGTGCGCGCTGCCCGTTTCGGCGGCAGTCGCGGCCGAGCTGCCATTGTCCGGCGCCTGGCCGCCGGCAATATTTTCCAGGGAAACTGAGCTGCTGCCACCGTTGCCGGTGGCATCGTCCACATCGATGAGTCCATCGGCAACGAAATTCAAATAACTCGCATGGGAAGCCGCAGCAGCAGCCGCCGCTGCTGCCGCTGCCGCAGCCGCCGAGGTTGATCTCGCTGCTGAGGGCAGCGTGGCCGTTGCCTCCAGGAGCAGCGGCATGTAAACGGGCTGTGACTTCGTCCCTGCGCCCGCATCCTCGAGCAGCGTCCTTGCCGCCGTCGAAGCCGTTGCCGTTAGCTTGCGTAGGAGTGTCATGGTGTGGGGCAACTCGTTATTGTGGCTGTCGCCTGGCTGGTGTTGGGGCCGAGCTTAGTCCTTGGATGCAATGCAATTATTGGCCTGCCATTCACCGATGACTCGTTGCCCTATGGCATACACACAGTAAGGGGCGCTCGCTGCGCAGGACATGCTGATTGTAACTGTCATTTGTCGTTGTTGCCTTTTATTGCTGACAGAGAAGTTCGCTTGGCAAGTCTGCAATTGAAATGATATCGACGATTTATTAGTGCTCATATTTCATTTATTTCCTCACTGAATTCTACATTTGTACTATCCTCATTCGATTTGTATCAATTTGGCATTTGTTGTGCCAGTTTAATGAAGCACATCGTGCTAGCAATTTATCTACAATATCATCTGCGGCCTGCGGGCTGCGCAGGGAACTTGGCGAGACGCCCACAATTTGTAGAAACATGCAAATGCTAAACCAGCCCCATAAACACCTTGTGCCTTTGATGGCATTGTGTAAATTCTATAGCCCCCGGGCATTTCTCTACCCAATTCGCACACAACAACAGCGAAAACACGAGACGAAAAAGAAAAAAAAAAAAAAAAAAAACAAAATGGAAAAAATACTTGAGCTGAGCCGAGCTGAGCCTTGGCTGAGAGCAGCCAATGAAATTCCCACCTACACAAAGATCTCATATTGTCGAAGCTGGTCTACAAACGCCCAGCGTAATCTCTCTCAACTCAATTGGCTTAATTTGCCATAAATAGCGCCAATGTGTCTGTTGGCAGCAGCATTTTGTGTGGCGCCAGCAAAAGCGACCAAATTTCACTTCCTTCCGCTTACCGCTTACTGCTTACCGACAGCTGTTGCCTGTCAATGTTTTATCCTTATCATTAGCGTGCGTCAACTTTCAAATTATCTACAACACTCGTACTTCAACTCTCTGACTCGTATGTAAACTTTTGCAATTCGCCAAGCGTCTGGCTTGTAATCAATTCAGCGAAATTTCTAAATTCCGCCAAGGAATGGGGAGCGAAATATGAACAATTTAATGTTGCCCACAAAATTGAAGAATGAAACATGAATGTGCTTGTACTTATATTTAGTTTTTAATTAACTAAACGATGAATTAGTATGTAATGCAATTAAATTTAATGAAATTAGCTTAAGGTGTGATTGTAGTAGATCATAAAATTAAACTCCGCATTACTCGTATAGCACGCATATTATTTTAATGCTTAATAAGGCAAAGTAATTAGGCGCAATGATTTTTTACTTCATATTTTATATTTTATTTTTTATATTTTATATTTTATTTTTTATATTTTATATTTTATATTTTATATTTATATTTTATAATTTTATTTTTATTTTTTATATTTTATATTTTATATTTTATATTTTATATTTTATATTTATTTTTTATTTTACATTTTATATTTTATATTTCATATTTTATATTTTGATAAATATAAGTCTTAACCTACTTCCGGAATTTGCTTGACAATTTGACTAATATGTATTCAATTTGCGACTCACCCTTTAAATTTAATGTAATGTATTTTTGAAGCGATAAAATCGAGGAAATGCGTGATTTTTTGTTGGTTTTTAAATAAAACATACAAGAAAAGTTATTAGGGACTAAGAAGGCCAAGTTGTAGGCCGACAAGACCCTCTTAGATAAATATCCTATTGCTCTTGGCTAAAGTGTTGCCATCTACAAAAGTGATTTAGTGCGTGCATGTGTATGTGTGCATGTGTATGTGTGTGTTTTTGTGGGGTATCTTTTGATTTACTTCCGGTTAAGCAAACATTTGTGGCTTTGACTTGGAACTCCCTGAAGTTTAACAAACAGGACAGACTCTGTGTGTGTGTGTGTGTGTCTGTGTTTGTTAGCTAACAAAGTATAAAGCTGATGGGAATGCGTTATGTGTTTTGGGTGCTCGCTACCTTTAGGTAAATGAGTTTCGTGTCGACACGCATACAAGGACACTTGCACACAAAAGCGTGCGCGCACGCTTTTCATTTTCCATTTCCCATTTCCACATCTGAAGTAAACTTTAAATCAATAACAAAAAAATGCAAAAAAAAATAGAAGTACCGAAATGAAAATCTTGAAATATGTCACGCGGTGCTGCTCTGTGGTTTGCCAAGTGCTTTTGTCAACCACATGACAATGCTTCACAACAATACGGGAAGAACAACATAATAGCTGCAGCTGTCTCAGAAGTGCCCAGTGGATCTGGGGGAGAGGTGAGTTGTCGCCGGAGGAATGGAATATGTATGAAGTCGATTGAGATTGGTTGCCGTTCGCAGGCCCAGACCTCGGCATACAACAACAACATGAGTGCCCAAGGTAAGGATATGCCACAGTCACAGTTACCAGCTCGGCTCAGCCAACTCACTCCGTGGCCGTGGTCCCAGTCGCTGTCCCAGTCCTAGTCCAGATTGTTGGCCAACTCGCGAACGCTTTTTACGCTTTCTTTTCTTTTCTTTTTCTTTCTCTTTTCCATTCCTTCCTTTTTTTTTTTTTTTTTACTTTTCGTCTTTTATTTGTTGTTAAAGTATCTGGGATTTGGCAGAGCTTGTTTGCTTTTGGGATTCATTCATTCTATGTATAGAAGGTCAATGTACAATGGCACAGATAAGTATTTTTTAGTGCAGACTCAGTGTAATATTAGCTACATACATGTTTATAATGTTGTAAGATATAAATAAATACAGCAGTTTTTTTTTTTCATAGTTAAAACATATGTGTGACCGCCAAAGGAACAAAATGGGATCCTCTTCTAAATTATTTTAATAATAATTTTTATTTCGACGTCAATCTCAAATATTATTATTTTTATTTTTTAAGTGTCGTAATCTCTATTTAATAATAAATATATTTATATTAATATATTATACGTTTAGTTTTACAACTAATTTAGTTTTTTTGCCCCCAGTGTTGGGTTTTTCTTGAGTTTTTGGGCAGTGGTGGGTCAGTGGGTCGTCACACGACGCGCCATTCATATTGTGACGGGATGTGATTCATTTCACTTGGGCTCCGACTGTGGCACGGGCTGCCCATTGTTGTGGTGCATTGGAGAATGACTCGCTGGCTGGCCGAATAGCTGCCTGGCTGACTGGCAGCCTGAATGGATACCTGGGTGGGTACCTGCGTCACAATTGTTGGATATTCTTTTTCTTGTTGGCTTATAAGTTATTTATTCGTACTTATTCTTGCTTATTTGAATTTGCCGGTGTTTATTTACAGGTGAGCATTGGGCGATGCAGCTGTTTGCGTTGGATATCAGACGCAATTCACTTAAACACAAACACATAAATACACACACACACACACACACGTACCTTCAGATCAACTCGAGAAATATTTAGAGATACCGAAACGCTCTTGGTTGGTTCTATATTGGGCTTTAATTACTTTCTTTGTGTCGGTGTCTTTGGGTTCTTAAAAATAATTTTCGACAGTTTTAATTAACTTTTTATATTAATGCAGACCACAAGTTTTTGAGCGAATTTCCCAGTTCTCTTTTCTGATTTTGCTTACGCTAATTGATTTTACCCCAAAAGTGGGGCTTAGCTGACAGACCGATTTGGCAAAGTACCCAAGTACTGATCAAGCTGTGCGCCCAGAGCTCTCGAACTGGGGTCATTTATCACAGCTGAATGAATGTGGGCGACAGCAAGAGGAACGGGGGCACACAAATTCAAATATATTGCCCAAGTCTTTGTCCAGATTCGAATTAATTGAGTGCTAAAAATGGCAAAGACAAAGGGCGAGGCCAGATAAAAGGACGAGCAGAAGGACAGATGAAATCAAGCGAACATTTTTGCTTACCAACGACAGCAAATCGAACCGAAAGCGTAAACAAATCGAATGCCAACGAATCGAAACTAATTGGGCGCCTTGAAATATGCAAAGATAAAGCCGCTGTGGTCAGCGGACCGAAAGGTCGCGGCAGCCAAAGAGAACAAGTTGAGGAAATTTCGGTTTATGGCGACCATTTGATAAATCAAATTGAAAAGGGAACAGCGAGACTTGGGGCTGCCCATGAAATACAAGAATTACAGCACATGGCGTATGTGTTGCTATCTATCTGAGTGTGTGTGTGTGTGTGTGTGTGGGAGAGTGTGCCCCTTGACCTTGCGAGTGCTGCGAACTGGATCGGGCAATCAGCTGCCAGTGCGGAAGTAGCAGTTCAATTATTCATCTACCCTCCAGCAGTTTTTCTTTTTTTTTTTTTTTTTTTGTTTTGTGCTGCTTTGCATGATTATGACGGAGCCACATGCAACATGGGGCACGGCATCTACGGCACGCACACAAGCATGCAGATTGCTGACCAACTGCAAATTGGCCATCTCCTTGGCCTCGGGCATTTACATTTTAAATTGCAGCAATAGGTACATTTGCATTTGCCAGCAAAATGGCCTCAAGTACGCGTTACAAATTTCTGAGTAACATTTTTTGTACACAATTTGAATTTAGTTTACATAACTCACACACACACTCACATGCACACACACACACGCACAAATACACAGTGCTGAACAAGACATTGAGACATTTTGAGGCAAATATTTCAGTGGCTTAGCACTTTCGCATGTCTGATGACAACGATAGCAACACAAAGTCCTGCAGTTGAGTCCTGTTTCTCACTGTGACAGGAAGGCACAAAGGACAGCATGTATGTATATGACAAATGTATTAAGAAATATATATATTTAGTATAGAAAACTGAACTACCTTTTCCAGGAGATTGTTTCTTTAGCTAGATACACATATATATTTTAGTGACATCAGGCAGTTGACAAATCAAATGTCATCTGATGTACAATGATCAGTAATGTACAATATGAAATATATTTCAAGGACCTAAGGAGAATCCTCCCTGCTGCAAAAGGGCAAAACTTTTGCTGTGTCAGCCAACCCGTTTTGGCTTTAAGTTATTCTACGTATGATTGATTTCAGGCTCGACATTTATTGAAGGTAAAGTTCCATCGCAAGGCTAACAGCGAATTCAAATCAGTTTCGCTCTACAGTTGGCAAATGTGTCTGTGAATGTGACATTTGAACTTGCTACGCATGAACGAGCCCACGTGTCGATGCTTAACAAGCATCACAGAACCAATCGCAAGTAAAAGAGGCTCTCAGCAGAGAAACAAAAACAAAATACAAACAAAAAGTCAGCAGCAACGTTGCAGTCGCACCCTACCGACTGCATAATGCTCGTTTAAGGCTGAGAAAAAGGATTCAAGGACCAGAAAACTAAATAAACAAGATATTTAAAGCTGTGCATAAAAGGGAAACTCTTGAATTTAAATTGAAGAGCGAGAAATGAGCGCAAGCTGAAAACTCTTGCATCTCAATTGAAGGGCGAGAGGTAGGTAATATGAACTCATTTGTATATGAAGAAGCAAAATTGGGTTATAGCTGTAGTCATCGCGTACAACTACACTAAATAAACTTTAAATACATTTTTGTCCACAGTTCATACAAAGTCTCATTTCATATCCACTCTACACTTACGTATGTATTTTTAACGAGGGTTTAAAGTTTATTTTCAAAATGAAGCCCAAAATGAAACAGTAATAGGTCTTTTAAAGAATTAATTAATTAATTAATTAATTAAACAGCTCTCAAACGACTAATTCAGTCGATCCAGTTTGTAACTTCATTAGGATAATCTTTAAAATATATGTGTTTATTTTATATAAAACTAATCTACCCTTTTTGCATTTTGAACAAGTATAGGCATTGAGTACCACTTTTTATTTCTTTTAAAAGGCAGCCCACTTAGTATTTAGCATAACAAATTGGATTGATTTATTTTATCGTCTATATGCACATTTGAGACGCATCAAAGAACAGCAACGACAGCCAGACTAAAATAAATAAATATTTAAATATTTATAAAGTATACATATTTCGCATGACAACGACTTTTTATGGGTTATGCCAAGGAAAGTAGAGTAGTAATATTATTCCCAATAAAAATATTTAAAATATTTGCAGCTGTGTAAATCTAAAAGATATTTCTCTTTATAGTCCGCATTGTTGCATGGAATAATTAATCAGCTCAAGGCATGGCTGAGCTGACAGAAAATTGTTTATAGTCAAAGGTTTGACAATATTTATACAAACGTGAAAATTTTACTCGCTGTCAATTGCAAAAATGCTATTGAATTTTTAACAGAGCTCAGCAAAAGGACAACTTAAAGTCGTGCGTGGTTGACCTCCACTGTCCTTTTTAAACTAATATTAAATATTAAACAAAATGCCACTTGTGCAATTTTTAATTAATATCGCCTGTTGCAGCCACACCAAAACATTTTGGGAGCCAACATCGCTGCTAGAGATGAGCAGAATATTCATATAAATGCGTGCAGGTGAAAAGAAGAGAAATATTTTTCTACTCGGAAAATATTTGTAAATATATATCTGAGTACATCACAAGGTTAGGTTCTATATAAATAATCTAATTGTGTTGTTAAGGTACTATACTTGCATTGTACAGATTCAGCGCTTAAAATAAATATAAATAAAAAAAAAAAAATAAAAAAAAAACTCGGAAAATAAATGTTAATTAAGTAAAAGTAAAAGTAGGGTAGGTAAGTAAAATATCGTGCACCGTGTGTCGTGTAACGTGTGCCATCACAAACTTTGGCCAACTCTGGAAAATTGCGCATACGCCGCATGGACTCTATCCGGGGCCGTTAGCTTTTTTCGTAGCTTACTTTCGAGGGCGGCGTTTCTGTGCCAACGCGCAAGCTGTTGAATATTTCAGCTTGTTTGCAGTTTTTATGCTGAGTGTGTGGGTCCAGTACACTGGACAGCGCGAACGCGTTTCCCGGAGCTGTTGGGCCACCTCAGTGTGTTGTTTGTTGTTTGCCATTGTAATTTGTATAATACTTATTTAGCGGCCAGCGGCGGCATTCATAGTTTATTTGACAAATGTTAAAGTGCAAAGAAGTCGACGCCGGACACTGTGTCAGGTACAGGTGTTTGTACACCCTCCGTGTCGTTGTTGTTGTGCTGTAATGCCAATGTTTAATTTAGTATTACGGCTCCTCCCTTTTTGTATTGTTTGTATTTTGTTGTTGTTGTCGTTGTTGTTGTTTTGGACAGCACGCTTCGCCTATGACCACAAAATTTACGCACGTACGCGCGCACGCACGAAGGTTTATTTTGTGAAATTTAATGCATAGGAAATTACTTGCATTAAATGATGATGAGCGCTGGAAATTATGATATTCCAGCGACTGCAGAAACGTGTTCCGCAGTGCTGTGTGCTCAGTGTGAATGCCTCGGAAATATTTCAGCGGCAATCGGATGACGGATCATTTGGCCACGTGAGGGTCACATCTGAATATTAACACGGATTCCCATATATTTGTATATACATATATATGTCTATGTATATGTATATGTACATACATATGTCAGATACACGGCCACAAGGGCAACAAAACAGCAGCTGGCCCCGTTGAATGTGTCCGCCACACTGATTCTGCCTTCCGCATGATTTTGTATTTTTAAATGCACTGGTGCAGTCAGAGGCGATGGGCGGGGCCAGGCAAGGCAGACCTGTTCGTACTTTAAAAGCCGCTGGGTTTGAATGTGAATACCAAAGAGAAAGCATTTTGTTTTAAATGCCATGCTAACAATAGAAAAGAAGCATCCGTATCAAGGACACAAACAATTGCACACTGAGGCAGCAGCAGCAGCAGCAACAGCGGCAGCGGCAGTCGCAGTCGCAGTCTCTGTTGCTCTTATTATGTGGGCGGATCTCTGGCAATGGCAGAGCGAAAACAGCTCTAGCTAGGACAGGAAAGTACTTTTCTCAATTGTTGTTACTTTGCTGCTGATTGTGTGTACGAGTGTGTGTGTGTGCGTGTGTGTCTGTGTGAGAGTGCATGTAGAGGTACATAGGTAGCGTATATAGAGGAAGCGACGAGTGGTTGGTCTTGCTGCTGCTGCAGACGGAATGCTTACCTGGCTGCAGCTTTGCCACCTGCGCCACGTGACCGAGAACGGGCGCCTATCAGGCGCACACACTTTTTGGCTTTTGTTTTTTGCCCAAGACCACGACCTTCAGTGCCGGCGCTGCTTAGACGGTCTGCAGCTGATTGCAGTGCCTCAAAGTATGCAATACAAACAAGAACTTTAACACAGACACAGCTACAGCATGCTCAGCTTCATTAGTGTTAATTGATTACATGCCCCAAAGAAGGAAAACGCGAGGACAAAGTTACCGCGACGCCATTGACAAACGAAGCGAAAAATTGCAGACAACCACAAAGCAGGCAAATAGTGCGGAGTGCTGGCTCGCCACATGGCTTGTCCTAGTCTGTCCTGGCTTTGCAAAACTTTGCCGAGCTGTTGATGCAGCTAAGCTACAGCGGCACTATGATTATCGAGGCATCACGTACACGAAACGGTCTGGATTTCGTTTCAAGTCAATCAGATGGCGGCAAGGGCACGCGACCTTCGGCTTCGATTGGGTTTGACATTGTTCCCCTGCCGGTCGAAAGGAATGTCAATTGCCATTTGCATTGCACATCAAATGCGCTTATATATACTATATATATGCTATAAATGTAAGTGAGCTACACCCCTCCACTCCCCTCCCCACCCTCCTCCACAAGAAAAACAAAAATAAAACGTATGCCCTGTGCGCCTTGGCTCGGCCCAGCTTGGGAGCCCTTTTGTTCTTTAGGCAATGGCCTTTTTATGGCTGTTGCGGAACGTAGCTCAGTACACTCGAGTGTGTGAACTCCGGCACATTTTATGGCATTTTGATGCCTAATATGACTGCAATTTTATACTTATTTTATTTACTTACACGCGCACTCATACGAGCGCTCGCTTATGCCAAGTATGTTCCTATATGAATGTCTGATTGGAAGCTGATTTTGCCGCCCTCACACTGCTTTCTCTTTCCTTTTTATGTGATTCTTCTTGCTTTACGGGCTGCCGCCATTAGCGGCAATTACGTATTTTTCAGAGAATCGAATTTGATTACGGCTCTTTCGCTTCAATAAATATTTAATTTTGTATTCAAGCCCACTGGCAGCTAAATAGAAGCGCCTATATGCCGCCTTCGACTATTTTGGCTCTGCCAAATTGAGCACATTATCGACTCGAGTACTTACATACCTATAAATACCAATATATATGCAGGTGTGTGTGTGCGTAAATATCTGTATGTTTTTGATTATATTAGAGTGTGTTTCGTACTATGACCAGAGCCAATAAGCACAGCCCACGCAGTTTACACATAAATAGCATATTTAATAAGCCAAAAAAGAATAAAAAAAAAGCCTGACCTAAACTGTGTCTATTAAATTTGAAATTGATGAGTTTTCCAAATAACGTTTTCCATCTGCTATAAATGCTTAAATGCTCTTAATTGTTTTACTAACTAAGTTATGCAATTTATTATCAGAGAAGTGTTTAACCAATATAGAAATTTGAGATGGAAATTCACATTTTCTAATTTTAGTTCACCAAGGTAAAATTGAAAGATTTTACTATATATATAATAATTGTCAAAATGATAAAGTATCTAAATATAAATACGTATACAATAAATTTATATATTAATACGTATATATAAATATATACATATTTATATATATATTCTTTAAAATTTATCCTTCATCTTTCTGCAAGCACTTTCTTCCTTATTTATATTTACAGTTTACTCAATTTCTGCAAAATAATATTTCATATTTAAAAGCATAACAGCATCAATTGCACTGCGCTTCAGCAATAAAATAGCATACATAAATAAAAACGGATTATTCTATCTCGATTTGTCTACTTGTTTCTGGCTAAGACATGTGAGCTTAATGTCAACGTCAGTGTATCAAGCTATAATAAACTTGTTTGCCATTGCCAGATAAAACGTTGATATAAATAAAAATAAGTAAAAATGTGAATTGAATAATTTATAGAAATAATACATAGACTGTTTAGCTATATAATGATGTGATGAAATAATAATAAATAATATTGATATGCTTGTATCAGATTCGGAAATATATTAAGCATTAAGCTAGAACATTAAAAAATGGGATTTATTTTTTGCTAATTTTCTGTCAGCAACTGTCTGGAAAAGTTTTATAGCTTTTTTTTTATGAATTTTTTTCTGTGTCGCATTTTGTTCACATCGTTTTGCTGTTGGATTTAATAAGTAAAAAGTTTTTCATTAAGCCAGTTTTTATTCTCTGTTGAAATTGAAGGTAATATGGTATATGAATTTGATTTTGTTTTCCTGCATCGATTTTAATAATTTATAGCCTACTCCTATTAATCATAATATATATGTAGATTAAATTGTAGCTCTATATGACATCCACAGATGTAAGCGTTTTAAGTAATATCCAACAGCTCCGGTCAGACCTAAAAAGTTCTTCTCTTGCCTCTATTTATAATTTGAAAAGTAATATAAAGCCAAACGAAAACTGAACTTCTGCACTTGAAATCAATATTGAAATTTATACCACGACTGTTGCCAAAATGCATATAAAAAATTATTATACACTTTTCAAAATTTATTGGAATGCGCAAGAGTCTATCCGATATGTAACAAAATATGGGCAGTTTCAATGCCGTAAAGATTGAACAAATTCAATAAGCAAAACAATTTTGGTGAGTTGAATTCTTTGTGTGGTCCGAGCTCAATTTAATTTGCTGTCTATTATCCATGAGGGGAAAGCAATTTGAACTTTCGATATGTCCGGTGCCCGGTGCCCGGTGCGCGGTGTCCGGTGTTCGGTGTTCAGTGTTCGGTGTTCGGTAACTACCCTTTTCACGGCCCTGATGAAATATTAAGGACACAAATATGAAATCCCATATTGAATGCTCGGTATACGGCGCACAATTTAACTTTTATTGGCGCTCCGTATATGTATATAATATGATTCGGTCTCGGATTGTCAGCAAAGGTCATGCCTAACTTACTCCACCGCCTCACCGCCGCACCGCCGCACCGCCTTCCTCACCCGTACTCTATTTGTTTCGACCTTGCAAGGTCTGGCAAGCATATTGAGCGCAGACAGAGCAGCATTTGTGCAAAATGCTTGTAAGAGGAGAATACATACATATTTGTTATTTGGCTGACAGGCCACGCTGATGGCTGATGGCAACGATGAGCTTCAAGAAAAAAATCACGTTATTCTCAGCTGCAAAGCGAACAATACACGTCAGTACAAACATATATCAGACAAGCAGGAGACCCGCTGGGCTGATGGCTTTTCTCTGCTATTCGATTGGCGGTCGCTATTTCCTGTTACAAAATAAATCAAAACCACAAATTGAGATATTGAAGTTGCCTTAAAGAAACAGAAAGAGGAGAGCGAGATGAATGCGCGTGGCGTAAAATGGCTTGTGAAACTAAAGTGATTAAATTAATATTGAGAGAAAAACGAAAAACAAAATGTGACCAACTGACTAAAAACCAGATCAATGGGTCGCACCATGGAGCTGAGCGACCGTTAGAAAGCAACGCACGCAGCGCTTGTAAAACGTCTGCAACACACGCGCCACACAATCAACGTATGTGTGTGTTGTGTGTGAGTGTGTGCGTGTGTGTGTGTGTGCGTGTGCATGTGTGGGGTATGGGCTGAGCAAACACCCGCTGTTTTGGCCACGCATCATAACATGTCAATATACTTTAACTCCCAACGCCATTAAAGTCAAATGCTCCATGGGGAATTTCAAGGTAATGACTGTCGAGTTGGCCAAACGCCCGAGGACCAAGAGCTTTCCCCACAACTATTACAATGAAATACCCTATAATTTCAATGTAAATTGCATACTCCATTTCTAAGAACAGTTCATTGAGCACTTAATAGCTAAGTGCTGTGTTTTATTGATTAAAAATTATGAGAAATTTTGTGAGAGTATTGAAAAACTAAGTGAAATTGAAAGGGAATTTACATAATTGAGTCAGAATATCAAATACACGATATACATTTATTTTGCATAAAATGTGAAGGTTGGCTTTAAGTTGTCTTTTTACAGGGTATTTTCAGCAGAAGCTGTCAACGGGCCATTAAGTATTTTGTTTTGAATTTCGGGTGCAGAGTATAGCAAAATCGGATGATGGCACCATCCAGACAACAACAAAAACAACAACAAAGACAACATCAGCAAAGTGGGGAAAAAAGCGGAAAATTATTGAAAATCGAATTTTCTCGCATCGCTTGTTTAGGTGAAGAAACAGCAGTTCCCAGACATGCCATTGCTGCTGTTGCTGCTGCTGCTATTGCTTCTATTGCTGCTGTTGCTGTTGCTGTTGCTGCTGCCATTGCTGCTGCTGTTGTCGTTGCTGTTGATGGCATATTAAAGATGCTGTTTATATTTGCATGCAGGTGGGCGACATTTGTTTATATTTGTATTTCTATTTGCGTTTGTATTTGTATTCAATCAGCGTCAAGCGAAGCGCCAAAACACAAAAATAAAATAAAAGACGAATGAAGCTACAAAAAAAAATTATATATATATATATATATATATATATATAAAATTGAACCAACGATTTAACAATAAAAGCCAAAAGCTGAGCAGCTGAGCAGCTGAGTCTGTGATATATGAGAGTGAATCAAATAAAATACAGCACGAAAAGAACGGAAAAAATATATCACAAGTACAAGCGATTGCAGGTGTGTGTGAGTGTGGGTGGGTACGTGGGTGTGTGCATGCGCTGTCAGCCGTCATTTGAGCTGCCATTTGCCAATGTAGCCAAAGTGAGAAAAAGCTTTCAATTTGATGCTGTTGATGGCTGACTGCAAATACTTATGACATCGAAATTTCAATGGCAACAAAATATATATACACACACATACACACACACAACTACCCACACATCTATATACATATATAGACATATGAGGTAACGAACCCAATTTATGTTGACTGACAACTATAAGTATGGACTTATTATTTAATGAGTATTATTTGACTATTGGTATGGCACAGCAATTGGGGCTGAGGCTAAGCCTGATTACAATATCATTAGAATGTCATCAGCATCATATCATACAATGAAATGGGTAGGCATGTCAGAGCTGGGATAAAACTATCTTGCTGTCACATTGTCAGCAATAACGGTGAAAATAAATAAACTGCCTAGTTACCAAAGTCGAGTCGGTAGCTAGTGCTAGCAACATGTCGTCGAGCTTCATAGCCAGCCCCATTATAACAACAACAACAACAACACCAGCAGCAACAGCCTGTCGAGAATGGCTGGCTGAGCTCAGCTACCTACGAAGGCTCGCTCCATTTGCTCGTTAAGTTCATCACAGCTGCCTTAATGAAGCTATAATTAGATAAGCGCAGCAGTAGGAACGCTGCTGCTGCTGCTGCTAACCGCAGCAGTCAGTCAGTCAGTTACCCAGTCCGTCAGTCAGTCAGTCTCGTAGTCAACCAGCTGCTACTCACAATGCGACAGTAGATCGCTGCTCTGGTTATCTCTTTGCTCAGGCACGGTAGCCCGTCGAGCTATTCATTCATACGCCAGGTTAGCTACGATGATGAAGTGTTTCTCACAGATACACAAACATGATGGCGCCATGGCCTTGTATTTTTAGCCAACAGCCAACAGCCAACAGCCAGGACATCGACGCAAAAACCGAAACGTGCAGCAAATGTTGCAAAACGTTTGACTAACCAAATTCAAACTGACAAACCATTGGCTGCGCAGCCATTAGAGGCCATACGACACGGACGCCCATGGCGACACATTTACAATGGGTCCCGAGTATCGCATTGTTCACATTCTGTGCCTTCTCGACTCTCTGCTTATCATTCAGCCATTTCGTAGGCTGCGCCTCTGTCTGCGCCCGTGCGGCACTAAGAATGCCAACCGAAATGTCGTGGACTACCGTGCGTATGAGTTATGCGAAATGAGCTCTGAATTATGTATGTACTAAGAGCACGATTTTGGTCTGTGAGAACTTCGTCAGTTGTCTGATGAAAATGCAGAAATGACTGTTTTACTAATTAGCCAGCAGACTTATCAAGCTGCCTTGATTGATACGCAATGCATTTTGAAAAATTATATACTTGGCTTAAGACTCTAGCTTAATAGAGATATATTAGAGAAAATTATATATTTCGGCTTGCTTTTGGGTAGATTACTTGGCTTAAGCTTTGGAATGTTTACCATCAAAGCAATCTCAGGGAATTTGGGGTATTCTCTAACAGGCAGAAGACCTCGCCCTGAGCTGAGTGTGACTCCCCTGTCCGTTCCTCTGTCTGTCTGCTCATAACAGACAGCACGTGAATGTTAAGTTTGCTTTTGCCTGATATTCATGAAAATCAATATTAACCCCAGCTAACGATTACTTGCACGTTTTATGACAACATTTTGGAAACCTTTTTTTGTCCTAAAAACATAAAATCAAAATTATATCTAAGGAGAGAATATTCTGCTTTGACTCAATGCTTATTATAAAGATTTCACGGGCTAAGATTTTCAATATGTGCTTGCTTGTTTATAAGCTAGAGTGAATTATACGTCTTACTCCTGCCAACAATTTTTTTAGTTTAGTTAGTAACAATTTAATGTAATTGGACAATAAATAGGTTAGTTAGGGCCAAAGAACGCAGTCTTCTATGAACACCATTCCAGTGCACATGGCAACTGAGGAATGTTCGTTGGCTATACGATGTTTGTATGTACGTACGATGTACGCTGCATGTTTATTGAATAAACATTTGTGTCTATTTATAGCTGGAGCATAATATTGAATTAAACGACGCACAAGTCCAACAATATGTGCAGCGCTCTGCCCCAAGTAACCTTGTTATCCTTGTCATATTTTGCACTTGGCTCGGCCATCAATCAAAGAAGGGAGCACATTTATTGCAGCCACTGTTGGCTGCTGGCTGCTAGCTGCTAGCTGCTTGTTCGTCGGCTGTCCTGCTCCTGCCACTGCATATTTTACACTCATTGCAGTGCACACTTATCAAGGCTAATTTCGTTATGGGTCTCCTAATTGACCCTGGCACTTGCAGTCGACAGAGCACTTCACTCGTAAGTCCCCTTTAAGTTGTTTTTGCTGTTTCGCTGCTGGCTAATAGCTTTGTTAGAGCGCTTCCTCTTACATGTTGTGGCCAATTAAAAACCCAAGGCAGACGAACTAATTACTAAATACTCGATACAATGAAAATCAAATCAGCAACTCGTGCTGACGTAGACATCCTCGTTTTCTGCTCGATTCGCCAGGGAATGACTGGCGAGTCGTCAATCAGCCAATCACTTAATTAACTACTTCAGAGCCAACAATTGGCAGCAGCAACTCAAACAAATCCAGCTTAACTGGGCAACCCATTATGCTTCTTCCTTCTCATAATATCTTCATTAGTGTAATAAAGGTGTCAGACAAAGTCAAATAGCTGACTTAAACTGTTTCTATAACAGTAAGTTTCACATATAGATGAGATAGCTGTAACTTATGAAGTTTATTTTTTTTTTAAGATTGATGGATCAATATTATTTTAATATATCATATATCAAGAAAAGTTTGAATACAAGTTTGTATCACAATTCCTTCGGAATATTACATCTCAATTCAGACTACTACGACTTTACGTACTTTACTTTACTTTAAAGCAATGTATAATACAATATATATTTGACGTCATTCGTAATTTACACAAATATTTTTGTCATTTGAATAAAATAATCATTAAACCAATAGAACAAATAGAAAAACGAATAATAAATATTTATATACAGCATGTTATAACTAAGTCAATGACAAAATATATATTTTTAATATTCGATATGATTATCAAAGGACTATTCATTATGGCGAGTGAGTCTCAGTAAAAACATTATAATATACAATTAACAAAGAGAATTCGAGAAAAGTCATATGTCTTCTTTACCTAACATCTGTTGCATGCCTTGGTTGTTCTCCGACCGTTTGGTTAAGTTAAGTGAAGCAAAAAGTCATTTGCATATGTATAGGTATGTGAGCGAGTCGGACACAGCCGAAGGTGTACATGTGTACGTGAATGTGAAAACCGAGTGCAGTAACATCTTTGTTATTTATTGACTAAATATTAGATAAGTTTAGTTTAGGGATATTTGTAAATATATATTTGTAAGTCCTCCTGAATACATCAGAAGGTTAGGTCCTATATAAATAATCTAATTGTGTTGTTAAGGTACTATACTTGCATTGTACAGATTCAGCGCTTAAAATAAATATACCAAAAAAAAAAAAAAAAATTTATTGACTTAGTCTCATTTTTGTTGAGCATCACACGAATAGTTCAACTGATCTCAAAAGCGAAAAGAGCCGAGCCGAAATCTTTTATTCAGAGCGAGAGTAAAGGAATGTGAATTTTTCGGAAGATTTCACAAGTAGAACGTAAAGAATAAAACGGTGAGTTGATTTTTGTGAGCATGTTTTAAATAAGCAGGATGTAAAAGAGATCAACTTTATGAAATAGGACTGCCCATTTATATTGCATAGTTGATCTTTTCTGCTTCAAACAATTCGCAGAAGCATATATACATGAGTAATGATAAATAATCGCCTAAGCAGCAACGGGTTTCACTATTAAACATTATTATTATTTCTTCTAAAAGCTTCCCCTAATATAAGCTCTCAATATCAGATCATGTGCCGATCTTGTAACGCTTAAGAAGCACTGACTTTTATCATATTATTATATATATTCTCAGACTATTAAAAATAAACAAAACGAAAGTCAAGCTTAAATAAAATCAATGAGCAATTTATAAAATGATTAATTGCATTCTATAAAAAAACAATGAGTAATTTATAAGTTCATACAATATGAACTTAACTTAAATTCTTTTTTAGTGTTTATTGAAATTTAAATATTAATGTTTATCAAAAGCAATTTTAGCAGATACTGCTAAAAGTGTGATGTGAAAAAAAAAAAATTATATACAAATTCTACACTTTGTAGCATTTAAACGGATTAAAAACTTCTATAACTTAATCGTAGCTTGATATTTGCTTTTCTATGATTTTCTGACAACGTCAACCGGTAGATTAAATAAATATATAAATCGAACTGATACAGCTCATTTAAATAAAATTTGGAAAATTCGTATAAGTGGATGCAATTGTCGGTAAATTTGTTTGCTTCAAGCTTGAATTTTGACCAACATAACCGAATTGTGTCAAATACAATTGCAGGTGCTCAGGTTGTTTAGCAACAACAACAAAAGTGGAGCACGGTTGCGGTAGAGCACGCAGACAGGTGGGCGAACAATTTTGCAGTCGAATTTCCCAGTTTGTGTGCGTGTGTATTTGTGTGTGAGTACGTGTGTGTGAGTATGTTTGCTGGGCTAAGCGGCAGTCAATTGCCCGAAAAACTACGAAGTTTGTTAGAGTTTTCAACAACCTTTTGGTCTCTCGATGAGCACAGGTAAATAACATTCAAATAAAATTCATTGAGTGTGAGAGAGAGAGAACGAGAGAGGGAGAGAAGGATGCGTGGAATTAGAGCACGTTGCTTAATCGTAATGCAAAATAAATCGAACGAAAGTGCAAAAGCACTTGCCAGATTAATTAAAATGAAAAGTGCTAATGGAAAGCTCACTTGCACACACACACACACAAGCCGCCAATTGAGAAGTGATAAGCACGTCACACACTTCGGGGCGCTCGAATAGAAGCGTTTACTACGTAAATTACAAAAGCTGATTAGTGGGGGAAAATCTGATTTGGAATTGCTTACAATGGGTATTAAATTATGCTGGTAGTAAAATATTAAGTAAGCGCTTGTTATATCATGTGTGTTACGTTATATGCGTTATATGTGTAAACATATTGATGCTTAATAACTGCGTTCAATGGTAAAGAGCTCAAAATTATTTTTAAGTCTTTTTTTTCAGGGAGTTAATTTTTCATTAGCAAATTCTTAAGTTGGTTATATGTGAATAAATATTTTAATTCAGACCTAAATTAAAGAACATTATGCACTATACCCTTTTTATAGCCTTTCACAATATTTTTTTTTTTAATATTTTGAAGTGACCAGAGGAAGAGTTTAATTAAATATACATAATTGCGTTCAAAGTAAGGCTCTTAATTTTCTAGTGCTTTATATAATTAGTTGTTCATTAATAAATATATTAGAGTGGCTCTTGGTGTCAATTACGCTTTTCTCATCCTCAGCTCTCTCACTCTCACTCACATTTTCCTATAATTTTTTTCTGTACAGCTTTTATTTTATTTTATTTTTAAATGCCACTTTTTATATGTATCTTTCACTCCCTAAAAAATTAATTATATTAACAAAATCATAGTAACTGTTTTGTCATTTAAGTATCATTATCTTATACATAAATTAAAATGCAATACACATCTCCATTAAAGAAACTTCGTATATAATAAGCTTTAATCATTGCAGAAATTATTTGTAAAAGTAAACAAAGTTATCAAATGTAATTCATGTTCTCCGCCTTATCTGTTGCTTTGCTTTCACTCTGTGACCTATATATGTGTGTATAAGTGTGGTTACACATGTCTATTTTTGGCATTTTGAATTGTATATGCTTTATTTTTAAATTTCCATTCCATTTCAAGGATAAGTGCATGGCGTATGCTATTTTTAGGCACTGACCACAATATAAATTTACTGACAGCTAAAGTGGGCAAGCTTCAAAGCAGACAGTACACAGGGCAAATAATGTGGACAGACAGACAGGCAGAGGAAGAGAAAAAAGAGGGCAAGTAAGTGAGATAAGGCGAGAGAGACTGACATTATATTTGCGGGCCATTTAAAGCATAGGAAAACTATTAAAATTTATGCGGGGAAATGAGAAAAAACAACACGAGCCACACAATGAACGGAACTGCTTTGATTGTGGAAAGACGGAGCGTGAATAGCGGCCTACACCCACGCACCGAGCAGCAGGCGCTTAGCAAGGGAACATGTTAATGCTGTCGTCGCCGCAAGGTAGCAAGCAGGTGCCACAAGGTGACGCCTCGTGGAAGTCAGTTCGGATACTTTGGAAGCTCCTTAAAGGCAGCAAATCGTTAGCTCGAGGGATGAATTTCACAAATCCTAACCACATACTTGAGTAGAGAGCACCAAAATAGATTTTAAGATTAGGCTGCAATCTATATATATATATATATATATATATATATATATATATATATATATATATAACATACTTATGTACAATAAATATTTATATATGTATATGCGAGTCATCAAACCGCACAGCGAAAACTTATTTAAGTGCTTACACGCCGAGTTTTGTGTATCAAGTGTTTAATAAACGCTAAATATTTCATGTAAACAATGAACATTTTATTTCAAACCAAAAAGTTTTGAACAATTAAAGGGCTCTGGGCCAGAGAAGAACACAGAAATGCTTACCAAGAATTGTAACGTGGCCGCAGGACACCGAACGGGGCAACTTAATATCTTCAAGTTGTAAAACACTTAGCTGAGATTTTTTGTATTTTTCTGCTCCTTCCTTCATGCAAAAAATCACTCGACAGCAGCAGCGGCAGCAGCGGCGGCAACAAAAGCAGCAGAGTCCGCGGGCAGAGGGCAACACACAACAACACAGAAACTTCGCGCGTGCTAAATTTGGTGCAGATAACTTCGAGCTGCGAGCAGTTTGGGTGCAAATTAAAAATGTCTTGTGCCGTGCGAGTGGCTGGCGGAGCAACAGCAGCTAGTGGCGCGCACAGGTGTGCGCGCTGGACGTGTCGCGCGTCCAAGTTAGCAAATTGGCGAGTAGTAGGCGCACCAGGCAGCTGCCAAGCACAACCGTACACAACCGATAGGAGCAAAGGATAACGCACGACTGTGCCACACGAACAGCGACAATGACGACGCCGACGAGAACGACGACGACGACGGCGCCGATGAGGACGACGACGCCAACGCCGACGCCGACGCCAACGCCGATGGTGACGAGCTAGAAAAGCCGAATACCGAAAGCATCAGCAAAGGCAGCAGCAGCAGCAGCAGCAGCAGCAGCAGCAGCAGCGACAGCAGCAGCAGCAGTTGCTTTATGGCCCATTGCCACAGCGTCGTTTGGCATTAGTTGAAAGTAAGTAAAAATATGAAAAAGAAGTAACAAAAATAGCAGTGGCTATGGCAGCGATGTCGACGTTGACTGCGATGGCAGCAACAAATAAATCGCTAGTAGATTATTCGTGCTGGCACCCATTGCCGCAGCCAGTCGGCGCACCGTCCCGCCACGCCCCCTGCAGCACCGGCGCCCACTCCTTTTGAAGCGCGCCTGTGTGTATGCTACAAAAATTGACAGCCAAAGCAAAGGGGACACATTTGTTGCTGGGCGGCCTCTTTTTGGGTAAGTAATTTTCGTTGTTTCTATTTAATTTATGACTCGTGTTTTTCTTGTGTGTTTTCTTCAGTTCTGTTTGTCGTGCTTTTGTGTATTTTTTTATTATTTGGCTTTTATTAATTTGTGTATTTGCGCGTCGCGATGCTCCTTTCCACGTTGGTTTTTAAACGTTACTTTTTATGGGCTTTTAATACGAGCTCAGCATCCCATATCCCGACGAACAAAGTCACGAACACGCACACACTCACACACACGCACACAGGCAGAGAGTCTTAGATAGACAGCTTTATGCACTGCGGCACGCTTCCTAACCTATCCATTCACATACACACACATGACTGTCTATATACATATACATATGTGTGTGTGTTTGTGTAATTGTTTGTCCTTGCGGCTTCCTGTTGCTTTAGTCCAATGTATATGAACAATTTCTTGCCCGTGTCCGGATGCACTGTAAAAATTATCAAGGTATAATAAACAGAATTATCATAATGTGATCATATAAAAATGCTTTAAATTGCAAATAATAATACTCGATAAATTGCAGCAAAACAAAGTTTGATTGTACATAACATTTATATAGCGCATTTATCAGCCTGTAACTCTATAAAACTTATGCTCCGGCCATAGTTTACTTTGTGTGTTTGTCCAATGTAGCGTTGGTATCTGTTGCTGGCACTGTTGCATGTCCTTTGGCTGCTGTGAGAGTCGCTTCCCGCTCTTTTCCTATAGTTATAACGAACTTCAGTTTATATTGCTTGCTTAAAGCTCATAAATCTGTTTGTTAGCACTTTGTGAAAGTTGAGCAGAAAATGTTATACGAACGCTTGTTGCACACTCGGGGCAACAAAATGTGCTTCAAATAACCCATACGTCGAGTGCTGCACAGGCCACAAAAAGATTATGCAGTACGCATTTTGATTTACTCTTGCGGCCCACTTAATAGACCGCAAAAGCTGCAAAACTCCGTAAAGCAAATGCTGAAAAAAAGAGACAGAGAAGGGGGGGAAAAGAAAGGACCATCAACGAGCAAATGGCCACAAATGACACGTTTGGTGTTAAATGGAGGTCGCCAATTGGGTGCTCGTATATGTATGTGTGTATGTGTCTGTGTGTGCTCGTATTTGAATGTCACAGTTACAGTAAATTGTTTGTACAACATGCATGTAAAGCAAACATAAATCCCATCCAAGCAACAGTGCCTGCTAAACGTGCGACGCCGAACGAGACAGGCAGCGCCAGCTCCCCACCCCGCTGGCGCAGTCCGTGCCAAAGCTTGCTCAGAGGCAGGGCAATTAAAGCCACTACGTGTATTGTTTGTTTGCGGCTTTGTGCGTGCGTGTGTATGTGTGTGTGTGTACCAACGTGTCGCTGTGCATGAGCGTGTGTGTGCATGTGTGTGTGCGTGCTCGGCTTTAAGTTAACCGAAGGCTTTATCAACTCTTGCAGCTCTACAGCTCACGCGGTTTGTACAGATCATTAGCGCATTGTTGCTGTAACCAATGGAAAGCTACTTAATAACACTTTGTCCAGCTATTCATGTGCTGATATGTAGGAATGCAGGGAATTGAATTCAATGTATACATGCACACACACACATATAACTGTAACCTTAGTATGCATGAATAATTACGCGTACTGTAAACACCGCACACATACATAAAACACGCATATGCACAACAGTTTTCTGTTAATTTGACATGCATCAGGCTTTATGCCTGCAATTATCATCTGTGACTATAAATGTGCCTATGTATGTGTGCGCATGTGTGTTCATAAATCACTCATTTGTTGACTGCTTCCACCAAAAACAATTTGTCACCACTGGAACAGCCTTAATGTAGAGGAACACAGAGCTTAAACAACACAATGTCCTGACAGCACTTCACTCACACAATCACGCTCTCTTTTTCGCTTCCTTTCCATCAGGCAATTAAATAGAGCCAAATTAACTTTTGATTTCATATACCCGTTACTAGGGTGTCCAGTTATGAATAACAGAGTGGAGTGTACGTCTGATTTGAATTGAAAACTTAAAGCACTTCCAAAGGAATTGTATCAGCCGTTGCAATTCAAGAGTTGCCAGATGCTTTTATTAGCAAGCATTTGAGCTTTACAATCCAAAAAGCTTTATTGAGTGTGTGTAAAACAAGTAGTTATTTTAATATAATTCGTCATGGGAACTTAAATTCTAAATAATGCAAAATAATACTTATTATTAATCATCATTTACAGTGGCATTTTAAAATACCTACATTCTGCTAATAACCACTAACCAGAGAACACATAGACATAGAACACATAGAGTCCAAAGCTGTCTGGGGTGTTAAAGCCTCAAAAAAAGCGTGCAAAAAGCTTTCCACTAGTTGTCTAGTCTATGTGTTCTCTGGTTAGTGTAATAACCATGGTTAATGATTCGGCGGAATTATAACATAACAGAATCCGCTAACAGTCAGCTGTATAAAACAGTGCCAGTTGAGTAAAATGTTATGTATAAAGATTGCGGGCGAAAAAATGAATGTATCGATACTTTGCCATTTTTACTTCCGCTGTAAATGCTTCGAAGCTACAGAAGAAGCGTTGCGGCAGTTAAATTGTCTGATATTGTTAAAAAGGCAGAACTTACATTTAAATATTTAAAATAAAATATAACTAAATATACAGTGGGCAGTCCATATTCTATAGTTTGTGTCCATGTTGATAATTGCTTTCAATTTCATAAATATTAATTTTCGGGCTCGCGTTAAGTGAACAACCGTTATATCAGCCATATTCTTTTTCTGCGTGTCTGTATTCACCGATTGTCGAAAAATCAGAAATTGCATTTAAATTAAAATATAACTGAGTTACTCAAAATACAGTGCGTAGTGCAAATTCTACAGTTACTTGAAATACAGTGCGTAGTGCACATTCTGCAATTTCTGTCAATCGTATTATTTGCTTCCGATTTCATACATATTTTTTCGGGCTTGTGTCACGTGAACAACCGTTATATCGGCCATATTATTTTTCCACGCTTCTGTATTAACAGTGCTCTTTGTCTCTTACTTCAGAAACGTTATTTCTGTGCATCGCGGGTATTCGCAATCATCATGGATGTAGACATTAATAAACTGTTGTGCACAATTTGCGGCATTTCTGCCAACTTAATGTGCCAGCGTTGCGGAGAACCCTACTGCAACGACGTGTGCCAGCGCAAAGATTGGCAGCGTCATAAATATATTTGCACCTTGATGCCGTAAGTGTAAAAAAAATTCATTCAAAATACATACATTCATATGCATACAAACATATGTATGTATGCAATTCTAGAAATGTTAATCTTAACTACTTTTCCTGGAATAGCTAGGAATGAGTAATTTTAACGTAAAATTTAGTTTATGCTGTCTTGTTACTACCTTATCTATTACTGTAATAGAAATTAGAAACGTTATACTTTATACCCACAACTGCCCATATTATGAAAATTTTAAATAATTTAATGTTACCATCTTTAAAGTTTAAATAAATGCTAAATTATTTTTGATTTTTTGTAGCGCTTTAGTTAGCATAAGGCCCATCAAACCAATGGCGACTGTGGCGCACGATATGGCTGCTGCCCACAACGTAATTATTCCAAAGGAATATCCCAATGAACAGTTGGCATCTATGGTAAGGAAATTGTCATTTGGAGAATCAAGCGGAAGTCAGTGGAGTCAAGAATGGCGTAATTCTATGATGCCGTCAACAAATGATTTCTTCGAGTGTCGCGTCACTTGCATGGAAACGGAAGGGCCCATTTGGGTAATGGATGTGGCCAATATTGAGAGCCTGGAGCGTCTGACCAACAACATTGCGCGCAGCATGCAGCAGCAGAAATCGTTCTCAATTCACGATCTATCTGCAGGCATCTTGGTTGGCGCCGCTGTTGACCACAAAATGTATAGGGCCGAGGTGTTGAAGGTGAATGTGTCCGCCGAATATGCTGACGTGCGCCTCATAGACTACGGCACAGTGGTTTCTTGCATGTCGCAGAACATTTATCGGGCAGTGCAGCGAATGTCGCAATACAAAGCTCATTCATTCCGGGTTAAACTGCCCAACAACAAGGGCGTGCAGATCAACAAGAATCTAACTTTGCGTTTGCTGGGTAGGAAGACAGTCGATGGTATAGAGCAGGCAGAACTGAAGCAGAAATTGATGGTTCCCCTTTGTTTACCCTTTGAATTGATGGCTGTGGAACCGGCAGTGAAGGTCGTAAAGATTCTTCACCGTAACGTATTGCTCGAGGAACCGCAAGTAGCTTTGCTGCAACTCAAAGCGATGAGTAATATAAATGATGAGCTAAACGCCAGCCTGAAGAATTTGCCTGGCGAGCTATTTACGGAAGTCCCTTCACAGAACAACGCATCGACCATCCATATGGCAGCTCGAACTAATCAAGGCTATCGGCGTGCTCTACTGATAGACTATATCGAGGAGCCTAGGTTGTTCTTGGTTTACGAGATGGACGAGGGATGCATTTCTTTGACTAGCGAGGTGTGCCACATTCCCAGTAAGTTAGTCGGCCTACCACTGCGCGTGTTTTCCGTCACCCTCGAAGATAACCAGGCAGGCACCTTAGAAAATCACTTAAAGCAGTGCGGTCCGGATCTATCTATTAAGTTTAACAATGACAGCCTGATGGGGAAGGAGAAAGACAAGCTGCGCACTGCAAAGGCAGCGCTGTACTCAAAGAATAAGCAGGTGTGCGCAGTGCGCGCAAGGTCCTTCCTGGGTGTAATAAACCTAATCGGACTCAAGTATTGGCGGCAGCCCATTGAGAACGACGACTTGGTGTATATCTCGCACGTTGTCAACTACAAGGAGGTCTGCATTAGCTCTGTGCACTGCAAGCAATACGGAAATATATTCAATGGCGTGGAAACCAAATGTCTGCCAGTCGACGACTTTAAAGAGATACGCATTGGAGACATTGTACTTGTTGTATGCTCCAGTCGTTGCAACTACCGGGCCGAGGCAAGTTAAAAATAAAAACATTTTTCGATTTGTATTCGATCCAACATTTGTATTATATATTGCAGATTGTTTCTTTAGACAGCAATAAGTTTGGTGTTCGAAACATTGACACTGGCTCCATGCATCTCGTGGTAGGCGCCAATCTACGCAGGCCTTGTCGGTTTGTTGAGAATCTACCTGTTAGCCACTGCCGAGTCAAAATAAAAACCATCTGCAACATACCGCCAGAAGCAGTGCCGCCGAATTCAGTTGCCCTACAGATACTGAAGAGACTGTATGAAAATAATATGGAAATGCTTGTGAAATTTGATATTTCCGATAGAAATACTGTCGATTTGCTTGATTTAACGGCCGAGCCGCATTCATTGATGACTCGCATGCTTCCAGTGTTGTTTACTCCTACTGCAGTCGAGCTAACCCCGGCTGAGACCTTACCTAGTTTATCCACTATGGAGCAAGACCTAATGAAATCCTCAGCCACTTTGAATGAGGACTTTCCTGAGGTGTCTGCAATTGAGCGAGAGCTACTCAAATCTTCAGTTACTCAAAATGTTGAGGAGGCTAGTCTACCTCCGTTGCCACTTTCACCACCAACTTCACCACCGACTAACAAGAGTGAGAATAGTGAGAAGTCCTCTAAGCATGTCCAACGGTATTACTACAATGACCTGGAACGTCGTCTCTTGCCCCTGGGCGAGAATATGGAAGTTATAATTTTAAATGCTGTTGGATTGGAAAACTTGGGATACGTTACAGCTTGTTTCTTCGACAGCGAGGAGGAGGCTGAACGTCTGCAGAACTTTCTCAATCTTGTTGCCCAGCTTGGAAGTGACGACGATAAACTGCAGCCTGGCTTTTTACCTGAGTAAGTTATGCAATGTAGCCAGCTGATCAATTATTTCAATTGGACTCTTTCGAACAGGGTTGGTGAGTTGTGTCTTACCTTGTATTCAGAAGACAATTCCTGGTACCGAGGCATTTGCCAGCGGATTACTGGGAAAAAAGCTTCTATTTTGTATTGCGACTTTGGAAACGTAGAACTGGTTCCCGTAGAGCAGATCAAACCGATTTCAAGCGAACTTCTTCACTGTGTGTATGCCACAAAATGTTTTATCGATGGTATATGATATTTAAAACTGAGTTTTCGTTGCTCTTAACAATCAACCAATATTCAATAATCGAAAACCCGTTTATTTACAGGTTTCGATAAAGACAAACCTTTTGTGCATCTTGAGAAGTATCTAGCCGATGCAAATAAGATTGTGTGTGATGTGCTCGAAGGACCGGAGCCCAACTCACGCACCCTTAAAATTCCGATATTGAATGAAATATTGTCGAAGGAGCTGATTTAAACTACTACGTATCTAACTATCTTACAAACTTATCTACTGGATGCTATGGAAAAGCCTTAATTATGTTTAAAATATAAGTAACTTGAAAGTATCGATACTTTTGTTTCTGAGAAACTTCAAAGAAAATGTACATTTTTATTTTTTGACTATAAAATTTTGCGTATAATTTATGTACATATGTCTTATGTACAGCTATAGTATGGTTTAATATATCATAAATAAAAACAGGTTGGTAAATAAAATAAATAAGTCTGTATATAGAATGCGTTAAATCCACCCATTTATGGGGCGACAAGTATAGATCGTTAAATTCTGCCGTTTGCGATAAATGAAGAGCATTCCAGTTTTAGCTTTTATAAGGTACAAACATCAACAGCTCAGTTACAACAACAATATCAAAGAGGATAAACATTGATAACAACACTCAGTTCTCAGCGAATTTGTTAAGAATTTCATTTAAGATCGCCAAATCTCGCACGGCTATCAACCCGTTTGAGTTGCGCTTCCAATCCGCGTCTGATTCTGATTTGTCGATGTAGTTTATTGGCACAGGTAGCTGCTGCTTGATGCTGGCAACGTAGTCGAGCACATCGCCTCCAAGTGCGCGAAGAATAGCTTGGGGACCGCATGTATCCCAGCGGAATGTAGAACCTTTGCTGAGTAGGTAGATGTCCGCTTCATTGCAGATCACTTTTAGCGCTTTGTGGCCAGCTCCCGCTGAAAAGGCCAGTTCATAATTTAAATCGAGAAAGTGCTGTAATATTTCGGCCTTCTCGGATGTGGAGAATATGCCAATTTTTCTATTCGCGCGACGTTCGCTTGAGTCTGACTTGCAGTTGTGGGACTTCAGAGTGGGCAAGCAGACTCCCCAATTTAAGGAGGAACTGTACACGTTTTCCTTCAACTTCTGCCCAAATGGTTGAGAGACTATGCCAATTATAGGCACACCGCTATCACGCTCATAGACGCCAATTAATACGGTAACGCAGTCCAGGCCTGTGGAAGTGATGCCAGGGAAGTCAGTAAATATGGAGTCGCCGGAAATGTACTCGGCAGTGGCATCTGGAATTGAACAATTGTTATTAACACTGTGGGAGGGGCTAAAATATTTACCATACCAATAGGATCTATCCAAACGCCTAAATTACTATAATCGAGTGTTTCAGGTAGGTCCGGAATGTTTTCCAGGGTTGAATCGTAGTCGACGTTCCGATGCACCTCGGCCGCCAATGCTTCGGCTGCTTTCGTATGGCCATCGAGTACCGCTTCCAGGCCGGCAGCAGTTTCGACTGCTGTGTCGCCCACGGCTATTACTATTTCCTGGCCAAGTTTGTTGGTGAAGTGTGTCGATTCTTCGCCAAGAATAGCTTCACGCATCTCTGGAAACAATTTGCCAACCTCATGCCTTATAGTTTCCTGGATTAACACATCGGCCAGTGTCTTAAAGTCATGCTCGAAACGTTGGTTGGCCTCGGCTCCAGTTTTCTCCTGAACGAGCAGCGCTAATAGATCTTCATTGGAACGACAGACGCGGGCAATATTTGCTGCCTTTTCTGCACAGTTGATTAAAACTCGAAGCAAATTGATGTTCTCCGTCATCTCTATAAGTAACTTAATTATTATTGCATACTTTTATCGTTTTTGTTTCGCTTTTAAGGTTTCACTTCAGATGCAGACGGACAACTGGTATTTGTGGTATATCGGGCATCGACGGCCGCCACAGCGTAACTAAATATATCGATATCATACGATAGTTTCGGCACTGCCAACTCGTGGTAACTTTATTTGAATATTAATTTTGTGAGTAAATTAATAAGATGGAACGCATAAAAAAAGTTGTGTAAATGTGCACCATAAGATGAAATGATAATATTTTACGTAACGCAGTTTTAAATGCTATGGCTAAATATTCAGTTGTGCTCAAGGATCTGTCGTGGCAATCACATCTTTATTGAACCAATTTTAATTGGCAATTAATAATTACGCACTCACCGCCCCATTTAGCCAGTGCAGACTAATTTATAAATCATGTTCGCGGCGTAATAAGAAGAACGAGCGCTGTTACGACTGGTGCTGATGATGATGCTGCAGCCATAGCTGCTGCCGCTGCACAATTTGCACCCGATCTTATCGCCGAGCACCGCTAATGATTCGCATTAATGATGCTCTGTCTCGCTCGCTCACTCATTCCGCTATCATCTTATGAAATGGGATCATCAATCAGCTCTCCAGCCGCATCCCAGCGCCTGCATTGGCGCATTTGCATATAAATTGCTGCTAATGTCGCGCTATCAAAGTGACTGCATCAATGTGGCAACGACTACGCATTCTTGCAATGCCTGCTTCCCTTGCCCCATGCCACGCCCCGCTCGAACTGCAGCAGAATTGAGTGCCCTACGGGCCAAGTTATTCGTGTATCGCTTGGCTTATGCTAATTTTCCCAGGCAGCAGCCGCATACAGAGTCCAGGCCGAGCAATTGATGTTTGGATAACGTTGACTTGATGACTTTGCATAATTTACGCCACGCAGCGACTGCAGCAGCAGCAGCAACAGCAGCCGAAGCAACAACAACAACCATGTAGGATTCTCTCTGAGCTAATTTTTCACTCAAACGCACGCGTTGCTTATAATGTGTTAATATTTATGCGGGTTGCTACAACAGCAACAACAACAACAATCGCTGCAACATATGTCGTTTTTCTTTTTGGACAACTTTTTAACTCTTTTTGACATTTCAATTTCTTTCGCTGCTTCAACTTTTTGGCAAACGATTTTTCAAGCCTTGTTCATTTCATGCAGCGCAGAGCTGAAGTATTCGTCATCTTCACAGACTTAAGTTAACTGTATATTAAGTTGGCTTGCTCAAAAAAATAAACAATCTATATTTCTTATAGTACATATTTTTATATAAGCCAAATAAAATGGATTATGTGTCCATTTAAGCACAGAAAATGTAAAAATATGTTTGATTTAGATGAGATGTATGTGAAAATCACTCAGATCAAGTGAAGTCTAATGAACACTTATAAAGCAAACGATTTGTATTCCTTATGCGTCTTAAATTAATATAATTTTAAATTAATGTAATCATGAAGTTGCTTAACATTTTATAAAGATCCTTATCATACTTGTGCTTTTCTGTTCATTGGACTTAACTGTGAGCGATTTATACACATATCTTTATAAAACTAGAACATTAAGATACATTAAAAATAAAAAAGATTGTGATAATGCAGAAATTCGGATATAAAAATTCAATCTAGTCAATTTATAATATTGTATTGCCATAAAAAACACTGGGAAGAATTTGGCTGTCAACTCAACAATAAAATTAGGAATGAAAGAATTTAAGAAACATTCCAATAGAACTTCTTAGGTTTTGATTTGCATACTGAATACAAATACATATAGTATACGCTATTAGCGAAATCAACTTCTATTAGCAACATATTTCATAATAGAGTTAAAAGGCTCTCGAGAAGGGTATTAACAAACATATGCTAATGTTGACGTTGCTGTAATTGCCGCAGCAAGTTTGTCGCCAAAGTCTTTTGTTTTACTTTGGACAAGAGGGCAGCGCTTATTCAAATAACGAAAGCGAATTTCAAACAAATCTATTCATTAGGGCTGTCTGAGATATGCTACACATGGCTACACATGTTTGGGGCCGTGGCTCTGTTCGAAAGCTTTGTGTACCCTTTGCCAAGTCTAACAGCCTTTTAATTAATCGCTTGAGTTAAACAAATTCTTAATGAGTCTTTAATTAATCGCCAAAAACGAAATATAAGCCAGTCGTCTCATCTTGGCTTGTGTATAAATATTTAAATTAGTTGTGACTTGATTTCTGTTATGGCCAAGCTGCGACGGCTCCTCCCCTGAGGTGTTTCAAACGAGTTTGAATAATTTTGTCTCTACAAGTTTACTTGGCTTTGATCATCTCTGTGTGGCTTTCGCCTTGATGCTAACTGGATTATTAAATAGATGCCACAACAAAACTGACAATGTTGATAACTGCCTTTAATATCTTAATTTTGCCACTCTGACTTGGGGGCGTTGCCAATTCAAGAGGCCAGCGAACTGAGCCACGTCTCCATTAATTAGCCAAGTAGTCTGCAACCTGCAAACGCTTGGTGACAATAAAAACTCTTGCTGGCCCCCAAAGTTAGCGCTGCATGCCAGAGCGAGAGAGCCAGACGGCATCTAGAGTCTGCTGCAAAATGTCTACCCATTGAACATAGAACTTGTCTTTACCAGTTTTCGATTGGCGCGATTGCCAACTGGCTCCACATCTGCTGGGAGCTAAGCACCCACTCGCAGCAGCAGCAGAGCAGTGGCAGTACCTGAGCCGTGGACCAGGCATTGCAATTGAGAAAGGTTAAGTTGCTTCAACGAAATTTATAATTATTACATCAGCTTGCCTCTGCTTATGGGTTTTATTAATAACAATATAAAAGTCTGGTTTTGTATGGACAAATGCTTCGCCTTTCCTTTAAAGGATTTTAGTTATTTTTCTTCTTTTTTTACATTAGCTATACATATTTTATATTGAAGTGATATCTTCGCTGTTTTTATCCACTACTTTTTTAATATTGTTAATGGAAAAGTTTGCATTTACTGATTGATTTCATTAAAAAATTGCTTTCAATTGCTAAATAAAATAGTAATAATAAATGAAATAGTTTATTGATTCGTCCGGTTTGAAAATTAAAAATTTTATCATTTCTAATATAATACAAATAATTTAATTTTCATAGGTTAAAAAATAGTAAGCAAAAAGAAGAGTTTTATATTGTCTCAACTTCTCTGTATTAACGTAACAAATTTCGGCACTGTTAAAGCAGCAATTCAAAGTAGTTACATCTTGGATAACAGTTTCTAGGTTATGTTATATGATTGAATCTTTTTAATCTATTGATTTGGAGAATCTTTTGCATATCTTCATATACACATTATTTGCAGTTGCTTTCCATTATAAGTATAAGTCTACATATACATATTATTTGTAGAGGGTCATAATAAATCTACTTTAATTTATAAGAAAGGTACTTTTGTAGCACATTCTCTATCTCTCTCTCTCTCTCTCTCTCTCTTTCTCATTCCTTGATTTTTCTCTCAAATCTGATCTCTCTTATACAGCGAGACTCTTTATATAATATACTCTTTATATAATTTTGTATGCTTGTAGAAACTGTTTACATATCAATCATCATCATGTATATGAATTCTGCACAATATCTAAAACGATCAAATATTTATGAGTATGAACATAATTATAACGATAAATACTTAGCCCTAAGCCGCTTCATTCCCAATATATTTGACAGGCAGATAATTGAAATTAGCTTATGCTGCCGAGCCTGGGCCGTGCGCATTATCCTAACAGTTGATCGCATATCGAGCGGAAGTACAATCGTGTGGGGATACAAATGTGATTCTCAGGCGAGTGCATATAAATTTTATGGATTTTACGCAACGTTTGCCATTTTGCCACTTTAACATTATTGTTATGATGATAAGCGAGCGAGCGTTGCACGGACCATGTCGAACGTGCTGGGTTGAGGCTGCCCGCGGAGCGAGAGCAAGTTCAGGTCTCACCTCTGGCCAGAGCTGTGGATGGCTGGAGAGTGCAGAGTGGAGAGAGTGGGGTCTGTGTTTGGGTTGGGGACTGGGTCTGGGTCTGGGTCTGGGTCTGGGGTCTGGGGTCTGTGTGTCTGCCAATGCAGAGGCATTCTTAATGGCCTGTGGATGGGATTGTGGCCAGAACGCATCCTGCCTCCTTTTTTGACCATTGACGTTGTTGTACTGTTTGCTGATCTCGGCGCGATCAGCTTCATGACTCTGGCTTGTTTGGCTTTCCACCATATTTAAAACCATTTCATTTTCTGGGGGCCAAAGTGTGAATATAATTTAATATGTTTGTGTCTGTCTCTCTCACTCTCACTCTCTCTATCTCTTTCTTTTTCTGGCTGCCTCTTGCTGTGTGTGAGTGCAATTTCCAATCCGGCTGCCTGTCCCGCGCCCCACTTGGCCCACTCGCCGATATTATTTATTATGCTTGATTGGTTTTCAAGTGATCATAAAGTAAATGATCGTCGTTTTGGGTCGCAGACCTGGCCCCGGCCAGTCTGTGGCAATTGTGGCGCTGTCCATTGCCATTGAGCCGGCTCCGGCTCCAGCTCCGCTGTGGCGTTAATATGTAGATTTCTGCATTGGGGAGGCGTTAGTTGAAGATTTACGCGCCGGCCCATGAATTGTGAATTGTGGCAGCCTTTCCATAGACAAGGCCCGGGGTCCTGACCCTGTCCATATGTGTACATGCGCATATAGTATATTGCTGGAATGGCGATAGCTTCATTTGCTGCAGACACCTTGCATTCCAATGCCCATATCCTGCTCAACACCCACACGCAGCGCGCTTCTCCGATTTGGCATTAACATTTAATTGACATTGATGGTTGCGGCAACGGACAACTCTGAGAACGGCTGCCCGACTGCCCGTCTGCCCGTCTGCCGGCTGCCTGGCTACCTGTGCAGCGTGCTCGGCATGGCAATGTGCTCCGCATGGCTAGATATTATTAAAAATCATATCGGAGCACTGTGACAGCCGAGCTGCCTATGTCAGGCCTACTCATCTAGTCCTTGTCGCTAGTTGCCAGTGGACTGACATGAAGAAGACATACAAATAAATTTGTGGCACTTGCAGACATCAGCAGTGGGTGACTTACAGCAGTCACTGTATAAGAGAGAGCGAGAGGGAGAGAGAGAGAGAGAGAGGGCGAGGTCTTGCGTCTCTAGCGCCAATCTCTCAAAGTAGCTCAAAGTAAATGCTGAGAGTCAACGCCAAGTCAAGTCTTTGGGCGCTGCTTTCGATTCACATAAGCAACTGTGCCACTGTGTGTGTGTGTGTGCGTGGCTTGTTTATTTGTTGGAGTGTGTTTTGTTTTCGCTGCTTTAAATGAACGTTATTAAGAGATGCTTATCTCTGAGTGATTTATTCATTAAAAAGGCATTTATTAGTCAGAAACAAGCCAATGCCAATGCGTGCGCATGTGTGTGTGTGTGTGTGTGCGTGCTGGCTACACTCACCTGCACACACGCGCACAGCGACACCTCCACATGGCCGACACACATTTGAGCCGCTGCGGCTCGTTTGCCATGCCCGCTCGTCGCCTCATTTGTATGGCATTAAAATGCAAAAGCGTGTTTGTTCCTGGAAAAACTGCAAGCACATATGGCCGATAAGCAGGGCGTAGGGTGCAGAGAGGGGGAGGCGGTGTGTGGTGGCCGTCTGTGTATGTGTGTGTGTGTGTGCGTTTTATTGACTCGCATATTTCCATAATTTGATGTCTGTGTGCGGCTTTAATCACTTAATTAGAGAGTTTTTTAATTGTCTTTAGTTGCAGTCATTGCAATTTATGCAGAAGGTGTTCGCAGTTCGCGCACTTTGCGTGCCGCGCAGGAAATGTGACTTGCGGGCCAAGTTCGTGTCTTAAGTCTTTTGTTGCAAGGTGCCTGAAAGTGCGTGAGTAAAAACAATCCTCTAGCTGCTTAGTAGCAGAACTTTACTTTACTATTAATATGAATATATAGGATTGCTGATTGGAAGTACATCTATATATTTAGACTCTGATATCAATTTGAGTATTGCCTAAGCATCGACAATGGCCAGGCCAATGAAATGGCAGAGAACTGAAGCAAGGAGACTCTAGGCACGAGGCGATGCCATAAATATGCGTTAGCCCCTCTAGCGAGGTGAGGAGCAGAGCTGTAGCTGCAGTCGTCTGTTAATCACCTGCTCGCCTAGCTGGGCAATTGGCTTGGCCACGACGCAAGAGCCTGGTGGCTTCTTCGGTTTGGTGTCATAAGGAAGCGTCTAAATGATTCATAATTTATGCCTAGCTTTGTGGCTGTCCCTGCCATGGCCATGGCCATTCCCGTTCCCATACGCATTGCCAGAGTCATTCAGTTGGTCATTCAATGCTTTCGTTACTTCATTTTTTCAACTTGGCGTACTGGCTTGTGCCTGCCTGCTTGAATCATGCCCCCAGCTCTGCCCCACCCTGGCTTGTAATGCGTTATGGCTGCCACAATGCGTGGCCGTCATCGTCGTCGTCGTCGTCGTTGTCGTTGTCGTCGTTTGTCTGGGACGTTGATAGTTGAAAAAATTACTTACAAATTACATGCGTAGCTTATGCCCCCGTGCCGCCTTCAGCTTGTTTGCTTAATGTGCTTTGTGGCGGGCTACGACTGGGCTCATGTCCAGCCGGCACGGTGTCCGTCGTCGCTGCTGGTATTAGTATTATGTCCCGTGGCTGGGTCGTAAATTGCTTTTCCTAATTGAATTCTGAGCACTGTCACGCCGAGTGACAGTCAAGTGGGTGTGGGCCTCTGCCTCGGCCGTGCAAGAATGGATTTCAGATGCAGCAGCAGCGGCAGCAGCTGTGAATGAATAATCATTATCAGTCAGTCGATTATAAAACTCATTAGCCGAAAAGTCTTAATCATTTGAGTGCTTTCATCTCGCCCAGCTACAGTTTAATCTACATACTTAATAGAGTGCCAATTACGCCTGTTAAATAATGCAATTTTGCCATAACAATAATTATAATTGAGTTAACAAGCCGCTGGGCAGGGGGCGACCGTTGAAGGGTCTATGTAGCTATGTGGCTAGCTCGCTTTTAGGTTTTTGCGGAAATTTTCGCATGGTTTAAAATGCAGCACGAAGCCCGGCCATAAAGTGTAGTTGCGTTTGGCTTGGCCAAGTCGACAATTTAAAAAGCCAATTTTCACATAATACGGGAAACGTGAGCGAAAACCTTAAACACAATTGTCCAGCCCAGCGATTCCGACGCATGTGTGCGCGAATAGACGCTAATGCAAATGCGAATGCGAATACGAATGCGAATGCGAATGCGAATGCAATGCCTCTTGCCTGTTTGCTGTGGCTTGATCAGCTTATTAAGAAAACATTAACTCGGCTTGACCCAAATTTCGGTTGGCATACAAATTTCGAGCTGGCGCGCGCTTACCAACACTGGCCGAAAGCGTGCGAGCGGTGTTGCCATGTTTTCCAGCATACAAACGGCCAGATCTGGCTCGAAAGGCAAGCAAAAAAGGCTAAATCATATTATGTAATAAATGCATAGTAAATAAGCAGTTGTAAACTTGTTAAATTTTTTTTGTGCTCGATTATTATTTAATTGTGTAATTTTTTCTATTAATTGTAAACATACGGAATTTTTAAAAATTCTTGAAAAAAGCTGAAAATAGCCATTTCAATCCTGAAAGCTTGCCACTGTTTTCGAATTTTTGCCGTAGTCGGACCTTAAAAAATCCAAAAGCTAAAAAATGCCCCAGTGCATGCGAGTCAGCTGTCTGGCAACGCCTACGCAGAAGCAGAAGCCGGCGATACGCAATTAGATTTATGCAACGCGCAAGTTCACGTGCTTCTGCCCCACGCCACAATTGATTCGCACAGAAATGGGTCGCAAGAAGACAAAGGAGCCGAAGCAGATCAAAGTGGGCGACTTTGTGTTCGCCAAGGTGCGTGGCTTTCGCGCCTGGCCGGCGCGTGTGCTCCAGGAGGACGGCAACATCTACCAGGTGTATTTCTACGGCACTTGCAACGTTGCCAAGGTGCGCGGCTCGCAGCTGTTCGACTTCGAGGCGCACAAGGTGCGCTTTGGCCAGCTGAAGCAGAAGCAATACGGCGGATTTCGGGAGGCCATGGAGCATGCAGAGAAGTCGCTGGCGCGGCCACGTGAGGATGACGGCTACTTCAAGGCGAAGGTGGAGAGCGCCCGCAATCAGGCCACCGCATCCACCAGGTCCAGGAAGAAGAAGACGGACGATGCGATTGTGCCCTTCACACATATAACCGGCGACTCGGACTAGAGCGCCTGAATTACGCTGTTTAAGTTTGCTCAAAGTTGAAATGGAATTTATCAAATACATACAGATGGACATGTTTTCAGTTTATTTTTGTCGTCTTTTCTTTTCTGTTCTTTTTTTGGTAATTGCAGCAGCTTCGTGGCAATTTTGTGGCGATCCGGCGTCACGTGGCAATTAAGGATTTCGGGGCAGTTGTGTTTATCGCGTGGGCGTGTTTGCGCCCGTAATGGCCGCTGCGTGACGCAAACAAAGAGAATCTCTCTCTGTGTGTGTGTGTGTGTGTGTGTGTGTGTGTGCTGCACAGTTAATCAAAAAGCGTCTGATACACGTTTCGATTGCCGCTCAAATGGCAACGCATTAAATTGTGCGCCATCAGCAGAGTCCGAGTCACCCTGTGGACAGGGGCTTCAGCCTGCAGAGCGGGCATAGTTTAGCTTAATGGCTATCGTAAAAAGTGCGCTGGCCATCAAACAGCCAGATCCGTGCTGAATTGAAGGGCGAGGGAGCAGTTGCTGCTGTGTTCCTTGTGTTTAATATTAACAAATTATCTGAACCGCAGCAAATTAATCGCTGCGCAGTTGTTACACTGCCAGCATCTGTGGTGGCAGCTTGGCCAGATATATATTTGGGTTAACAAGACGGATGCTGTGGCTGCAACTGCTGTTGCAGTTGACCGCAAATCAGATTCACTAGCTCTGCAACGAGATTTGGCAGCAGCAACAGCTATGCTGTGGAGCTTTTAGTGCGTCCAACAGCTTGCATCATCTGCCTGCGATATCTTTTGCAGTCTGCAGCATCCTTGACAGCCGTCCTGTGTCGTTGCGGTCGGGCGCCTGGGGGCATGACGTTGCCTAGACAGATTTCTTAACGAGTTGACTATTTACGCATAATTCGTTCCACTCTCCTTTCGGTTTTTTTTTTTTTGGTTATGGATTTTCATTCGCACGATCCCTTGGCCCACGTCCAGGGCAGTAAAATGTCAAATTAATGTTACGACATGTCCAACAACTTTTGATGGCATTTGACAATGTAGACTTGGAAATTCCTGCAGGTGACGCAGTGCCCCTGTAATTTGTTTGGCCGCACGTACGCTGGACATGATGGAGCATTGTCAGCTTGTGCCTGCCCAGCATAAACAAAAACAAAGCGCGCCAAGGGACCTGCAACTGTAGAAAACTGGATGGCAGGTGGCTGACCACGGTGCGGCGGACGTGGAGCAGGAGTGCGCTGCCAGGGGCAGCCAGATCTGGCCACCAAAAGGTGTCAATGTGTGGGCATGTCGCACACGTGTGCCTTACAGCCCAAGGCCATAAATTTACTTTGTTTATTCGTTGCAGCCGCACGGCGACCACGGAAAACCAAACGAAACGGCCCAAATGGCCAAAAGCCTCTTGGCGGAAATTTGGTTAGGAAATCAAATTAAAATTTGCTAATTTATCAGACGTTTTCCAATCGTACCAACATGGACAGCTAATTGGTGCGAATATAAGAATGTATGTATGTATGTACATACAAACATGCAAACGGAAGTCTGTGCATACATACATATACATATGTACATATGAATGTGTGTGTATCTAGATATGTACATACAGATTTACACACACATTTGTGTTATCGCACAATTGGGTGGCTCGATAAATGATAGCAGAACAATAGCATGTTAATTAAAACTTCCAAGTGTCTGCAGGTTTATTTGGTCCTCGAACATTTATCAAATTTTGGCAATTAAATTTGCCTGGATTAGAGATCGCAGAATGCAGACTCGGGGGAAAACAAACACGATAACTAATTGGATAAAGTTAGGTGGATTCGACATATGAATTCTATAGTGAAATGAACACTGGTCAGCATAAAAATAAAAATAGCCCTAAATAAAATTTAAAATACATTTAATGACCAATTAATAAATAATATAATTAAGATTAATCGATAGTTTTTAATAAGCGACTATTGTCAATCAACGATAAGCAAATTCAAAATATTACACATCTCTATTTTATGGCGCACTATGCAACACTGTAACTAATAAAAGGTATGGTTTGCATACTGAGTACATTTGCAATCAGCTAATTTCCAGTCAATCCCCTGTTTTGTTGTACAGTGTAACCAATCGCAACATAATAAACTACAACAAATTTGATAGGTCAATCAGGTACTTAATGTTGCGCCTTTTTGACGGCCATTGTAACGCGCTCGATGCACACATGCGATTATTAGCGGTTACAGGAAGCCAACCCCTATTGGAAACGAATGGGGATCTACCCTCCCCTGAGTGCCCATTGTTCGCTTGCTACAATTCATAACTGTCATGTAATGTGTCACAGACGCAATCGATTCCAAGTCGGGCCACATTGCAGTCGCAATGCATAATCAAGTCGTAAATTTCTATGGGTCAGCAGGTGAAAACGACACGATTCGATGTCATCATTCATAATTGGATGTTTGCTCAAGCAAAGGCTTGCCATCAAAAACATGCCACACCAACGAGAAATAACGAATTCAATATGCAAAGCGTCTATGATTTTTATTTGCACTCGTGCGCACAGTGGGTGGCATCAACAATGGGACACAGTCTTTGTCCCATTCCCATTTCGTTGGATACTTTGCTGGCTGTAAACATTAATTGATTTGTGCCAAAAGCCGAACAACTTTTTAGGCCGTGCGTCGCGCCCCCAGCCCCTCGGCTAATTAAGTTATGCCCCAAATGGCAAATTAACATAAAAGTTTGCAGCATTAAAAATGATATTCACTTTATTATGCTCATATATTGACATCTGAGGTGCTCTTTTTTATGGTTACTTTGTGACAAAATTGATTAATGAACTCATTTATTTGTGTCGATAGCATATGGAGAATTTTTATGATACACTCAGAGAAATATCCGGAATTATTAAATGAATCTTGCTTGCCTGAACTTTGAATTTTGCGGCCAAACTTGCGCAATTTATGTTTTTATATTTATGTTTGTATTTATTTTTATTTTTTTTATTATTTTATATTTTGGACTGACAGCGAAAGTGGTTTTTGGGAGTCATTAAATTTAGACCATAAATATTACAGATTAGGCGGAGCTATTGTTTAACACTTTGGGATATGGGCGGCATAATCGAAAACTTTTTATGATCGCACTCAAAACTCAACTCATAAAAGGGATTAAAACAATAAAATAATAAAATATTACTCAATTATGTATAGTCATTTCTTTATTTCTGTTCAGTTTTTTATAAAGTAATAATAATTTTAAAATATAATTTGTTTGAGTGTGTAGAACTCATGGTAGCTATAGATGTTTCTCTTAGCTGTTAACGGTATTCACATGAGTTCGAATATTATTAATTCAGAACAACTATAATGGGCAATACTTGAATAGTTAACAGCAATCATTTGCGTGTCGAACACTCAATAGCATGGTCGTATAAACAAATGCATATATTATGGCTGAGTGCTATAAAATGCGTTGAAATATCTCTAATAACTAACATAAAACAGCTCGTAAAATGGCAATCGAATTATGGCCCGAGGCATCCAAAAACAGCCGTCTTAGAAAGTGGACATAAAATTTGTGAATGTTAACAGCATTCTTAACAAATTCATTTCGGCACGCATTCGGTATTTCGGGTTTGGGTCTGGGTCTGGGTCTGGGCCTGGGTTTGGGCAAGTCTTGACATGATAGATAGCTAGATGGATTTTCAAAGTTCAGTTGAGTCGAGTGAAACTGTTAACGTGACTGTCGCGTCTGATCCACCAATTAATTGATAGACCCATACAAAAATTGTGAAAGCTATCGCCTTGGTGTCCACAATGAACGCCTTCTATGCGCTTATAGCTCTATTTATAATTTTGGACATTCAGCATGTGTGTCTCTCTCTCTCTCTCTTTCTATTTCTCTCTCTCCCTCTCTCTCTCTGTTTCTCTCTCCATGGTGGTTTGGTGTCAGCTCTCTTTGTGTTTGTGCATGGTATGTATCTTGTTAATGGCCGTTTTTAAAATGCCATAAAATCGCTTTATAAGTCCATGATATTAATATGCACAACAATATTGGACATTATTATAATATATTGGGGAGTATCTAGCGCAGACAAAGGCGACCCAAATGAGCCCTAGACCGATCCAATCTTTGATATTGGTCAACACCAAACACCTATGCACACCCTGTGGCGCACATTAACCAACTTCAAAACAATGGCAAAGCCATTGAAGTAGCCTGCCGAGCGGACAGCCCAAAACATTTCAATTTGTACATTGTTATTCTTAGTCTTGTTCCAGTTGCTGGAATATTCTTATATTTGGGTATCGAATTGCTGGCACTTGTCAGGTCTTTCATAAATAAAGGGCTTGTTAGATAGTCGGTGAGTGTGTGGAACATCTGGGAACAAGTGCTGCTGATAAAACAGCTCAAGATCGCGCGTTATCAAAGTCATTCACTGGCTCATAACTAATTGTTGTCAGCTCCAATATCCTGGGAAGCTGATAAGATGTTATATGGATGCATGTTCCTTGGGGATGTAGCACCTAATAAATACATGTTTATTTATTACTACAAATTGCTTGGGAATTGTATTTGAAGATTTATAGATTGGGCCTATTTATTGGGAATATTTATTCCTATAACTATTTTCATTCTTTGTATTTATATTTTTTGTGTTCATAATTTCAATTATATTTTATTTGAATACGAACAAATATATATATTATTTAATTTTTATTTTTATTTATTATATTTTTAATTTTAATATTTATTACTTAGTATTATTTTTATTTATTACATCTTTAAAATTTATTATTAATTATTATATTTATGAGCTTGTGTGTGTACCGATAGCTCGTGACACGTAGCGAATATTTTGTTTTACTCCCAACTCTAGCAATTTGATGAATCACCCTGTGTTGCCTACGAATTAAAATTATGTTTGCTGTTAAGTCGTGATACTCTAGTAATCTGCAATAAATAGAACTTCTCCAGAGGACAATGGAGGACTCTTGGAATATTCAAGAAGCCATGCTATCGGATGTGCTCGTGTCCAATGTCTACAATCAGTTTTTCCAGCAGAATCAAATGCTATTCAAGGATAAGGTCTTTTAAAGTCATTTAATAGACAGCAGTTCATATAGAATATTATTCCCTAGATTGTGCTGGATGTGGGCTGTCGTAGTGGCTTGCTGAGCATCTTGGCTGTTGAGGCCGGTGCTGTGAAGGTCTTTGCCATTGGCAACATGCAAAGTGCCAAACGTATTTCGAAGGTCTTGGAGAATGGAGAGAAGGCGGAGGTTTTTGAGCCGCTGACTGGCTGCATTACCCAGGTCGTCTTGCCCTGTGGACTGAGGAAAGTGGATATAATAGTCTCCGAGTGGATGGGGTAGGGATTCTTTGCTTATAGATATCAATTAAAGTTTTTTCAGTTATTATCTATTGAAGGCATGCCCTATTTGCGGACTCCCTATTCTGCCAGGTGCTATACGCGCGTGATAAGTGGCTGGTGAAGAATGGCCTAATCTTTCCCAGTGTGGCCAATCTCTATATACAGGGCATATCCCTAGATCGAGAGCTGGCCGTTGAGAAAAACGTGCTATTGTGGGACGACTATGTGAATCAGAAATCGTTGATGACAGAGAAGTGCCTGGTGATATCTGTGGACCTCAGTTCGATTCAAGATGACATTGAATGCCAGAGAGCCGAGATCAAGATGAAGTCCAAGCAAAGTGGAAAGATGTCTGGGTGCGTGCTCTACTTTGACATATCCGCTAGAAATGCCAAGGGCCAGCTGCAGAAGCTGTTCTCGATTGCGCCAAACGCGCCCAGGACGTACATGATGCAAACAGTCCTATTTCTGAAGGACGACCCCCTGGTGATCAAGGAGCAGCAGCTTCTGTTTGGACGGCTGGACGTGATCCTTGGCTACTTTGCACCGCGCGGCGTCGAGTTCTCTCTGGGCATATGGGCAGTCAAGTAAAGCAAGTAAAACATTGTACTTAATAAAGGGTAAATGCTGGGGCGAATCCTAAAACTGATGTCTGATGCCCAATGTCCCGATGTCTGATGTCTGATGTATTCATGGCAATATTTGGGCGTTCTTTGGGCAGTTCGCATTAAAGGCCAACACGTCGATCTGGGTGAAGTCTGAACGAGCAGCGATGCTCCGCTCAACGATCGTTGAGCCAGATCACAATTTATGGCCGTGCTGCATCAATTAGGGCGGTAGCCCGACGACTGCCAACTCAGCAGACAATGGGCATTGCGATTTTGTTTTTGCTGACCTGATCGGTGTTTAGCTTTGACGTCGCTACAACGATTTAAAATGATGTCGCGCATAATTCACCGATCGAGTACGAGATCGATTCAGTATTCAGCGATCAGCGTTCACGTTTCGCCAGACTTTGCGTCGTGCTAGGGCTCCAGCCTCTTATCTGGGCTCGGTTCGTTCGCTCTGTTCGCTGTGTCTGATCTGTGCCCTCGTTTACAGTTAAGTTCTTTTGTTCAAATCTCATAACTGATCGTCGATCGCACTTGGTTAACGCTCCATACAAGGCAGAGTACAATGGCATATCAGCTTGTCCGGCTCGCTGCGAACACAAATTCGCCTTTTAAATGATATCCCTTGGAGAATCGATCCACTGACCGCTCTCAGCGCTCAGCTCTCAGCCCTCAGCTCGCATGCTTAAGTGACATTTTGCGGGACGTGGGTCTGTGATGGATTAGCATCATTTTGCCGTGAGGATAATGTGTCGTCTGCAATGATTTTGGTTGACATGTTTTGGTTTTTGTCTCTTCTCTTCTTATTTTTATTTTATTTATTTTTTTGGCAGAGCCTGTTCTCGGAAATAATTATGCTGCTTTTGCGCAAAAGTAACAGCATTTTTGTACAAATTGCATAAAAATTTAAATTGGCCAGCAAAAGTTTTTGATTTTCGCGGCGAGCCCAGAAAATTGCTTAATAATGAAATGCCAATGGATTAAGCGCAATTTGTGCGGTATGCGGCATTCCGCATGGGGCATGCAGCGGGTCTCACTGATCCGTGCCACTCACCGAATTCCACTCTAAAGCTCCCTTTTCTTTTTCTTCTCCTTCTTCTTCTCTTCGTTTTGGATAAACAATTGCCCGCCCCCTCCCCAGCCCCCGTTCAGCAGCTTGATTTGCTGAAATTTTATTTTATTTTACACCTACCCTGACCGCCATAAAACGTCCGTCTCATTCTAGCACAGGTGAGCCGCCACTCTCCCTCTCCCTCTCTCTGTCCTTCTTATGCTTTTGGGTTTCAGCATTTCGCACGCTCGCCTTGCAGCGTTTTCATTAAATTCGCTTAATAGCGCAATATAATTTAAACAAGTAGTAACATAAAATAAAACTCACAGCAACGCATTGAAAGGTATAAGGCATAAAAAAAAAGAGGCAAATGCTGCCAGGGCCGAGTTGGCCTGGTCGGCCTGGAGTTGGTCCGGTTCCATGGCTATGGCGCATGGGCGAGACGCCCGGCATGGGCCGCAAGTGCAATAAGTTCGCTTAACGAGGGTTTAATTTATGATTTGTTATGTTTCCGGTTCGTGTTCTTGCGGCCGATGCTAAAAATTATTGGCAATAAAGCCAAGGTGTGGATTATAGTTGGCTGGTAGCTTAGCCAGTTGGCCACTGCGAATATCGAGTGATGGAGATGCTTTGTGGCTAAGCGAAATAATACTCCGCATAGAGATAAAGTGCACATAGAAGCTGATCAGATCAGATCAGATTAGATTAGATCTAGAACTGAAAATTTAGCTGGCTTTTAAGTGGAGTTGCCCAATTTCGCATATGCCACAGTTTTGTCTTTACCACTAATAATCGCTAATCCTTTCACGCTCACTGTGCATTTGCACAGCCCGAGACCGAGAGCCAGCCTGCCCGGCCAGCCCAGTCAGTCAGCCAGGCATGAAGAATGGCAACTGCATCGGGAGCGGGAATGGGTAACGAGGGACGTCGCATTGCGTTGAAAATCGATTTGTTTGGGTTGCGCCTGCGCAAACAACGCGGCCCCTGGATAAGAACGGATAAGAAAATAAGCAAAGACACCAAAAGGGACACAGACGAGGGACAGGCGGACGGGCAACAGGGACAGAGACAGGCGCTGAGGCACGACGGCGAAATGGTTCAAGCCAACGCCAACGAGTATCTGCTGGAACATAAATTACGCGACTAACAAGCAGCGCCCCATGCAGCCAGCCAATGCCAACTTGGCCGAGAGCTAAAAAAGATACAAAGCTCAGGCTCAGGCTGAGGCTCAGCCAGACTCGGAGTGGCTCCGCTGGGCACTTGGGAACTGGCTGCAATGGCCGTGCACTGCAGAGCTCAGCTCTGGTCAAAGTGAGTTGCAGAAAATTATAAATGAAAGCGGGTGTTGGACGCCGTTCACAGGCGAACAGCATCGCGACGTGGCAGCGCAGCATCCGAGCAGCATCCCAGCAGCATCCACGTCCACGATTAGGTGTAGCAATTTGGACGGGCTGCCTGTGATTGAGACCGAGGCAGTGTTCGAAACGAAGTTAAAAATCAAATTAGCGAATGTGTTGAAAATTAAAAACAAATTCACGGATAAATTGCATCTGCCAGATACGCAATTATTATGAGGGCAGACAGGGCCAGGCGCAGGGCGAGAGAAACGTGCACTGCCCCTGACTTATGGACTGTCCAGTCAGTTCAGCTCTGCCTGCAGACGGACCCTGCCTGCTGCTCCTGCTGCTGCTGCTGCCTCTGTTCTGGTTCTGGACATTCGGCTTGAGCTTAGCTCTGACTGAGGCTCTGACTGTGGCTTTAGCTGTGCGCTGTTTTTGCCCTCGAGGTGTTGCAATTTGACGTTTTTTACGCGCGTTTTTATTCCATGAAATCCACATAAGCTTCACATAAGGATGCAGCAGCAGCAGCAGCAGCCGCACGCAGTGCAAATACTTGGCCCTAAATGGTTTTTGGCGAAAAACATGTCGAATTAACACGCTCAGATGCTGTTGCTGTTGCTTTGGATGTGGATGTAGATGTGGATGTGAGGCAGCTGCGATCGGTCGGTCAGTGAATGTGGATTAACAGCAACAGCAACCGTAAGAGCAACATCAACCTTATGGGGCAGTCACATGCACAGCTAAGCGCTGTTTGTATTTAAATGCTTGGCAAATTAGCTGAAATTTCTTTTAGCTCAGCACAATTTGCATTTGATGTATATATACATGCATGAGTGTGTGTGTGTGTGTGTGTGTTTGAGAGTGCAAAACATATAATTAGCGTTGAGTTTTTGTGGTAAGCGTAAGCCCCTACCGGACTAAAGGGGCTCAGCTGGCGCCGTCTGCGGCTGGCAAATAAATCGCGCTGCTGTTGAACTTTCAGTGCCTCCGGGTTGGAGGAGCGGAGGTTGGGCTGAATGGCCAGAGCGAATGGCACTGCCAAGAGCTGACAGAGTTGGACTTGAGAGTCGATTGCGAGACACGCCCCTTGGTGTCCTGGGCAATTGCTGGCAAGCTCTCAAGCTCCTAAGCTGCAGAGCGCAGAGTCCAGTGGAGATCGAGGTCGCGGCCAAGAGCCGAGAGCCGCCCGTCTGCCAGCACCGTAAAAAGGGCGCAAATTTTATGAGCGCATCGTTTAACAAATGAATTTACAACCGTGCAACGCCCAAATGTCTGGCGTTCAAATTCAAATTCCTCGCGCAGCAGACATGGCCCCATAACGAAACGAAACGAAACTTGGCACTGGTCGTGAGTTACGTGGCACATGGAGGCGTATGCACCATATTCGAGCATGAAATATGCCTGGCATTTGGCCAAATGATTTAAAACAAATAGCAGACAGTCCTCGATATCCACATTCACATCCACATCTCAAACCAGGCTCACATACATATGTATGTGCATATGTGGACTCTGATATTCATATCTCTGCCATCGCTTCAGTCAGGCTGAATTAACGCTTTCATTAGCCCAGTTTGTGTTTCGTGGGCCACCCTTATATTCTTGTTTTTTGCTGAGCTTCACTTTAGCGTTCATAAATCGAAGTCATTGTCAATTACTAACCGGCAACTGGCAATTGCCAGCACGTTGCCTCACTCGTTAAATGCAGTTTAATGAGCTACCCAAACCCAAGAGAAACAACAAATCTGAATTGCCTCTTCGTCCAGCTTCTCGGTGCGTGCTCGCCAACGGGCTCGGCCAGCTCTTTGGGTAATTGTAATTGCGTCGGCCTGTCAATAAGTTTTCATGGACTTCCATAAGGGAAAGCTTCGCCTGCTTGCAGTTATAATTCGGGTTAGGGCCTAATTTGTGTAATGTATTTACCGACACGATCCCAAATGATCGCCACGAGAAACAGGTCTCTTGGCCAGACGTGAGCAAATGCATAATACTTAACATTTATGTATCTATGTAAACACTTAATAATAATTCTTCGAATGGTTTTATACAGTCGATCTTCCTATAGAACCCTTGATTTATTTTTGTAAATAATATAGCTTCTGCTTATACTAAATATTAATTCTAAATATTTTAATTTATGTAAATATTGTAAAAACGTTACCTTTTCAATATATTAAATATTTATTACTTTCTCATTTTTGATTATTTGTGCTTGCAGCTGATGGCAGAAAGCTGAAACTAAATAAAGCAGAAAGCTTGCTAAATATATTACACAAATTATTATACAAAATACAAATTTTATTAGGAAAAAAATAAATAAATAAATAAGTAAAATAAAATTATAAACTTTCTTAAAAAAAAATATAAAAATTGTTAATCAAAGATAAAATTAATAAAAAAAAAGTAAATAAAGAAAAAAATAATATTAAAATATAGTTTAAATAAAAATATTGTATATGTGAATGATAATGTGAATAATAATAAATTGCCGAAGAAAACCTACAAATTTTTAATAACAATATAAAATGTTCAAAATAAAAATAATAATAACTTTTAATAAACAATTCTTCTTGTGTATAAGAAAACCTTATTATTATTATTTATTAAGATTTATTGAGCTGGAGTTGTTAATCTAGGAGTTACTCTTGTTAATCTCTTATGCATAACACTTGAACATACCTGAAATTCTGTTTATCTCTCAATTGTCAGACAAAGTACTGCCACAAATTTCACACTTCTAGGCTAAACTATATTTAAATACCTCAAGAGATCCTATTGAATATACTCGACTTCTGCTGCTCAGCTGCTGTTGCTGTTGCTGCCGTTGTTGAAGAACTTGTTAAGAGTCCTCGGGCTAGCGGCTGGCATTGGCATTGGCAATGGCATTGGGAATGGCACTTGGGTTCGCATTGTTTGCTTAATAAATGAGTGGCCATTGTCATTGGGTATAAATGTCAAAAGGTTGCCTTTGACACCCCAGCAATGGGACGAGCAGCGGTCAAGCGGCGACAAGCCGACAAAAACTGAAGTGTGCAGCACAATGAAAATGAAATTGAACTAGACTCTGTCTGCTCTCGATTGTCAGCTCACTTGGCCAGTTTTGCAAATGCAACGATGCAACCCCTCAGCGAACAGACACGGCGATCATTTAAGTGTCATTAGGGCAGTCAAGGAGTGTGAGTGAGAGAGGGAGATATATGCATAGAGCGACAGGGAGGACAGCAGCTGGCAGTTGGCAACCGCTTCTGGCCCATTCGGTAACACTTAGAGGCAGCGCGGGCGCAGCTTGAGGCCGTCACTCGGCTGGCTAATGGAGCTAGGATGCCGCCCATAGCGCCAGATATTCCCGATCTGCCGAAGATGTGTATCACTGTGTGTCTGTGTGTGTTGAGATGATAAAGTTGTAGCGACGATCTTCGACAATCAGCGATCGGCGATCAGCGCTCAACGATCGAGGATCGAGGATCGAGTGGGCCAATTTGTTTGCAACTCGTTTGACGTGTTTGTCAATTAAAATCAAATTCGTTGCCATCTTAGAGCCAACGAGCCAAGCGGCTAGCGATGGTCATGGCTTTATCGCTTACCATTGTTGTTGTTGCTGCTGCTGTTGTTGTAGTGCATCGGTTAAGATTTCCGATGGACGCTCATGCCTATCATTAACCACTTAGGCGCGAGTGCAATAACATTTAATTAACCAATAAATTTGGTGCAATTTATCAAAAAATCCAAAACGCAGCCCAGACCAAAATCTTGTTTTTCCAAATTGCCTCTAATAACCGCAATCGATCGTTATTTTTTGTGGTTATTAATACGGAGGCCGCGCATTGCAACGGGAACCAGGACTCGAGACCAAGTCTGGCACTGCAAATGCGTGCCTGGCTCTGGCTCTGTGAAGATCGTGGCTCTGGCCAGGTCTGGCAACGGCTTCTCAGGTAGTTCACAAGTAACTGCAAATTGCTGCCGTCGATAAAACTCAAATTGGTGGCAGCAGCCGCGCAGCGTTCGCGACGCATCCGCGTTGCTGCCGACCACAATCGATCGCTGAATTTGCCTAATGGCGACGGCCACTCAACACAAACGCTGAGCGCTTGCTCCGCTACTGCTCTGCTGCTCTCCTGCTCCAGTTGCTGTCCAGAGACTGGACGCATCTTGATCTTCAATCTGGTCTGGCTGATTGACAGAGAGACGATCTGTGGTCCAAGGCCTCTCTCTGTCTCTCCCTCTCTCTCTACCTTTCCTCTACCTCTCTCTCTGTCTGCCACCGATCCTGCCTCAAGCTTCAGTCTACTGCCTCCTGCCTGCTGCCTCCCCCCCCCCCTCGTCGAATCTACCTGGTCGCGCTGTTTACGCGCGCATTTAGCATGTTGTAAAAGTCTGATGGCGTCCATTATAATCAATTGGCCGGGCTCGTAAAATTAAATGATCCCGCAGGAGAATTAAGCGCCAATTACGCGCAGCAAAGGAAAAAATATGTTGCCGTTGCCATTGGCGCAGCAAACTCTCAAATTTGGGACGCGATCAGAAAGAAGAAGCAGACCAAAAGGCAACAACAAAAAATACGAAAAAAAATAAAACGACCAACAAAAAAAATATATATATATACAAAAAACGCTGGTCCCACTTAATTGCAGCATTTAAGTTGTCTTATTGATCATAATAACTCCATAATGGCGGAACATGTGCGTACAATATAATAATCAGACGGGCAGCGAGTGAAAATTGCGAACGGGAAATGCGTTTGGGGGAAAGCGGAGTTGGAGTCGAGATCGGAGCTGGAAGCTGTTGCAACAGGTAGACAGAAAGAGGAAGAAAAGAGTGAGTCAGAGAGAGAGAGAGTGAGTGAGTGAGGTAGAGGCGATTGCTAGGGCTGCACTCAAAAGTGGAGCAGGCACTCGATCTGGATCTTGATCTGCCGTTCGCTCTTCTGCTGCTGCTGCTGCTGCAGCTACTCCTGCTTCAGCTGCTGCTGCTGTTGTTGTTGTTGTTGTAATAAGAGTGTGAAAGCAAACAAGCAGTAAAATTAAAGCGATGCGGCGCTCGCTCCTCGTCCCCTTGGTGCCCCAAGTGCCACAGTCTGAACAAAAACTGATCAACTTGTAATGGGGAAATGTGCTCGAAAACTCAACTCAATCAGCTTAATGGCCTGACGACTTGTAACTTGGTAACTTGTTGCCCGCTGTTGCCAATGGGCAAAATGAGCCACGGCGATCTGGCGGGGATTTGCTCGAAGACCCGCCAGTTGTTTTCGGCCTGGCCGCCAGGTGCGTTCCGTTGCTGAAACATTGTAAGGAAATTGGCGCATTCGCGCTTAATGATATTGCAGATAACGTGCCCGATGCTCAGTGCAAAGAAATCCAAGGTCTGGTATTAGGGGTTATGGCAATTATAAATTGATCGTTGTGTTCCTTTGGGTAAACTTTGATTATACGAATAAAAAAGCCTAAGAGTATAAGCATAAAAGATTATACATAGTAAAATAAGGATATAAGGATATAGTAACTGAAGATTATAACAATTTCATAAAAAACGATATTAGACTGCAAGAGTATAAAAGTAAAAGAATAGAAGAATTTAAGAATATAAGACTTTAAGAATACCAGAGTATACGAATGAATATAAGAATATAAGATAATAAGAGTGACTATAAGAATATAATAATATAAGAATTGGTATGAATATAAGGAAACGCTAGTTTCATATAATGTAACTTAATTTGATAATTCATTGATGATTAGACTATTGAGTCATGGCAAGGCAATTTAAAAATGTAAATATTCTATAGAAATTATTAGAAATTTTTTTTGGGACTTTAAGAAAACGTTTTCGATAAGTCATTTGATAGACACCTGTTCACTCGTTGATGGGTCACCCTATGATAGATCTCCTAAGCTCGCTCTTCGAAAGCGTTAGTTGCGAGTAATGTAAAAATTATGAAATAGTGCAACATTGAAATCAACTTACGTTGAAGACCCCAATCTGGAAAATAGTCTTGAATCAGCATCAATTGATTCCGCATCATATAACAATAATATAATGTTAATATATACTTATATATACTTGTTCTGTCAAATACCCCAATACTCATTAAAATTTGAATTTATAACTGAAATGACTAGTTTCAGATCAGTTCATATATGTACTGTTGCTCCTTGCAACAGGTCTCATTAAACATTCTGTTTAGGGAAAGAATTAAATGGGAGCTCTATTCACTTTCCATGTTGGCTCAAAACCGGTTTACTGCCCTCTGCTTAGCACAGCAGTCGGCTGTGTAGTATATTCAGCTTATCAACTGCGGTGCAAGTATATAAATTTGTTAATTAATCAGACAGTTACACACAGAGACTCACGCGAGCCTCAAGTGATATGTTGCGAGAGTATCACACGAATGCCGCAGCCGAATCGTATTACAATTGGATTACTCGTCGCCTCCCTTGGTTGAGTCTTTTTTTTTTTCATTTTTGGCAAACGGAAAAGCAAACATAGTAAATGAAGTCATTTAACATAATTTCGCTACCAGAGCGAGGTCGATGCGACGATGGCAACAGCTGCTAAACGAGGGGACAGAACGCATGTGCCAAATGCAGACGCAGAGGCGATGGCAATCCTGGGCACATTGCGAGGGAGCACACATGGCATGGCAGGCATGGCCCGGCATGACAATGGACAATGGAGCGTGTGGGTGCAATCAACATCTGAAGTGGATAAGCGGCTGGGTAATTTACAGCGCTGCAGTTGCGCAGACGCAGTTGCAGTTGCAGTTCGATTCGTCTGTGTGTGCGTGCGTGTGTGTGTGTGTGAGTGAATAGCGCAACTAATTTTCAATGGAGGCCCAACAAAAGTGCAATAAACGATGTCCACTTAGGCGAACAATGGCGGCCAACAAAGGCTCAACAATGCGACAACTGTGGGCGTGGCACGCAACCAGCACAGCTCTATGCCCAATAAAGTTGACTCGCTTTAATTAATGGAAATGCAATGACTTCTTACCTTCTGTGCTATCCGTGTTTGGGATCTCTGTCACCTCTCGGCTCTCGGCTCTCGAGTCTCGGCTCGACTCCTGCAGCTGCCATCGGTGGCTAAGGAGCAGTGGCCTGCATTGTCTGGCTGCCGCTTGACAAATTTATAACAAATATTCACGCGTGCTTTGGCAGGCGGCCCTTTGTCCACGGCTCCTCCTGCTGGTGACTATATCTCAATTATTGCCTTGCCATTGCCACCTTTTTTTCTTGTACCTCGCTTTGATTTCACACGAAAAATCGAAAATGAAAAAAAAAGAAGAGAAAAAGAACGAAAATTCTGGCCGGCTCATCCACAGTGCTTGAGCTCTTTGTTTGGTTCGCTGGAAGCGAGCTGACGGCTTTGGTTTCGCACATTTTGTTTGGCGCGTCAACAAAAAACCAACTAAAGAAAAACACTCGCATAATAGCTAAACAATTAAAACAAATTTTCGAATTGAATGCCTCGCCATTGTCCTGCCAAATGATCCTGTTTGCCAGTCTGTGCTGGTGCTCGTCCTTATTGTTTCGCAGCTCGGGGTGCGATTTCTATGGAATTAAAGCGTCAAATGCGCCAGTCATAACAAGCCGCACTCACAAAAGTCAATAGGGTAGCCTTCCCCTACCCCTCTCTCACTGCAGAGTGTGTTTCCCTATATAGAAACAAAGTCGATTGGCAAAATTGATTTGCACGCCCTGGCCATGGCTGCGAAATGGCTAAATAAATGCTGCTAAAACTGCCGGACAGGGCGTTAATTTCATTTGGATTTGCATGCCAGACAGCTATATACAAATGTGCATATGCATAGAGAAACTGGTTCTGGCTCCTGTCCCCTGCCCCGACCCCTCGAATGCCACCGCCACCAACTATGTATAATGTTTCAGCGAAATCTCGCGATAAAATGCATAACAACTTCATTCACAGCGGGCGATGCCATAAAAGTGTTTTAAATCGTGTTAATAATTTTGTGCAGCGTTTGCCTGGCCAAACTCAGAATTGCGAAGAGTCCTGCTGTGACCGGCATGTCGTCCACACTCGCCCAGCCTCAGCTCCCCAGTCCCCAGTCCGCAGCCTCCGTCCTCAGCCCCCAGCTCAACGGGCTGGGCAGTTGCATGTTTTGTATACAGCGTATTTGCCTTTTCATTTTTCTCTTGTTTTTTGTCTTAAGGCATTTTCTGGCGTTTGTTGCACTTTTCGGCAGGCAGGCAGCCTCCAGCCGAATCCTGCAACCGGCTGCCCTGCGGCCATGGCGTGGTCTATTCACACCTGCAGTTCAGGTATAAATTGCGCCTGCTGAAATGTGTCTGCAGGCTGCTCAAGCTCCATCTCGTGATCAATGCAATTAATTATAATTTGTCGTCAATAAACAGCAAAAAGAAAAAAGATGCAAAATCGAACCGAGAAGCATAAAATTTCAGCAGCCAAATTAGACTTTGTGGAAGTGGAAGGTCTTCAAATTATATATGCGAATACACCAAGGGCCATTTAAATATGCTCAAGTCTGGCGCGTTTTTTTCTCTCTTTGGAGTCTGGCCAGAGTGTGGAAATGTTGATGGCCAAATAATGATTGACATGGGAGCTACCAAAGCAAACTCTTTAGTTCCAATAAATTGATGTCAACACAGTCATGGAAGTGCAGAGCTATAAATATGCAAGGCTTAGGCAGGGAAGGTAAACATATATACTATAAAATTGTATGAATGTGAATAGACTGATGAAATAGAATACAAAATTATTTTTATTTTATTTTATTCAGATTTATGGTCTCAATCATTTGAAATGTGGGACAGTCCTTACAAATATGCATTTTATCAGTGTAAGATCAAATTATAAAGAGGAATTATAGTATTTATTCGCATATATATTTACATGTATATTATGTAAAATATACAGGGGTGTAGCTAGACCATTGGTAATGGGGGTGATACTTATTGAACTGCCGATTTGCCTCATGTATTTGGCGATGGCATGAAGATTTTGCAAGTAAATTAAGCGCAATAATTTAAAAAAGTCCTGTTGACATATGTACATTAAAATAAATAAAATAAACAGCTGCTGTTGATTCGCCAATTTGTTAGTTTATATGTATATATAGTGAATCATATATAATATCTATACATGATGTATATATAGTAAATCATATATAATATCTATACAAGATGACGCTATCACAATTAACTAGAATTATTTACGTCAAGCTTTAAATCTGAATCCACTAGATTATTTGGAAGTCCCATGCCCAGATTATCGGGATTCCTATAATTATTATATCAAGTATATTTTTATTCATTTTAAATTTCATGCATATGTTATACAGTGTAATTTATTTGAAACGTCATATATTTAAGGCACATAAAAAAGTACAAATATTACAAAATGTAGAATCATTTAACTCAATATAAAAACTCTTTTGCCTTCACTATGATATTTAGACTGTAATGTTTGGTCTACTCACATACTATAGCCCTATTCAGCTTCTCAATAAATATCCCAGATCGTATAATTTCTCCTTCTATTTTGCCTCTTTCAACAAAGTTTTTTCTTTGTCTTTGCTGCTTTGCATGTGGCTTTAGCGTTAGTTTACTTTCTGTTTAATGAGAGCCACTGGGTAGGGAAAGTATGCCACATCGTTAACCCTAACTATATCGTTTTAGCTCTCTATCTTTGCTCAGCCAGTTCGCATACTCATAATTCGTCTAATTTTTGGGCGGAACTGGCGTTTATCGTGCTGCCATAAAGTTGCAATAAGCGAAGCTCTTCCTGTCCCGCTGCCGCTGCCGCTGCTGCTGCTGTTGCTGGTGCCGGTGCTGTCTATGAATAATTTATATGGCCGTAATGTGATAATAAGCATGCGCTGATATCCTGCGGAAATTTTGCAACCCAGAACCGAATTTCGGATCAGGCGGAGAGTGGTCCAAGTGGTCCAAGTGGACCAAGGGAGCTGTGGCTAGGTTCAAATGTTAAGACGCTTTTCGTGTTGCAACTCAATTGCTCAATTATTAGGTGCAGACGAGGAGCGACATGGACGTGGACGTGGATGTGGATGTGGACGAGCAGGCGGGTGAGTAGCGTTCCAAAATTATACAGCTGCGTTGGGCGAGTGAAATAAAAGTCCATTACAAATGGAATCAACAACTCATTGCTCATCGACATGCGGTGCCGACCAGGCAGGGCTGTGTGTGTGTGTGTGTGTGTGTGTTAGAGAGAGGTTCCCAAGCAACATTATTATCAGCCACATCTAACAGTTCGAGTGGCAGAGATGAGCGGACGAGGAGGTCGAGGGGGAGCTGAGCATCGAGCGCACTGTTCTCAATTCCCGGATAGCTTGTTCAGTCAGTACTTGGCGATAAGCAGCAATTTTCCTGAAGTGAACCCCATTAAAATATGATAAATTGCGTCTATTTTACGGAGTTGATTTTAACAAGACAATTTAACAAGCGTAATTTAATATTTGACAGAGCGCAGCATAGAGACGGCATGCTTGCTCGCGCCATCTCTCTCTCTCGCTCTCTCTCTCTCTCTGTCTAACCGCAGCAACAAAATGGAAGCGACCATGAAAATGATGTAAAGTCGTTTTCGTTGCTATTGTTGTTGTTGTTGTTGCTGATGCTGCTGCTGTTGTTGTTGTTGTTGTTGTTACCGACGAAAATGTATCTCACCCTGGGGAACACTTAAACGCCAACCGAAAAATTGCCTGGGTTGGACTTTAGGCTGGAGTCGAAGGCAGAGACAGCGGCAGAGGCAGAGGCTGAGGCTGAGACTGAGGCAGGGGTAGAACTGAGGCAGAGGCGCTGACTTTAGCCGTTAATCTCGGCCAGCGCCGATGGTGGTGGTAGGAATGCTTGGTGGTGTTCGCTGCGAGCCACAAATATGCAGTAAACAGGGTGGATTTCCCAGGTATGGATGGAACATTGGGTAGGCATTGCGGCGCATTCATGTTAAACATTCTAAATTAAGTGCCGCGCTGCCGATAAGGTAATTGGGGTGAAATGTGAGTGGAGTGGGGTGGACTGGAGTGGAGTGGGTTGGACTCGAGTGGGCTGGGGTGAGTTAGCAGCTTGTTGATGTGACGTGGGGGAGGCTGTCGCCGGATCCGTGATTGTAGCCACAGACAAATGCTAATCACATTTATATGACGCTCTATGAATCTCTGATGATGCAGAGGTCTCAGGGATCGGCGTAGTTAATTAAGTGATTTATGCGCTTATTGCATGAGTTCCCATTGTAAAGTTGATTAACTAAATTAAGCAATTATCACAAATCTTTTACGAACCGCACAAAAATAACTTATAGCCATCCATTTTGACGGCCAACTATATTTTTGCTGTCGAAGCGATCTCAAATTGAATGTTTCTTGTTTCTTTTCTTCGACTCAGATGATTGCCAGCTGAAGCTGAAGCTGCAGCTTGGGGTAACTAATTAACCTGATCCACATAAGCCAGGTTGCCAGCGGACTGATCCATGGCCAGATCGAGACGAACTCCAATATCAAATTTATGGCTTGCCCGAGGGCAACCAGCTAAATGGCCACAAATCAAAACAGTTTTTGACTAATGAATCGATTTTGGCTCTAAGCCAATATGCAAGGATGAGATCGTGCCCAGAGCTGAAATCCTATTGAATTCGCCAGCAATTAGCGCTAATTTTCGCATAAAATGCATAATTAAATAAGAGATTTTTATTGCTCATTTGTATGGCATGTCGAGCGGAAATGTATATGTGTTTCATTATATACTATATAAATATACATACATACATATATATAATAAAGTTAAACGTGATTGTTTTCGTTGAATTTAAATGAATGAATGATTGACACAAATAACGGAAATACGCGATTTTTTCGTTTGTACATAATTCTAATTTAAATGCTTAATTTTAACTAATATTAATAATAATAATAATAATAATAATAATAATAATAATAATAATAATAATAATAATAATAATAATAATTTTTTTTTTTTTTTTTTTTTTTTTTTTTTTTGTTGGGCTGAGGTAGGAAAAAATGCTTTATGCACCGTCAGTCATGTCGTCACTTTGACCGGTGTGTCGGACTGCATAACTGCTTACCGACTAAAAAATCCTCCTCTTCTGAGGCTCAAATCCACCTTGGAACCAGGAGATATCCCGCATTAACCTTCAAGGTGGAACCCCATTGTGTGCTCTAAATGAGCGTTGCCCTCTGTGTGCCTGCGTCCAGGTCATACTTCTTCCGCCGCAGAACCTTTTCGGCGAAGTCATAGACTTTTTTATATAATAATAATAATAATAATAATAATAATAATAATAATAATAATAATAATAATAATAATAATAATAATAATAATAATAATAAAAATAACAATAATAATAATTTTATATAATAATAATAACTTAAATATATGTATGCATATGTATTTTGATGTAATTAGTAATGATAATACAAATAATTGATTAACATTTACATTTTGGCACGTGGGAAATACCTCAACCAGCACAACTCTCACAGAATTACATACATAGTTCACTTGAAATTCTAGCATTAGCAATAAAGCAAAAAATAAAATAATTAACAACAATTACTAATCTCACAATCAATGAATTCATTAAAATATTACTCAAATTTAATACGTAGCTAACAAAGTCATAATTACCCTTAAAAATCATTAATATATAATTTAAATAAAATACAAGTACAATACATATATAATTAATGCAACAAGTAAAAATACTTATAATAAGTAAATATTAATTCTTATTATGACTCTAGTCTAATCTCCTCTCACGACGCTAAGAGACCTCACAGCGTGGCTCAATTACTCATGTGAGCCAAGTACAGTCGCTTTCAAGTGGTTCGTTTCATTGGAAGTGAGTGCAAGTGGTGTGAGAGTGGCTCTTGAATCGTTAACAGATAAAAGTTCAGCGAACCGCAAAAACCCAGCCAATGGGCAGGCATTGTTTAATGGCCGCCATATCGGCGCAATTATTTTCAAATTGTCTCGTTTGTTTTCGAAATGCACAGCAATTACAATTACCCGCAAGATACTCGAACTCAACCACTTGGAGTTACGCATCAACACACACACACCCATATAGGCCAGATGAGGCACACACGCACACACATACACACACACACACGTCACACAGGAAGTGCGCACTTAAGTAGACTTTGAATAGTTTCTAATTAACTGCGACAATCGGCGTAACGGGCTTGACTGATGAATTGAGCGAATGCATAAGCCGATGCAGTCAGGCCACGAGGCACTCTCGATCAATCGGAAAGGGGTGGCAGCTGAGTGGAATGCCACACAATCATACGCAGTAAGGTATTATCAGCTCACAACTGATGCTCGATTCTCGATTCGAACTTGAACTTGTTTCAGTTAAAGATGCCTCGCATGAGTTCCATTAAGATGCAAATTACGCTCGGGATGGTCGCATTTGAAACGACATTTTCAATTTGGGTGGCTCGCTAGCATTTGGTTAATCCAGCGCACCGCACACGTTGCGACGGCTGCCGTAAGCCGCATCCGAGTCGTCCGAGCTGAAATTCTTTAAAATGCCATTATCGGAGCTTAACAGCTCGATACAAGGCGAGCTGTAAACGAACTGTAAGGCTACTGTTCGGCCAATCACTTGAATTGGAATCTGCATTAGAATTGAAGTGGACTCAAATGCCGAGCGGCCATAAATTAAAGGTGTTAGAAATGGGAGCTCTACCTCTCATACCGTATGCCATATGCCATGGCCCATGGGCCTCTGCTTTATGCTTTATGCTCTGCGCTTTGTGGCAGCTCGAATTTTAGTTGCGGCTGTGGAGCTGGCGGACGTCATAAGCCGAGCGTTTGATTTATAGCGAAATTATAACGCATTAAGATCAAAATATATATAGAGAGTGTGGCAAAGCCGCTGCGGCTGCTGTGGCTTACCAGTTGAGCCGAGCTGAAAAGCGAACCGACTAGTTTTTGACATTTTAATAAATCGCTCGAAACACAACGAAGCGGAGCGGCGACAATGTCCAAAGCCGATAATATTATTAGCTCTGTGAGTTAAATCGAACGTTTTGTATGTTTTGAAGCCGTTTATCAGACGCTTAAGTGTCGCAGCTTCCGACATTCCAGCATGGACATGGCCACATATCATTTAAATTATGGACATATTTGAATCGACTTGATTTTTTCTCATTTTTCTTTTATTATAATTGAAAAGTGACTTGCGATCGGGCGTCGAGCTGTAATTTGACCCAGCTCCACCCAGCGGCGGCCAAAGTAGTTGGGCCTCCGTTGATTTCGGTTAATTACATAAACGCACACAGTTAATGGTTAGCTAGGTGCTCCAGTGCGTCCGTAATGATACCTTCAGGCATCGTGCAATTATTAAATGAGCGCAAAACCGAGCACTTGCCATACATAAATTAATGGACTCCATTGACGCACCCGATTCGGCGACACAGTTCTCTAAGCTGGAGCTGTGGAGCTGTAGAGCAATGGAGCAGGGGAGCAGTGACGCAGGGGAGGGGCAGGTTCTCTTCGCATGCGCTGGAATATGCTATACAACTCATATCGGGCACCGCCCCTCGTGCCATCTCAGCTGGGAAGTTGAGCTAATCGTGCTGTGGATGCTGTGCTCAGAGGCTGCGCACTGCAGGCATATACAGAGGATGTATATAGGTACACTATGTACTCCACTATGTGCCAGGATGATTTCCATTGCCTCGGCTAAACAATGTGTGGCTGTTAGCTAATGAATTGCTAAGAGTTTGCTTTCGTCTTGCACGCTCCAGAGAGATGTGGATGATTTGGAAATGAAATTCAACCCGTTGCTGATTGCGCTGGCACCACAAAGCAGCCGACGCTCTGCTTTGTTTATGAGCCATAAAATTGTATTTTTAATTTGGCATAAAATTTAAATATCCTTCAGCATTGCGTAAAGGACACACACACATGCACATGCACACACACACACATGGCGTGCGCGCCACTTGAACAGCAGCAGCAGCTTCTCATTTGAGGGTACCATGGCAAAGTACGCATAATTACGTAAGGATCGCCTTGCCGAGCTACTTGTTTGGCTGGACACTTTCGATGGGAATTCGAGGGCCACTTGAGTGCTGGGGACCACACAGCGAATGAAGTGATAAACTAATTGCTCGGGCGGCGCAGTCGCATGGGCATGGATGCCAGCTCGTAAAGTATTCAAATGCCACCAGCAGCTGCGTCGCATTCTCATTGATTTTAATGGCACATTAAGCATACGCCTCGTTGCCATACAAATTTGCCCAGATTCGATCCGCTTAGAGCGGAGACAGCGAGTCAAGCGAGCGTTTACGACTATTTGTCGCTGTCTCATTTACATAGGTCGGGAAATACACTCAAATAATGTCCAATAAAGAAATAACGCCACAATAGAGAGAAATGAGAGGGGAAAAAAACAAACACACACACTCACACACACACGCTCACACGCTAAGTCAATTTTTATTACAGCTTAAAGAATTGGACGAGTTTTTGGGGTCTCGGAACGCGTTTTAAAGTTGTCAACTGGGCGGAACCGATTCTGTTAATGATGCCCGAAATGAAAACGAAATGATCAGAAATTGTTATAAAACGCAATTTTATTGTGGCTTTTGTTTGATTTTTATGGAACAACGCATTGAGAGAATTTTCGATTAATTTCGTGTTGTGTTAGCCGTTAATGCCTTGTTTTAGCCATGGCCATCGGCCCTCAATCATGCCTGAAACATGATCTAAAACGCTCGCCTTCCCCATTGTCGCGGCTCACAATGCACTCCTAATAGCACCAATTAATTCTGAAGGCCGTTTGTTTCATTCTAATTCCCATCTGCATACGAAGAGCTATTGTGCAGATTTGTCACATAAATCAATGGAATATTATTTATATACAGCTTTTAGCTAAACACTTTCGAGCCAGGGGCGTGGGCGCCTTTGTATTTGTTTTTTATTTCGATGCGCCTCTCGTAAATCATCGTAATTATACGAGTTTTTCAACAGTTTCGAAAAGGTGTCTAGAATTTCAATGGGGTGTGGCAAATCCAAAGGGAATACTTTCTCAAAAATATACAAATATCTATAATATAATTTCGTCTTGAATGAGTAGCGATAATTGTGAATCTGCTGTGTGAGTATATAAGAATGTATATAGGTATATAAAATAGTATATATAATATATATAATAATTTATATAGATATGTATATTCATTTTTGTTTGTAATCATGCCTTCGATTATATGCATTCTATAATTTCCTCAATCCATGCCAACAATCTACTTAATGCCGCCTGGCAGCCCCAATTCGGCCATTCTTCCATCCTCCCATCCTCACAGCCGTCGAGTCGCAAATGCACAACGACAGCTAAACAAACATTAGTCACAAAATTGCCTGCCAACAGCGAAATGAACAATATCTATATGCCATAAATATCCCTGGGGTATGCTGCCCGCCCTGCGGCCATCGCCCTGCGCTCCACACAATCCCTGGCAGCATCCTCTCCCCATCATGGCTGATGACGACCCGGCTGTTTACTTTCAAAACCGTTTGCCATGCGTAAATGACAAACGATTTTGCAAAATTATTATTGCCATTGTCATCGTCGTTCGGTTGGCTGGCTGCGTCTCTGACCCCAAAGTTCCAAGCACTTTCTCAATTTCAGTGTGATGCTGTTGTTGTTGTTGTTATTATTGTTGTTGCTGTCGCACTTTACGCTGCTCAATTTAGCAAACAGTCAGCCGTTGACGTTATCCTTCCGCTGGCGCAGCAGCCAAAACCAATAAGCCACCAGCAGCAGCAGTAGCAGCGGCAGAGGCAGAGACAGAGGCAGCAGCAGAAGCAGAGGCAGCAGCAGCCACCATCATCCAGCCGCTAAGTCCCACAGCAATTGCTGCTGGCAATGCGCACTAATCCACCCAGCCATTTACCACTTCACGCTCCAGCCCCACAGCGCTCTGGCAGCGCCTGGGTTGGGCGCACCACGCACATCCGGGCACGCCCTCCCCCTGCTCGGGCCGCCGCCCTCGTAGTGTATTTATTTTATAACATTGCCAATCAAGATGGCTGCGCAAACATAATCGCAATGGGGACACGGATATTGACACAGACAGCGACGCAGGACACACGCTGGCTGCCAAGGACCCTTCAGCCCGGCCAGGTCCTGCTCCTGTCTGTGGCCCTGGCTCTGGTGTGCTGCTTGTTTGCATTTCAGCAGCTTTGCGCCCAGCTCACATCCAGCCAGAGGATCAATAACACTTTTGACTCAATTCCGGAACAGCCCTAGCCGAGGACTCTGGCTCTCAGCCTTTTGTTGTTGTTTATTTGTTTTGCAAGCAATTTCAGCATTTTGTGTGCCCTCATGGCCGTCTCTTACAATCAGCGAGTGGATCTGTTTGTGTGTGCGAGTGTTTTATCCCAGACCCATGCCAATCCATACTATGACATTTCATGTACTCACACACACACACACACACACACACATATATATTGCATGCTGTGTACATGTGCTGTGCTTATGTCCTTTTCAATTTGTTCAATGATTCGCAAGCAAATTGATTCCCATTCAATTTCGCGCCGTTTCGCCTGCGACAATTTCGATTTTTATTGGCTTTCTCTTCACGCCGATTTCGACCATTTTCTTATGTGTGTGTGTGTGTGTGTGTGTGTGTGTGCTGTGTATCTGCTCCCTGCGAAAATATAATAAAATTGTAAATTGGTTTCTGTTCATTTATAGCTAGTTGCTGTGTATCCTAGCCGATATTGTTATTGGTCAGCGATTGCGGATTCTGGCAAATGCCAACAAAGCCCGCTCCACTACATACATACATACACACATATGTATGTATGTATGCCTTATTGACGCCTATCGTCCTGCGTAAGCAAAACTGAGATTGGTTTGCGGATTTGCAGCCATGAAGTAAATGATTGCCAACTCGATTCGAGTGTTTTGTTTCTGCATCGCAATTATTTAATGTATGTGTTATATGTGAGAAAAGGCAAACAAAAGGCAAAGGTAAATGAATTTCAAATATATTTAAATTTTATGGAATAGTAATAGTACACAAATTTATAGATACGTATATGAAGAAGATATTGAAGATAATGTGTATTACATATGTTGAGGTAAAAATATATACTTTTCAGAATATTGATATTTGAGCATTGTGAGGGAGGAGTTCCTGTTAATGGGATCTGGCATTAACAAGTATTGAAACCATTTTTGTATACTAGGATAACTACGATTTTCACAAATTAGATTTAAATGAATGATGCTTGATGATTTGAAGAATGTTAATATAAAAAAAATTAATTTATATAGAACTTAAAATCTTGTGAGATGTGAGCCTGTTGAGGTTGATGAAATTAATAAAGAATGAGGATAATCATCTTCCTCCAGATTGGACTTAATGAAATGGATGACATAGATGGGAATATACAATAAAATTAGTATAAGGAGTATTAAAAAGTTAATGGAAGATGAAGAGGTTCAATAACGCATCTGGGTTATGAATAATGAAATGAGAAAATCAGCGATGGCTGTTTAATGGGTACATTGTGAATGTGTCATTGATATATGTGGTGTCTTTTTAGTTATTATATATAATTTTAAAAAAAAGAAGAGAATTCTGGATTGGTATGAGAATCGTGTTTCATGCTTTCTCTAATGAATGAGCTTTGAATGATGTATGTATATGACATATTTCAGTAGAATAGTTAGAATAGCTAAAACAATTTTTAAACTTTTTATCAGTCCTATTTATATACTATGATTGAAAGAATGAATTAGGAATTAAATTGATGTTTTCATAATTTCGGCTCTCCTGTTTTAAGCCATAATTAAAGTGTGAATTTTAAGATTTTTGAAACTTAGCAAGCCTATATAAATCGCGTGCAAAAAGTACTCAGCAAAAAAAGGAAGGAAGAAAACTAAGAACTTCATTGGGATCTGTGGGTTGTGGAGCACATAAGTTAAATGCAATTACTGTGCTCCCGCTGCAATTGAAACTAATCACCAACTAATCACATCTACCAACTTTGTACATGCTCATAAACCACTCTCGACTAGCCACTTAATGGCAACTGCCCGGCTGATCTGTGTAGCTGCATGTATCGGTATCTGCATTTGTATCTGTTGGCAGCATCCGTGTCTGTGTGGACGGTGCGAGTGCTCGGTCAGAAGCGTCCGACGGCGACGGCCAAGAATGTTTGTCACAATACATCAAATGGCAGCGGAATGACACAAAACATGAACGCGTCACTTTCCATCACTCCAAAGTGGCGGCCCGACGAAAGCTCCGACTGGCGAGTGCGAGAAATGCCAGCCAAGTGGTCGGCTAACAAGCCAACAGCCAAGAAGCCAACCAACCAACCGACCAGCCAGACAGTGTGACGCAGCCTCATCCGCAGATAGGCCGAACCTCAGATTAACTGCGCGCATGCGCAACTATTTGTGCACATTTTAAATGGGCCGCGATGCGGTGCTCAAAGCGTGGACCTGGGTACAATGCACCTTTGGAGTGGGTAGAGTCGGGCAGCGGCGGGTGCAGAGGAGGCTTGGTGACACTCAACAGACGTCGCTGGGTCTGGCCAGGCAGCAGCAGCAACGGCAGCAGCAGCAACAGTTGCTGCCTTAATCCGCCAAGCAATGTGGCACACACAGCTCCAATGATGATCATGATGATGATGATGATGACGACGATCGGGCGATTATTTGTGGCTGCTGCGCCCTCAGATACAAAACATACACACACACACAGATTTTTTTGTCGTCGCAGCAATCTCGTTTGACCAAAAGCGACTAACGAGCTGAGTGAGTTGGCCTAAGGTAAAGGCAGAGGTAAGGTAAAGGCAGAAGCTGAGCGACTGCCACAGTTGATATTGTCGACTGGCTTGGGCTCTCGGCCTGAATCTGAATCAGTTGGCATCATTAATCCTTAGCAGCTCCATGTGCAAAAGGCACACACACACACACACACGCACACACAAATGCACGCATACGGTGCTGGCAACGCCTTGTTTGCCGATGCCGCCGCCGCGTAAGTTGTCATGTTTTTGTCGCTTTATGGACTTCTAATCGTTCAATTCTATCAAAAAGCTTACGCACTAACAAACACCCAAATCCAGTTGAGCATTTCAGTTCCATTTCAGTTTCGGTTTCAGCCACATTTACAGCCAAAGTCGCAGGCAGCCACAGCCAGGTACCAGATTAAGATATTTAGATTGGGCTCACGACTCTGGGACGGACGGACCTGCTGCCGCTGCTGCTTCTGCTGCTGCTGCTGCTGCTGCTGCTGCTCGATAGCAACTTTATTTAGCACCTTTACCGGCCCACGGGTCCCCAGCGCTCGAGGTGACAATAAGCCGCAGTCTGTGCACAGAAATTGGGTACAATTTTCGCATTTTCGCCTTTTTTGTGCACGAGCCTCGCTTGATAGAGCAGTCCGAGTGGACTTGTCCCTGGTGAACTGCTCCTTGTGGCATTTGATGTGCGAATTTGTTATTTAACTTGGCCAACACGCAACTCTCTGCCGCACACTCACTCACCCGCCCGAAGGTGTGAGTTGTGCATAAATTTTGTGCAAACGAAGCTCGAACCTTTCCTATCAGCTGCTCCACATTGAGGCTGATTCGGAGCGGAATTGATTTCGATGTGGAGCCGGCTATTCGGCTATTTGTTAAATTGTTTTCCAACTACCGTTTTGGGCTTCGAGTGGCTCTTGATTAGACGGGGCTGCCTTTAGTGGCATGTAATACAATACCCCAGGTGAAGGGTGCTTGGCTCATTTGCTCATTTGCATTTGCGTGGACTTTCAAAATGCGGAGATGATCGGCCGGTCAGATCTATGCAGCCAACAAATATATATGTATATGTATATGTATATGTATATATGAGTTATTGTAATTAATGCCAAATTGGCCATAAAACACAACATTTGCATGTCAAACAGATCAGCGAATTTCGTAAGCCACGTTTTGTCATGTTTGCTGGGCGCATAAATTTCATTTGATTATTCGTTCGCATTCGGGCGGAAGTTTTCGCTGTGCGCTCGACTGAAATAATTAAATATTAAATATGATTAAGTTTTTTTCTTTCATATACATATATATACATATAAATATTTCTTTTGTGTTTTGTTCATCTTGTTGTTGTTGCTGCGCTACGACCCACGCAGAGCCATAAACTATGGACTTATGGAGCTGGGCAATGCTAAACGGCATTCAAATATAAATAAATGTCAAATTGTGCACGCTTCGCCATAATCATATGGGGCCTCTGTCAGGGGCCCAGTCTCAGACATTGTCTCCCTCTCTCTCTCTCTCTCCTCTGTGTCTGCCTCTCTCGCTCACTGAAGACAAACTAAAAACTGCTAAATGCAAATTAAAGCTCATTAATCGCGCAGATATTTCGAACAGCGGGACATTAATGTGATTCGCACTTGGCCAAGAACCAAAAAGAAAGAGAGCGAAAAAATGAAGAGAGCAAGAAAGAAACAAGGCGATTCCGATTCCCAACTCGTTTTGCATAGAAAGTGAGCCGAGCCACAGACTTTGTGTGGAGTTGTGTGTTAGGCAAGAGGGTTGCGGGGCATATCAGTGCGAGTGCTCGTAAAACATGCTATGATTACTTTATTAAGCCAAATGTTTCATAAACAATCGCCATGTCGTACATAAAACCGAATCCGATACTCATGCGTCTGCGCGGGCGTTTCTCCGTCTCTGAGACCCAAATCCCGACTCAGCCTGAGACTGAGACGGAGACAGAGACAGAAACGGAGACGGAGACGGAGACAAAATCAAAGTCTCCCGGGCCCCAGATGGTGACGAGCGGGGCGTAATCATGCGCTGAGCGCTTTGCTTAGATAAGTCACTTAAGATAAATCGCTGACTGTGCGTGTGTAGTCGTTTAGAAATTATGGGTTTCAGATATTGAAACTCAGATACAATACAATATACAATACACTGGCTGCCATATACAACGCACAGTGTTTGTCTTTCTGTTTGTGTTTCTGTTTCTGTTTCTCTTGCTGTTTCTCTTGCTGTCGTTTGGTTCCTGTTTAAAAATTCAAATTTTTATCGCTCGTCGCGCTGAGAGTTTAACTAATTTTATTAAATTGAACATTTGTTAAATTTTGCTCAAATTTAAATTCGATTAGGAGATCATTTTGCATCGATAACACATTCGCAATTAAGTGGAAGAAGTTTTACATAATTAATTTGGATATCGATTCAAGTTGGCTCCATGGCTCGATGGGAACTTTTCGTAGACTAATGACTGTAATCAGGGAAGTCTAATCAGAGATCAAATTGTGAATAATAAAATACTGTCTCTTGCTAGCTATCTTATAGAAATTGCTTACAATTATTTTCCCAATATTGATACACCTGACAGCACTCACGTATTGTCTATGTATTTTTTTTTGTGTATGATGATTGACGATCCGTTGCTTTGCTTATTCAATTAGCACATTTTATGCGTTTCGGCCAGGTTGTTGTCTAATTATGGCCAGGCCCACCACGCAGCGTTCGATTTTATGTCTTTTAACCATAAAATTAACCACTAACTGACAAATTATGGGCGATATTTGTTGTTTAGCTGTAATACAGACATCGTCAATCGTCAATCGTTGATCGTCGATCGTCTTTGGCATCGCCAATCGTCACTTCCTTTCTCATTGATAGGCACACGAAAAATGTTTGTTGTCTCTGTAGTTGTTGTTGTTGTTGTCGCTGTTCCCTGTTGCCTGAACGTCTGCTTTATTTTATTATCGTGTTCCGCCATCTGCTACAGCCACAACAACAGCAACAGCAACAACAACAGCAACAGCGGCAGCAGCGTTGAATTCGCTACGCTCATTGTCGCCATTGTGGCCAACATGGTCGTGTCTAGCGACAAATTTAATGACTTACTTAACCTCATTGAGAGTTTCATAGGTAGGCTCACACACACACACACACACAGAGTCATGGGCGACAGGGTCTCCGCCTGGCAGCGAGCTGCCTTTCCCCCCTTCGCTTCCACTCGGCGACTTGGCCCGGTAACTTAGCATTTTTTAATGACTTAATTTACGTTCGCAATAGGTTCCACCTTCCATGTTTATTGTTTTGACTAAGTACACACAGACACACACACATACGCACATACACAGAGGCACTGACACATGCAGACGTTGCTGGCTTTATATGATGGCTTTATAGTTGGTCGTAGAGCGTGCGACGCCCTCGAAACTCAATTCGCGCCTTATCGTCCGCTCGCATCGTCGTCGTCGTCGTCGTCGTCGCTGCCTCAAATCTTGCCCGGTTTCCTCTTCAACGTGGGCTGCGAATTTGTGGCCAGCTGCTCTAGAGGAATGGCCTCCATTTGTCTCAGCTCACTGCTGCAGCAGGCGGTCGGTCCACACTCACACATCCACATATGAGTGCAGGGCAGAGCGCACGATAGAGCCTCGTTTATTGTTGATTTAATTGGGCAATTCCATGAAGGTGTTGCTGGTTTTGTTTGCTTTGCCTAAATAACTGCCAGCGTGCCAGGGGCAATTGGAAAATTTGTTTCAAGATACGAGGGTCATTGCATTAAGCTGAAAAGAGCTTTGAGAGATATCACAAATGTGACAGACCTTTCCATCTATGCATGATTAATTCTTTGCTTTGTTTTTATTGATGGTGCCAAGAGCGTAACTGAAAAGTTGTTGACTTAAGTTTTTATATATAGCAGAGAATAATATTCCTCATTAAAAATGCAACCGATGAAAATGTTCTCTAGGAGTTTGAATTTTTATGGAGATTAACATTTTTTATCAATTCTTCAAAAATACTTCAAAAAACTAAAAATCTAAAAATCTTTGCATTATAAAGAATATTTTATTTGCAATCTTCTATAAATTTTGTTTTACTCTAATAAATCAATATTTTATGCCGAAATTGACTCAATCAACATCAAAATTCCCTAAAAAGGGATAATCAGTGTGGAATGGTTTTGTTAACATATATGTCCCATAAAGTATTTGTTCTTGATTTTACTCAGTCGAACTTGTATGAACGCTCTTATAATTTTAATAAGTTAAGGACTTCAAACTACATAGCGATTCTTTTAAATACCTATAATATTCACGTGTCAATGTTATCAATCATAAGGCGTATCGAAAATCATCATTAAATTGTATCTCGTAATTCTGTAAAGCTAGGGCATCAAAAATTTTGCAAAATAATTTATACACTTTTAATTTTAGTTATATTATGGATGTCGATCTCAAGTTCCTTTACATTGAAGTCCATTTGCATATATAGACAATATGTGAAAGGGTTTGTTATTATATTAAATCTTGTATATCTTGGAAAATAAAGCTTAAAAATGGTGCCTTGCTAAGAAATTATATATAAAATGTGAAAGAGATTTTGTTTTTACTGATTGCCAATTATTCAATAGAATATGGAGCTGGTATGTTGAAAATTTCACTGAAATCGGTTAATTTGCAAAGAAGTTATTTGACAAGATGTTTCATAAATTGGATAAGAGACAAGTATAAGCATATTTTCTATATTTCTGCATGCATATTAGGACTTTATTTGCTCTGATACCTTTTTAAAAATTTCAGCTTAACTGTATTTGTTTTGTCTGTCAACTGCTATTATAATATCATTTAGCAATGAACATGGAATGTGTATTGGGCGCTGATCGATCGATTATAAACGCTATTCCATATATTTAAAATGCGCGTGTGCATCTGTGTTGGGACAAGAATCTCAATGACAATTTGTTGCTTTGGTTCCGCAACGCGTCGGCGTGGGCTTACGCGGCGTATGAGTTATGCGGTGTGTGTTTGGCGACAGTCGAGCAGTGTCACGGGTTGAACAAACGGCGAGAGTGCGACACTTGCTGCTCGCTCTGTCGGCGAGCTTTGAAGTGAGCCCAATTGCTGCTCGCATAAGTATTGACAGCTAACACGGTGCTAAATTAGATGGCACTCTCTTATATGGAGCGGCTTTAAGTTGTTTGCAAATTAAGCAGTGACAGCAACAACAGCAACAATAACAACAACAATATCGTCTTAGCGACTGGTCCCGTTGACATTTCAAGTTCAATGTCACATCTGTGTGTGTGTGTGAGTGTATGTGTGTGCACACGCTGCGACGTCTAAGAAATTTTGTTAAACACGCTTATTAAATTCCACGCCCGTCGCCTGGAGCTGGGCTGAGGCTTGGGCCGGGATGCGCTGGGAATTGTGGAGTGGAGTGGGGGCACCGAAAAAGCGTGTCGCAAGTCATGTTATGCGCATGTAAAGCAATCTAAAGACGAATCTCTCCACTCTCTGGAATATGTGTTTGTATGTGTGTGTGTGTATGTCTGTGTGTGTGTGTGTTTTATTGGGCCAGTCAAACAAACAAAATGCATTTAAAAGCTACAAAACTACATTTCAGATGGCCAGGCATTGGCCCAGGGCCTTGTGTACTGTGCGGAGCAAACATGACTTGACAACTCATCGAACATTGAACACGTTGTAATGTGATACTTAAATGCTTGATTGGCTCGTAAATATTTTCACTATGTGGCCGAGTCGGGAGAGATCCGAGATGCCCCGCAGCCCCGACCCCATGGCCCCATGGCCGCTGGCCGAGCCAAGGCTGTCGATTCTGTTGTTAACAATCATTTCTACAAAGTATCACTGGGCTCACCTTGCCCTGCCCGTCTGTTCTGTTCTGTTCTGTTTTGGTTTGGGTTTTTGCGCACCCTTGCGGCTGTTTGACAAAAGCGCCAAATCTTGCACTAAAAACACACCAAATACGACTTCAAAGCTATCGCTGCGATCGATCGCCATTGGCGCGTTGACAGTACAAGCCGGGCCGTGCTGGGTCTTAGGACAACTTCCAGACACACAATTGTAATTGTTCTGCCCAGGCCAAGCCGAGTCAAGCCAGGCCAAGCCAAGCCATTCCAAGCCAAGCAGTGCGAGCCTGGGCCACACAAACTTCTCCGGTGCTCGTGCTCGTTCTCGTTCTCTTTCTTGTTGTTGTCCTCGTCCTCGTCCACGTCCTCGGCCACATCATAATGTTAATGTAAATGCATTTTAAATGGACTTGCGTACAACATTTTTTTGTTCTCTCCCAAGAGCTGAAGTCTGTGCATTGTTGTTGTCGCGCTTTTGTGTGGACAGTTCGACAAGCTGCAACACGATGCGGGCCTAGCGCAAAATCATAAAAAACCAAAAGCCAAACGCGTACACACACACACACACACACACACACACTTATATACACTATACGGCCATATGCGATCGCATGTCTGGCGTAAAATGCGACTTTGTGGCATTGGCAGCGAACAAAACGTTTTTAGTGTCTTACAAATGAAATGTGACAGTTTCGACTTCAAAATAACAACAACAACAACAAATAAATAAAAATAAAATAAGAAAAAAAAAATTAACATAATTTAATCAACACTAATTCGCGCTTTCAGTTTTTATACACACACGAGTTTTGTCAATCTCTGAGATTGACAGCTCGCAGTGAATGATGTGGGCGCCCTTAAGACAGCTAGTTAGGAGCCCTCTCTGATTCTCTGTTGTTCTTCTGCCTTTGCTAGGGTTAGGAGCTGTGCTGTCTGCCTCGGCGGATAACATTTCCGCTTGGCTAATTGTCAGCCCGAGTTTCGTAGCTGCCTGCCGACTCATTAATATTCCACATACGTCGCCTCTAGTCTGTCTCAGTCTGAGTCTCAGGAAACAGGATGCTGCCTATCAATAGCAATCTGGCTTGGCTGGGCTGGAGCTGCACTTTATGAATGAAAGAATCAAAGATCCAAGTGTCAAAAAGTAAACAAACCCCTAACAATTTGGAAACAAGTTCATTAAGGAATTTGGTTTCTGCTCGCCTTGTTGAGCGAGTTGATTTTAATCGATCTTTCTGCGTAAATAAAAACAGGGAAAAGTGTGAATGAAGTCAATTACGAGACGCAGGAAAGTCATTTCAATGGAATAGGCCAGACAATAAAGTCACAGACAGGGGCGTGGCATGCTTAGCAGTAAGTAGAGGGGGTCAGATAAAGCAATGGATAAGGAAATTGTTTTGAAATGAAGTTGAATTTGAACCTGAAATTGAGAAGAAAAACATAAAGATATTTTGTTTTTTGTATCATTTCATATTAAAGCTTCATAATGACCAAATTGTTTATAAGATTTACCATTATTATTATTATTATTATTAATATATTTCCGTTATTTTTACATCAAATATCTACATTAATTAATTTATTTTATTTTAATTTTTTTTTACCCATTGGAAATGAGAAATCAAAGAATAAACCTTTTTTCTTATTGACTAGTTTTCTTAGAATAATATTATTATTAAGATTTTAAGGCTAAGGGCTAGTGGTTAAGGTACCCATGTTTTAGTATTTGTACTTGTACGAATACCTTACGATATCAAAAGATTAGAATATTCATGTATTAGTTTTCCTCTAACATGAACTTGAGCTGTTCGCAAGGCGATTGATTCTCTGTTCACATCGATACTTTGATTAGCTTGTTCTAGTACTTGTACCTATATGAATACCCTATACTATTATTTATATTATTATTATATTTATTATATATTCATAGTATTTGTACTTATACAAATACCCTATAATTTACACCTGAGCTGCTCTCAAGGCGATTCTCTGTTCAGTCTGTTTAGCCCCCTTTTCTATAAATTTCCATCGACGACACTGCGCTAACCTGCAACTGCTATTTCTGTGGGCAACAATGGTTGGCTAGGTAGGGGGACATATTTTTTGTGGGCTCCCCCCATGTCACGTACGCACGAGATTCTGTTTAAATACAGCCACATGCACGACATATTAAGCAGGCACGGGGCTCTCCTCAGCGCCAGCTCCGATTTGGTTAGCCCGTTAGCGAGCCACACGAGCGCACCAAATTGGTTTATGACTTCCTTCTAAACGCGTCGCGTCGCGTCGCATGATGGCCAGAGAGATAGGTGGTGCAGCAGCGCTCCTAATGGTAAGCAACTGATTTAAGGCCTAATACCTGCCTCCTTCCCCATCTCGCGCCGAGCAGCCGCTCGCAGTCGCTACTTAGAGCCAAGGCCAACATAAATATTGACCAGGTTGTTGCAGCCTAGCTGGGGACAGCTGCGATAAGATCGATTATGTTAAGTCACTTGGCGTTAAAATTATGTTGACGCATGTTTCCAAAATGTTCAAACATTCGTATGTACATGTTTAAACGATCTCGGTCACATCTATTTCTTGGTCCAAGTCCAGGGAGCAATTATGCAAATCTCTTGACAATCACTTAAAGCTTTTAAAGCGCATTAAGTATGCGAAATGTCCGGACGGCGTAGGGGCCAAGAGTGGAATTGTATACAATACAAAGCTCCAATAGCTTCAATAGCGCCAACAGCGCCAACAACGCGATCCGAACGCACCTCTAACCCAATTTATAACGACTTATCGACAGTAATAAAAACAAAATACAAAACACATCGAACTTAAATTTATACACATGTTGCGATCGATAACGCCAACGCCTCATTTGCATGCTGACGCAAAGGCGTGGCGGGCCACAGCGAGGGGTGACGAGAGACGGCGAGAGTGAATGAGAGAGAGAGAGAGAGAGAGAAAGAGAGAGAGATAGAGAGAGGGTATTGATGGGACAAACATGCAGCAGTCATTTGTGAAAGATAACCCGCGTGTTTATCAGCGACATTTGACATTGTCAAATCGCAGCTTAATTAAGCAATCGATCTTTGGCTGGCCAATCGATGCTCGCTGCTAATTCGCAGCGCCGGCACACTGATGGCCAGCTGGCATGTGGGAAAGTTGGTGATGACAACAACTTTCAGCTGGTACTGAACTTTGCACACACTTCGTCTACCGGCCGAGCGAAGTTCATCTGGGCTTTGTCTCAAGGCAGAGGCCGTGGGGCCAACCGTTATGGGGCCTAATGAGTGGCATTTATCTCGACCGCATATCGAGAATGGCTTTGTGAAAGAAATTTTACAAAACTATATATACATGTATGTATGTATGTATGTATGTGTGTGTTTGTGTTTGTGTATGGAGCCCGCACTCTTGCGCCTGGTGTTTTTGGCACTGTGAGTCAGGCACACACTGATTTTGGGCTGCGCATAAATCATGCCGACTCTGTGACACTATCACACTAATAAAATCGCATGCAAAAGCCGCCAAGTCGCCAACAGCCGATCGACAGCAACAGCAACAACAATAACAAATGAATTGAGAGACATTTACAAAAAAAAAAAAAAAAAAAAAAAAAAAAAAAAAAAAAAAAACAAACACGCAGCTGAATGACAGCAACAAATGATGCCCAACGCTTTTGTGGACATAAATGTTTGACATTAATTGAAATGAATATTAATTTCATATTTATTGTAATGCCGGTTAATGGCCAACGTGGATGCTGTATTGCTGCATTGCTGTATAGCTGTGGGGGCGTCGTATGGGCGTCTCCCAGCTATGGTCATGCTTGATGAATTTGCATATTTTCCTAACCACCAGCCGCTGCATGCTGCGCCCAACTGGTCCTGGATCATGCCGTATGCCACTTGGCACTTGCAACTAACGCATGTGGTCACAGTCCAGCTCAGCATGACGATTCGCCCGAGTGTTCGAGCCAATAACTTAATTTGTAATCGCGTTGCATTAGAATTTAACTAACGCGTAATTAATGTTGCAAGTCATGGCTGAGGCTGGGGCTGTGTAAGGGGCGGAGGCGGGTGCAGGTCGAGGAAGGGTGCGTTGGGTACGTGAGTCTTATTTATTGGGATCTAAGTGATTCCCGATGAGATTCCGACTGGCTAGCAGCAAATACAGCGATTGAGGCATCAACTCACAGCAGGTGGCAGCAGCTCGCAGAGATATTGAAAGAGAGAGAGAGAGAGAGAGAGAGAGAGAGAGGAAGATGCAAGGAGAGCTAGAGCGAGAGCGAGAGCGCGAGCGCGAGCGCGAGAGTGAGATAATGTCGAGGTCGCGGTCGAGGTTCGAACTCCTGTTGTGTATGGCCTGGCGCATCAGGTGAGAAGCGGGGTTTCACTTTCCTTACACACACACACACACACAGACAGACAGACACACATGAGCACCGCTTGGGTATTTTGGGTGTGATATCATTAGCTCCCCTGAAGTCAGCTGGAAACCCGTTTCATTGCATGTCTCCGTCTACCTGCTCGAGTGCTCCCCGATGCCCGATGCCCCCACCTCATCTGAAACCCAGCGAGTCGCTTTAATATTAAATTTATATTATTAGCGTGAATAAAAATTGCTGCTGCCGATATTTGCGGATCATTAAAGCCATCAAATGAAGCCAATTAAAAGTAAATAAATAATACATTTTATGAAAGCAATCAAATCTCGGCAACTCCGTCCCTTCCACTCCAACCCTCTGTCCCACCATCCCTCGCTCCATCCAACCATCCATCTCCCGCTCTCTTTGAGTGGCCTTAGCTCTTTAGCTAAATTATGCGCAGCGAAAATTATAAAGCTTTGTTCAAACTTAATTAGGCGCTGGCGCGAAGACAACACGAAAATCCGTTGAACCGTTCGGGATCTGCGGATCGGCAATTGGGCTTCGTCTGTTGTATTTGTTGCTGTTGTTGTTGTTGTTGCTGTTGTTGTTCGAGGCGGTTCATTAATAAATTAACAGCACATAAAGAGCAGACAAAAGAACAAATTTATGGGGCATCAACCAGAAGAAGAAGAAGAAGCAGAAGATCTACGGTCGAGGCTCTGCAGTAAAATATTTGTATAAAGAGAACACAAACCACTGAAAGGTCAGCATTGAAGGAAATAGTGTTCCAAATGAGTTTGGCAAGCGATTTAAAATCAATAAAACTTGATAAACAATCGTCGATGCTGAGGCTTTGTTTTCTCTCTTTAATAATATGCACAAAGTATGCGAATATTATTAGATATTTTAGAACATTTTGGACAAGTTATTTGAATACCCAAATTCATATTCAATAAGATAACTATTTTTACACTAATTATAATTTTTAAACAGTTTATTTCCTTGCATTTTGAATGTCTCTAATTATACATACATAAAATCTTATCAGCGGGATAGAATATACTTTATATATAGCAATTTTAAGAATGAATAGGGGAAATGAAATGGGTGAATGCACCCATGACTATATTTATTAATTTAGAAAATAGAATAAATTAAATGGAAATTAAGGCCTTAATGCTGATGTCAATTTAAATGTGTATTTTCGTTTTAACAAATTTTAATTTAAGAAACTCGTGGATTAAATTAATTCTAATGAATCATTGTCGATGAGTATTCTTTCGATTTAAATATGTCAATTATAATTTAAATAAATGATTAACAAATTTATAACTGACAAGATTATTTAAAATTAATAATATATTAAAATACATATTTAAATTCTTTTTATTTTCAAAAATATAAAAAAGTTCAAATTATTATTAATTATACATAATTAATAATTGACAAAATTATTTAATAACAAAAATTAAAAAGGCTTTAATGTTTTAAAATATTTATTATAAGCTGATGATGAATACCAAAATTGTTTTCGATATAAATATGCAATTTTAAATAAATAATTATTTGCACAAATTATTAAATAATTACTAATTAATAATAAAAGTGTTTTAATGAAATTAATAATATATTAAACTATATACTATAAGCAGATGATGAATTCAAATTGACTTGGAATTAAATATTCATATTTTGAATAAATTGTTAAATAATTAATAATTGATATGTAATTATTGAATAGAATTACTAATGTGTGAATAAGTGAATATATGTATATAATCAGTCGATAAATACATTTTGGTTCCAAGGACAGTTACTTATATGAGGCAGAGAAGAAGGCGTAGGTCAACTGGAGACTAAATATTTATTTTTCGCAGACTCTATATATATTTGAATCATGGAGTATACCAAGCATCCTGCCTGTATATACGTATTTCTAATATCTGTGAAAATTGTTGGATTTTATGCATCGTCAAAGTAACTTGCTCCAAATTAAATAAAAATACTTCTAAGACAAGGGCACATATGCCTTGGCATGCCGTTGATAATGATTGAAGGGGCAAAAGAGCTTGTGGCATATGTCAGAAGTGATTGGATCAGTTAGTCATTTAATCAGGCAGCGTTTTATGTTTGCTAACTGTCGCGTTCTATCAGCTGGCCAGCTGCCTGGGCTGGGCAAGGCTGCGATCCCATATCACTTGAGTCAGTGCACCCACCCGCTGGGTTATTTAAGTGCCACATTTCACATGAGCAACTTTTAAAATTATTTACATGCAGCAACACGGCAAGCAGCACAAAGTGAGCACAAGGTGAGGCGGGCACACGGGCAGCGCCTTCTGTCCAGCACCCGCTTGGAGCGCTCAGGTGGGGATGCTGTTGCCGTGTGCTGCCTGAAGAGCTGTGCAGATAATTAATTGATTAAAATGTTTTTGCATATTATGGCCCGTATCATATTTCACATAAATGAGCGCATTCAACACGCTAAAGTGCCAAAGATTGTCCGTAGCCGGACTCGCAGAGATTAGAGCGAGGTGTCCATCAGGGAAAGAGATGGAAAGCGATCAAGAACGAGGGAGCGAGAAAGAGAGAGAGAGAGAGACAGAATATATTGCGAGGCACTTGTTGCCACAACTTACCACCTAGGGTAACCGAATGCGCCATTGTGGTGTGCGCTCATCATGATGTTCGCATGCTGATCATGATGATGATGCGCATCATCTGATGATGCTGGTCGAAAGTCTACAGCTCGGTCTAGCCTAGCGCCGCATGGGGCAGCGGGGCGATTGCAGCAGACTCCAAACACCGAACAGGGTGTTTATGGTGATTTAGTCAGTTATGTGGATCGTAAACATTTTTGATAGCTAAATTTAAATAAACGACAGATATTTGTTGCTGGCTGCTTTATGAGCGAGGTTACAGCTGGAGATGGAGCTGAAGCCGAAGACGGAACTTGGCTCAGTTTGAGTTGGTATCGTAAGGCGAAGGCGCTTAGTCATGTAGTATGTGCGTGTCTGTCTGTGTGTGCCCGAGTGTGCGTGTGTGTTAGCCAAGTCGAGAATTTAAATTAATTTTATTGCATTGAAGGTTTTGTGTAGTTGGCGCGCGCGGCGAGAGAAAATATCAAATTACTGCGGTAATATATTTGAGATTAATGTCAGATCTCTGGGCCAACAGATTTTGTTACGTTTTACTTTTATTCAGTTGGTAAATTGGCTATAAAAGCGCTCCAACAATGTGGGCAAACGCTCACAGATGAATGCGGCGATAAACAAGTAAGGAAAACGATGAAAACGAGGAAAAGCGAGCAAAGAAAGCGGTTAACTGCCAGCTCTCCATCAAGCGAGGCCCAACTGAAAGAAAATCGTCTCGTCGCGTCGCTGCTCAGCCAAAACATAAACATCAACATAAACAAAACAAATATTTTGTTTAAATTTGTTCGCTGACATGCGTTTCAGATGTCAGGCCAGCCATAATTGGCTCTCATTTTTGGCAATCAAACTGTGTTTATTTATTTGGGAAATTGCCCCGATCGGAGCATGTAAGTAGGCTGCTTACCTGCCTGCTGCCTCCTGCCAACTGCCAACAGCCTGTTGCCCGTTGCCCGTTGCCTCCTGCCCATAGAAATCGAGCCGAGAGAGTCAGCGGGATTTTCGCAGTGTGTATATGTGTGTGTGTGTGTGTGTTGAGCTAAGCTGAATCCGGTTGCAGCTCAATCTGCCTCTCTCTAACAGGATTAGATCAGCCCGACTCTGGCTAAGCCCACAACATGCACTTGTGGCTTAACTTTGGCAATCCTGTTAGGCTGTCGCAGTTGTTGTGTAGCTGGACTCGAACTCGCTCTGTGTCTCTGCCGGCAGACATTTCTTTCAATGAACCTAATCCTCGACTGCAGTTGCTGTGTTTTCAGCTTGTCATTGTTTGTAGTCGAGTTAGGTGCTGGGCAGCAGCGGCAGGAGCAGCCGAAAGGGTTGGCCGGCACGCCCACGCATATTTGCATGCCTAGCATTGACTTATGCCTTTTGTCACAAGCCCAAGCCACAAGTCAACTGGCCGGCCTGTGCCCGCTCCGGCCAGGCTCAGAAATTCATATTTAATAAGCACATAATGGCAATAATCATAATTTTACAGCGAACTTCGGAACGCAGCTCTGTCAGCGGGATGCCCCTAAAGGGTTTCCTTGGCATGAGCTCTGACACAATGCGCAGAAACACACAGAGAGAGAGAGAGAGAGACAGCTACAGCTACGACTACAGAAACAGATACTGAAGCTGGGAGGCGTTGCGCACATTTAATTAATACGTTTGCTGCTTGCTTAGTTCTTGGCCCCGGAATTCGGAGCTGGCCCTGAGCCGTGGCTTGCCAACGGTGGGCGTAACAACAGATGATTAGATTTTCTTAAAATTTCAACTAAAGGACTCTGTGTGCCGTGCTGTGGTGTAGTGTGTCATTTGCCTGACTTATTGTTTCAGTTTTGATCGCAGGCAAAGCTTCGTTTAGACCCGGCTTCGGTGCGAACCCAGCGGCTGGGGGGTTTTTGTCTCACTGCATTTCAACGGAAGCCAATGGCCATACTAAGTGCTGCATTTGGGCTTGTGATGTTTACAAAATGAATTTTAAGCGGGGTTTTCACTGGGTATTGCCCTCTTCTGTCTTCTCTCTTTTATATAAAACAAAAGACTTGGGCAACAAACTTGCTGCCTTAAGAAATGTTTGCAGCAGATTGTCGAAGCGATTCAGCAGTATTGCATGATGAAGGAAAGTAATTAAAATCAAGTTTTATATACTTTGCCAGATTTCTATCTCGTTTCTAGCTGATATTGCCTTATTGCCCATATCGATATCTTGTCTCTTCATTCCATTAGCTCTCAATTTTCCTGGTAATTAGATGTAGCAAAATTGCATTGTTCCCACCAAAAACATTGGCCTGGACGGCTCTAACGGTTTCTCCTCGTAAAAAATGAAGAAAACAATTGAGTAAACAATACGCATCACCACAACAATTGCCGCTCAAGTGCCCTGGGGCAAATCACGCAAAACCATAAGAGGAATAATAGGCCTTAGCCTCAACCTCAACTCCAGGCCGGTCTGGGTCATTTGTTTAATTTCCAATTAAAAAGAGCAAACACACAGAGAGCACTACGCACACAACAAACACACACCTACGCCTACGCACAGCAGGTCAGGGTCCGAGTGCGAGTCCGAGTGCGAGTGCGAGTCCGAGTCCAAGTCAGATCGCCAGGCATTATCATCATTGACATCACGACATGGCTGGTGTTGTTGGTTGCTGCTTGACAACTGTTTTACCGGCTCAGGTAGAGCCCGAGCCGGAGGCGAAAGGATCTCTGGCACTGCGTGTGCACAAACGCCTGACACTTGGCTGCGTGGGCCCCGTTGAAATGAGTGCGATGATGATGATGATGAAGTGAGGTTTCGGTCGCTTCCCGGAAAATGCCACTTGTCAATAGGCCAATGCCCGTCCCATTGTAGCTGTTATCTAAATTACGCCAAACAAAACAGCAGTTGCCGTAACGCGCACAAATCGAAGGGGCATCGCAATGGCATAGCCCTAGGCCTAGGCCCAGTCCAGCCAAGCCCTAGCTCTACCCCTCGCATTGAAATAGTGAATGTTTTGGCTGTTTGGCAGTTCCACTGTCAGGGGTGGGCCCTGCTAATGTTTTAATTTGATTTTAAAATGATGTTAATCTAATATCCGTGGAAAATGTCAAAATACAGCGAGAGGTGCAGCAACAGTGCTGCCATCTCGCTCGCACTCCCAGCGCCCGATTGATTAATTAAAAGTCTAAATATGGCTTCCATGCGGCTAATTGAAATGCACTTGCCGTGCTGCTCAATTTCAATGAATTTTCCATTTTATTACGAAATACGCTGTCAAAATTGTATTGGATCGCTGCTGCTCTGCCGCTGCTGCTGCTGCTGCTGTTGCTGCCTGAGCAGCTCCTGATAATCTATGAGCATTTTGTTGACAATATTTTCCTGTGAATTTCATGTATGTGGTTTCAATGATCGTAACTTATATGGAATGCCAACATCAATGCTGCTTGGCTGCCACTCACGCATTGGGGCGTGAATACCACAAATTTATATTTAATTGTTTGATTGCCAGCCCGTCGACTGTATAATTTCTCAATAATTTCCCTGTCCACGTTGTTGCTGTTGCAGTTGCTGCTGCTGCTGCTGCTTTGGTGTGGATAGAAATTATTGAAAATTGCTGTGACAAATGTTAGGCGCTGACTGCATTCATTAATTTCGGGGCATTAGGCGACAGTCCCCAACGGAGTGTGAATCGATGAGTGCGACTCCGGGATGCGTGTGGGTGCGCATTAGTTACCAAGTAGCCAGCTGTGTGACGAATTGCTTGTTGCTGTAAATAAGACGTCTCTAATATGGCTCGAGAAAGGCTTACAAATTAATGGGAGACGACACAATGGCCATATGAAGGATACAAATGACTTAGGCAACGAACTTGCGGGGCACTAAAATGGAGACATTAGCTACATATATGTCTATATTTGTCCACATTCTTTCTTGGCATTTCGATAGTAATAGTCATGCATAGCAGACCTTATCCCATTTGATTTTATGAGCTCCAATTACTCAGCGAGTGTATCATTAGCTCAATTGATTTGCCAGCTTTTTAATTATAGCTCAAGGTTGTATTTTACTCGAATATTGCTCATTTCATTTCCACTAAGCTGAACCACATTCACGTGCCCGCTGACGCAGCTCTATTAATAATTCGCCTGCTTATTAAGCTAAACTGTTTAATGGAAATAAACAAGAAAACATTTCCCGGTTCAGCTTCAGCTTCAGCTTCAGCTTTAGCTTTCAGTTGTCGTTCCGCCGCCCCCAACCGGGTATATAATTTAAATAAGCTCGCATGGCATAGCTGATGCACATTTGTTTACGATTCTAAAGCGTATAGCAATTTTCATAATGAATATTCTAATTGGTTTTTAATTATACAAAGAGCATTTCGTGTCTTGGCCCCTATGGCGATGCGAAATGGGTTAATTGCTGTTGGTAATTGCAATATTAGACGCCCCGCCCGACCGGAGCATGTGCAGCGGTGCAGCGGTGCAACAGGCGGCGTCAAATGGAGGTGCATTAATGGCGAACCCACAATTAATATGGATAGCCGCAGCTACTCTATCGAATATTGCACTCGCTGCATGGGAATGGCCACACGCAATAGACGCATTTGGCAAGGCTTGACAGGGCCTGGAGCAGGGGCAGAAGCCCAAAGGGGCGGTACGGCCAGTCTATAATAATTCAATAACGGTATGCATAATTCAACTGCGGCTACGACTGTGGCTCTAGCTGTGGCTGTGGCTGTGGCTGTGGCTGACGGTAATTGATTGTTTATTCAGCTAAATTCTGCCCAGGCAGGGGATTCTCCAATACCCTTTGAATAATGCATTGCGGACTGAGCTGATCATGCGGCGAACAAGCGCTCGTCTGTTCGCCCAAAACAAACAATCAAACACCGCGTGGGTGCTCATAAAAAAATGAAACAAACTGAAGAAGATGAGAATAGTCGGGCAGGCATCAGGTCGCATCATAAAGTTGGCATATTTATGCGACTAATTTGAAATAAAACATAAAAAATATAAAACTCACCAAATAATGTTAAGAGTCTTGATTCGGGATGCCACAAGAGTGAGATGCATATCAACAATTAGAAGCCAGACCAGGCGCCCCATCGTCACGAGAGAATCGAGAAATTTGACGCTTTTACGAGCGCTCCACACTCCGCAGACAGGCAGCATAATGTCTCTCTTTGATATACCAAATTAAAGCAATGGACAGTGGACTCTGGACAGTGGACTGTGGATTGCTGGAATCTGGTGATACGAGTACTTTGCATATGAATGAGATGGCGCGTCGTCAGGTCAGGTTAGCGCTGGCGCCGCAGAGAGCCGAGCAGTTGAGCGCGGCTACAACATAATTGAGGCAATTAGAAAACATCAAAATATTGGGCCTGGCCACAGAAAATTGTTAAATAAATAAATGCTAACAAATTTTGATCTTAATTAAGCACTTGAGCGCTTAGCTGAATGTTTATGTAAAGTCTGGATAGACAACAGTAAACACACACACAGATACACACGCACACACAGAAATAACAAATACATTTGAGCCGACTCTCAGGCCAGGGCATAATGCAATTAAAGCCAACTCTCAAGCAGTGAGCAATGACAAAGCGCTTTTCGATTCAGAGCTCAGAGTTTGTTGTGCGAGTCCAAAGGGAGCTGGAACGAACGCCCACATTATAATCATTCAATTAAAACGCTTAGGAATTATTATTATGACAAACAAATGTCGAGAGGTTCAAAATTGATGCCAATCTTTCGGGCTAACCGCAGGAAGTCGCCAACGGGCAACGGGCAACGTCCAACGGGCAACGAGCAATGGACGAAAGCCAAAAGGCGGCTTAAAATTACAAGCAATTGAAAGAATGCGATCCATATCGCTGGCCAACTGGCGGAAGTGAATTGAAAAGCTAACTGGTGTGGCGTGGCGTGGCGTGGCTGAGTGAAAGAATGGCCGCCAGTTCGTTGCCTAAGTCTTTCGTTTTCGTTTAGACAAATGCCTCAACATGGACTTTAAATTAATTACTTAATTTAACACAACACATGGTCCAGCGACACCTTCGATGACATCCCAAACGTTGACAACAACAGCAACAACAACAACAACACCAACAACACCAACTGTGTGCTCAGTCCACAACAGCACAAAGCACTAACATTGACAACTCGGCCAGCAGGCGAAACCTGTTGGAGATCGAAGCGAGCAACAGTCCTACGGCCCGTGGACTGGGCAGATGGGCAGATGGGGGCATAACAGATTAGTTAGCATATCCCATATCAGGGTAATTATTGTTAAATGAGATAACGATCTTGTACTGCGTTGACATTTATTTATTTTCCTTAATTTCGCTGTATTAATCTTCCTGGAAACACACATTAAACACAAACACACAAACACTCTGCAGCAAGGCGAAAAGCACAGCAGAAATCAGACAGAAAACGAAGATGAAACACACACACACACACACTAGCACACACACTAACATACTCAGTCGGTTCGCTGTGGCACGTCCCGATCGGTTGAGTGTGCCCGTAATGATCATTAGCGGGCCATGAAAATCAACAGCATCAATTTGACTTTATTGGCATTGCATTGGCAATGGAACGAGCGAAACATCTTTTGACAATTTGCATCAGGCAGGCAATCGATCAATGAGCCACGAGAGAGCTGGCTAATTAATATATTATATCGTTACTATCGGCAAGCTCATCGAAATCAAAATGCTTGGCAATTAAGCGAACATGTGAACAACAACAGCAGAAACACATACATATTTGAGATACCTGTAACAAAACTCAATTAAAACCAACAACAACTTTGGGCAGCTGCCACAGAGATCGAGAGAGAAGCAAAGAAGAGAGAAAAAGAGAAAAAGAGAAAAAGAAAAATCAAGAAATCCCCCAACAACCAAAAAACGACGCAGCTAATTTAACCAAATTGGATTACTTAATAAGTTTATTGGATAAATAACTTGGCCGCAACAACAATAACGAGACACACAAAAGCATAAAGTGAATGTTTTGTTGTTGCTGTTGTTGTTGTTGTTGTTGTTGGGGCGCGCCACAAGCGCACAAACCTTTTGTGGCAGCAGACACAAAATCAGCCACGGGGCAAAGCAAGTTGTATATAAAAATTGTTGAGCTAATTTCTGAGAATCACCAAAACAACAACATATGCTCTCTCTCGCTCTCATTCACACAGTCTGTCCCCCTCTCTCCCTATATGCCTCTCTAATGTGTTTTTGTTCTACAGAAACATTTGAAATGATATCGTCAGGCAAAGCAGAGCTGCAGCTAAGCCCCCAATCAAGTGGGCGTCGTAATTTATTATTAATTATAATCAACTTTTTGACAGACAAACAGTCAGCACAGCAAACTGCCAAGCGGAGCGCCTATCGAGGCATCGCATGTGCGTGCCTCTAGACAAATAAGACACGGCTCGGTCAATGGATGTTTAGCCAGAGCCAAGCACTTCATTTGTGCTGTCTGTGTGCTTTATGCGTAACTGCGATATATATCAGAGACTCCTTCTCACTCTCCCTCTCTCCCTCTCTCTCACTCTCTCTCTCTCTCTCTCGTTGTGTGCTCTGTAATTGACTCTAAGGGTTTGATTTGTTGAGCTTCTGACACTGATTTATGCATGAGCCTTATTTACATTGTTTACTCGGCTTTGGCTTTAGTTGTGCAACCAAATCATAGACCAGACGCCTTCTGACAGTCGGCCGCAATTTAGTGCTGTTAACAGCTAGTAATTAGCAATTAGACTCGATTTGCCTATTAATTAGCCATATCAATGACTCGGCCTGCGGATCTGCAATGCAGTTCCCATTGCATATTCATGGGAATCGCAGCGAGTTGCGCGTTTATCGATTTGTCCCATAAATTGTGCACTAATGAACATAAATTCTGATTTGGAAACCATTAGCACACCTCGAGTCAAAAATGCCGCGTTGTCAATTCCAGCTAACTCGTTTCAGATACTTGTATATATATGTATAAGTGTAAATATATGTGTGTGTGTAAGCTACACCTCCGCCACACCCACCTGCATCGCCTGCACTGCCCCTACGTACTCGTCTTTTTGATCTCACTTGCGCTCAATTAAATTCTACAATAAAACACGATTTGCATTTCAAATTGTGCAATTAAAATGCTTATGAAATCTATAAAGAATCGCTAAATGCATTTTATGAACACCAGCTCAGCGCAGTGCTACAACAACTACAACAGCCACAAGAAAGTAATGTCACGCGTTAATTAATTACTAGCGCATAATTAAAAGTAGTCAGAGTGTAAATCTGTCTCTGGCTTTATATATGACCTCTTCATATTTCTGTCGCTGTTGTTGTTGTTGTTGGCTGGCGCCTTTCTAAGTAAAAGCTGATATTTTTTTCCCGTAGCTTTGCGAAAGTTTAAGGAAACTTTTTCTGAATTTTGTTAAGTGCCAATTTGGTCTGGGAGCCCCTCACTTTTACCTCGAATTGCTTGGGATCGTAGTTATATTGTTGTAGATTATGTAAATCTGTGTGTCGTGTGTAGATGAAAAACAAGCTGATTGAAAACAATTTGATTGAGTTGCTTAAACTGTGGAACTGGCTTAGCACAGGTCGACTCTTTAAGATGAACAATACCTGAAAACATAATATACATATTGTGTAATGGAAAAATCGAATAATTTATGCTAGTTGCAAAAATAACTTTGATTGATTTTCACAGGTATCCAATGCAGTTTACCGTTTACACTTGTCAATTTATCGCTCCCAGCTTCTTCGCCCCAATTAAAAATCATTTGCTTTGTTTTATATGTATTTTTGTTCTTGCATAAGAATATTTGATATATTTATGTATATTTCTTTAAGCATTTTTTTTAATGTCTTTTCTTAACAATTACAACTAAAGTAACTAAAGCTTAAGCTCTATCGTAAGCTGGAAAATGAATGCCCGATTTGTTCGCTTAGTGTTAAATATAAATACAATTATTAACATAAATCTAGTGATAAATAAATGCTAAATAGACTTACAGGAATTTTAAAATACGAGTGAAAATGTGCAAGAAATTCGCTAATTAAAATTAATTTTTGTATCGCACGCATTTTTTTGTGGTTTTTCATTATATTTACACGCTTAAGCAATTAATTTAATTTGTACAATTGTTTCTCTCTCTCTCTCTCTCTTTCTTTCTTCAACTCTTTCAAAATGATTTTCTAGCTATCTTTTTTTTTCTTTTTGCATTTTCTTTTCAAATTCTTTGAGCTCAACTCAACTCGTCACGAAGCTCGCCCGCCTCCTTTGATTTTGGCACAGTTTGGGGGCGGGGCTAGTGGACGCTCTTCGCAACGTTCTTAATACTTTTGCAGGGAGTGCTATAGATGAGAGTTTCAGGTTGTCTATATACACTAAGCCTAGCGCTTTTCATTTTAAGAATATATCACAAATAATTAAATTTAAGATTTGCACTCACACACACACTGATTCGCACTCATTCGCACACTCACGCACAACGCTCAGCAATGTAGGCGGCGTCTCTTTAGTAAGGAACTCACGGATAGACAAGATGGAGGAGTGGCCACCTAATGACTCGCATCCAGATCATGCTCATCATCGCTGGCACAATCGTCCATCTCCATGTCGATGAGCTCGTCGTCGTCCTCGTCGCCGCTGCCGTTGTGCATGTTGCGCTCGGAGCCGGAGCCGGAGCCGCCGCCCTTCTCGTCCTCCTGCTGCATGCGCTTGTGCTTGGTGCGACGGTTCTGGAACCAGACCTTGACCTGGGTCTCCGACAGGTTGAGTGACTGTGCGAGTGCCTTGCGCTCGGCTCCCACCACATACTGATTGCTCTCGAAGGCGTGCTCCAGCTTCAGCAGCTGCGACGGCGAGAAGGCGGTGCGAATGCGCTTCGGCTTGCGGAAAGGCTGCAGAAGGAAGTCTGGAAGGAGCAGAAAAAGAAGCGAGTTGGTTAGTCAAAGCTCGGAAGGCACAGGCTAGGCATTGTTACTTACTTCCAGGGAAACGGTGTGGAAAGATGCGGCCGTGGCGACTGAGCAGCCACGGGTAGAGCGGGTAGCTCTCGCGCGGCATGCCCGGATTGCCCATGAAGGAGGCGGCGGCGTGCGGGGGCAGGCCAGCGGCTGCGGCGGCAGCTGCTGCTGGACCCAGCACATGGCCGGCCTGCAGGGCTGCGGCCATTTGGAACTGGGCGGCGGCAATCAGATGCGGATTGTGCTGGGGCGCCAACTCCGGCGGCGTGTTGATGTACGGCGGCAGTGCCTTGATGTCGGGCATGCCCGGCTGGCCTTGCGGTGGCGGTGGACCGCCTGGGCCCATCGGGAACGGACGCACTAAGCCCGCTGGCGGCATGCCTGGCAGCATGAGCGGATTGGGGCCGGGGCCAGCGGGGCCTGGGCCGGCGGACGAATGCATGACAGGTGTCTTGGGGTAGCTGGGCGGCTGCTGCTGTTGCTGTTGTTGCTGCTGCTGCTGTTGCTGCTGCTGGTGCTGCTGAGGTGGTGTATTGTGCGGAGTGCTGACCAGCAATGTGGGCGATGACGAGGGCTGCGAAGATTGCGGCGACACGGACTTGGGCGGCGTGTGTGGCGGCTGAATGCGCTGCGCTGGGTTCTCGAGCTGATCCGAGCCGGGCGGTGCTGGTGAGCGCTCGCGCTTCAGGGAGACAGCTACGGGTGTGGAGTGCACATCGCCCAGCGGGGAGAGGCGCGTTTGGAGCGGACTGAGGCTGTTGGCGACGGCAGCGTTGTGATGCAGGCGCTGCAGCAGCTCCTGGATATCGTGGTGTGACTTTGGTGTGCCCTGCTGCTGTTGATGGAGCAGCAGATGCTGGTGCAGGGCGTGCTGTTGGGCTGGTGAGAGATGGGGATGCGGATGAGGATGCGCATGCGGATGTGGTGCCATGTGCGGTGGTAGCACGTGGGCGTGATGTGTTGGCGGTGCCATCAGATGGTGTGGCGGTGTGGGCGTGGCGGACAGCATTGTGAGCGCAGCGGGCGGAGTCTGGGGCGGCGAGCCGGGTCCATTGCGATCCGCCTGTGGGCTACCAGGCTGCTGATCCGGATTGCCTCCGGCGGCAGTCGCCGTCGCATCGTTGCCAACAATCGATTCGATGCTGAAGCCGATCTTCTGCTTGGGTGTGGGCAACATGACGGCTGAGGTGGGTACCGGCGGAATCATTTTAGTCATAAATACGCGCGTTGATTGTGCGGGCGAGGCGGCGATTAGTTCGGCTATGTTGGCGGCTTTTGTCTATCAAACTGTATCTCAGTTAATCCTTGCGTAGGCACTTGCCTTTGTTTGTTTGGTTGTTGTTTTTACACTTGGCGCACCATTGGAGCGCTTCACTACACACTAAATGGTTGCCGTTAGCTTTGAAACCCTTCGACAGTTGCGGGCGACGGGCACGTAAACAACTTTCTAGCGGGGGGCACAGAGAGTCAACAATTTATTATTTTGTATGTCTGAGTTTTGCGATCGACGCGCTCGTAACGTGTTCACTCGACGACGTTCACAGTCTGAATAATCGAGAGAAGCGCCGCAGTCACACCAAGTGTACGCAGTGGGAATTATACACATGCACACACACGACTAACGACTTGACGAGCGAGCGCACGCTCTCTCTCTCTCTCGCTCTCACTCTCGTTCACTCTCTTTCTGTCTGTCCGTCTCTCGCTTTCCATAAAACACGTCAAACCGGTCTGCGCCCGCGTCTCGTGAGTGCTCTTGCTGCTTGTGCTATTGCCGTTGCTCGCGCAACGTGCCAGAGCGAGAGCGCAAGAGCAGCTCAACCAGACGCACAGACCAATGAGCGCTGCCCGCGAGCTTGCCATTGCACTCTCGCCTACTTGTGGATTTTATCTGGCCACGCCATGCTGTCTCATTATCTGAACGGTTCAGTTGCACATGGAGAGGCGTACACAATTTAATTCGCTACGATGTATTTGTGTGTGTTTGTGTATTTGTGCGCTTGTGTATTTCTGCATATGGCTTCCGTTGATTTCTTCAGCCGGTGGTAGTTGTGGTAGTTGTTGCTGTTGTTATTGTTGTTTGGCTGTTGTTCCTCTTTTTGTTGGCATTGTGGCTGTCGCTGTGTAATTTGGCTTACACTGTCATTCATAGTTTTTGTGGTTAGATTTCGATTTGCTTTTTATTTTATTGGACAAAGCAAGCGAAAACTGTTCAAATATTTTAAATTGGACGTTTACTTAGCCACGTTAATAGTTAGCCAGTTATGTTTATCTGCTATAATAAAAATTTAAGAAATACAAAATTAGTATTCCCCTTCTATTAATTTAAATTTATATTTTATACAGCATAAGCTAAATGGATTTAAAAATATTAGACAAATTGAAATAAAGTATATATATTTCTTATATCATTCCAAAGTTTATGAAAAAAAAAAGACTTTTAATATTATGTGATTATATCATTATATAAAAATTACAATTATTATAATTGTTAGTGTTAAAATATAAATAGAATTTTTTTATATATGCATATTAGTATGGATTGTGCGCATAAGCATATGCTATGTATACACATGCATAATGGAAAACAAGTTATATACTTATATTCATAAATTAATTATCATATGTACATACATATTTACGTATATTTCAGCATGTATATGTATGCATATGTAGATAAGTACATATATATGTATATATGATAATATATAATCTATTTTGACTTTATTTTTCCTGCTATTCTCGATAATTTATTCATGTAAGCAAATAAATATTTACATATGTAAATATTTACAAATACTATAAAGATATATACATTTCTCAATATAAGTAATTATTCTAATTACTTCATACATGTCAACTATAGCTATTCACATATATATTAATATTATAAATAGTATATACCAAATCAATACAAAATCAGATTTCATCTTCTATATTTCTAATACACATATATTATGCATATCAGGCCATATGCGACCAAGTTTGATTTGTGATTTGCATGCTGCTCTGCTAACTTGGCTCGTCCACTCCGCATGCTGATTTTTGTGTGAACTTTGTTCGAATTATATTGAACAGAAGCAGCGGCAGAGCAGCGACTAGCATTGGTTGTTGTGGACGAAGAGTGAATAGAATCGATTCAATTATAAATTCCGCACCACAAATGCACTTCAAAAAGTCGCCCTGTTACCAATAAATCAAATCAGGCGCACATTTTCTGCGACAGTTTTATATAGAGGGCAATACGCGTACGATTTCCATGTTAATTTCTATGCATATATTTAGTTTTTTGTTATTTGTTTTTGCTTTTCGCTTTGGCACAAGACAAACTTTGTGCTATTTATGTATATGTGTGTGTGATCGCAATCCAAATCGAGCTGAAATCAGAGCACCCATTGCCGGGGCAGCTGCCTATTTTGAGAGCAAGACGCAAATATCAATTAGTAATCAGTAAATAATGCCAACAAATAGTTTTCACACTATTTTTTTTTTAGCTTTAGTCGAGACGATTGTTCGTCAGGGTTATCGATTCGGGAGCAGCGCACATAATTTATGACTTTCGAAATACACGAGAGTTGAGATTCGTTTGTTTTTCAAAATTAGATTGAAATCTTATTTATAGACAGTTAATGAAGTGAACTGCCTGCTAGAGCCGATTGCATTCGGTGACCAAGCGGCGCTATTAGAGCATAATTATGCTGATTAATGAGCTTCGTGTACAGGGCATAGCAATCAAATCGAAAGATCAAGGAGCACATTTTAATTGCCAAAACGTGTGAATAACACGCGATAGTGCGAAAACACAAAATAAAACAATGGGCTCAGAGTTGAAAAATATATGCCCAAGTTGTTCATTTCACAATTAAGCAAATGCAACATCAAGTGGCTAGATTCACACGCCCACTGCGGGACACTAAGGACAAGAGTGAGTTGGAAAAAAATCGAATAGCCGAGGCGCAAGGACGAGTGCCTGTGTCTCACCGCAGGACCTGCGCAACAATTGTCCTGTTAATGAGCAAATAAAGATATCTGCATTACCAGCAGCAGCAGCAACAGCAGCAGGAGCGGCAGCAACAGCAACAACAGCAGCAGGAGAAGCAGCTTCATCTAAATAGATGTTCGCCTAACCAGCTGTCTGTCCCGAGCTCTAGCACCCGCTGAGCAACCAATTGAGTGCGAGTACACACAGCTCTCGCACCTAAGACACCCTGTAAATACATCGAAACGCGTAGCCCAAATGCGTTTTCAGTTGGTCTTCTGAGTTATACAAAAATAATTGCTAAAGTTGAGCACAAACTAGCTCTAATGATATTTTGCTAGATTAGACTAATGCAATGGCAGAAATATTCATAATAAGCAGTGAGTAGAATTTTCACAATTTACAGGGTATCTGCTCATGCAGAAAGTTCGCATTGGCGAAACGACTGTGACTGCAGATTAAAACCATAAAAAATGCAAGACAAGGGCAAACAACAAGGGCTCAAACAAACACACACACACACACAGAGAAAAAACGTATTTATTAAATGGAAATAAAACGAAGGCAATCCCGAGAGACAGACATAGAGAGCGCACAATGCCCAGCCCAGCAGAAAGGTGTCAAAATCAACAATTTTCGAGCTGCAAACAATTCCACAGAAAACAAGGCGCACAGTATGATGCAATTTAGCTCCTCTCTCTCTTTCTCTCTCACACTCTCGCTCAGTGTGTATCTCTCTAGCTCCCTATTTTTGGTCACTCGTGTAACAATTTTTCGGCTGAAATCATGTAGCATTTAGATATGAAAACAAGAGTTTCACTTTTGCCTGAGATGAAAGACAATGAAAAACGTGGCAAATTTCCCTTTGTTTAATTTAGTGGCAAGAAATTGTTGAGAAACAAAAAATTGACTTTAATGATGATGAGTCGGCGATTAGAAGAACACTTCGAGTGCACCTCAGGAGTGCCACTAAATTCATTTGAATTGAGTTTGTAATTTTCGATGTTTTTTATTTTCTGTTTTCTGTTTTGTCTTTTTACACTGAAAATGGCACAATTATATAGAAGTCTCAATAGAAGACGGGTGCGTGTGTGTGCTGGCATTTAAATGTAATTAATTTACAGTGCTTTAGATTGGAACTGAAGGCAACGCAGGCGGCAGGTATACATGTATATATATATATATATATTTATATATATACATATCTAAATCCATATTTCGATTCGTGGAATTTCAGCTCAGATCTATCAATTTCACAGCTCTCATAATAAGTTCGTTTTCCCAACGATCCGCTCATAATTTGAACGCTTGTAAATCCACGCGGTTCACAAAATTATGATGGATGATATTGTGGCTGCATTTTCACGCTTGAGCACCGTGACAGGGGAATGGAAGAAAATGGGCAGCGGCAGGGGCAGTTGCAGAGGCGTGGCAATAGAGTAGCCGAGAAAAACTCGAAACTGACAGCGCTTCCAATTCAAATGATGATAAGCATGAGAGAGGATCGGATCGGATCGGATCGAGGGCTCCTAGGCGGGGGCGCGCTCGCGTTTGGAATGGGCTCATCAGGCAACTGGACAACAAACGTTCTGTGCCCTGTCGAGTTCTGAGAAAAACCCATTACAAGGTAAATGCCAGCGCCAAGGGGCAAGGATCAGCATATGCATTTGATATTTCGTGCACGCCACGCAGAACGAGGCTAATCAAGAGCTGAATAAACGAAATGAAATGAGAGAAAAAAAAATAGAAAGAAATACCAAAACAACGAGCACAATAACTACAAAGGCCATAAAATCATATTAAAACACAATTTTTGGTCAACAACTGAGCTGAGGGCTGGAGGGGCCAAGCGACATAAAACATTTATATCTAATCCTTGACAATAATAAAAATCACAAAAACGACATGACAACGATAACGACAATGGAAAATGGAAAATGGGAAATGCTACGAGCTGTCAGCAGCGGCAAACATTGCTTTAAATTGTCTGAAAAGTGCTCAGCAGCGAGCAGAGAGCAGTGAGCCAAGGCAAGGAAGGCCAACAGCCATAGCCAACAAAAAAAAGATGTTGAGAATACAGTAGTCAGAGAAATGTCATAAAAATGTCTAGCGCTGGCTCCCACTTTTCACTTTTCCCCTACCCGCTGCCCTTTCTCTTTCCGTACGTGTGTGCAAAACATTCTACACTATTCAAGAGCCAGGCATTTTTATGACACTTTCCGCAACGGGGCGAGGACTCTTCAGCCCTAGCCCGAGCCCTACACCTAAACCTAAACCTAAATCCAAACCCAAACCCAAACCCTATTGCTGCTATCCTGTCGGCCAGCCGTACAACAATCGCATACAAAGAGGAAAATCTTAGTTGCTGAAAATAAAATCAACGTAATTTTTATAGTTTTTCACCGCTATTTTTTAGTGGCCATTCGTACTCGTTACGAGTTGTTTTCTCTGCTCTCTTCTCTGCCGTGCCCTGCCCTGCCCTGCTCTGCTCTGCTTACTCCCCTTTTTTGACACATTTCAACCTTATTTTTCGGTCGACAAGCACTTTTGTTCGTGTGTCATTATCGTTTGCCTGCATCCGTTTAGATGCGACTTTATCTTCCAATCAAAATTTATGAACCGGCGGCAGAGCACAAACAACTGCAGATAAAATCTTGATTCCAGTTGCTAGAAAATTGTATATGGCTTTGTAATGTATAATATAGAAAATAAATAAAATTTAGAATATATAAATTATAATACATAATATATCACATTTAATATATATTATATAATATATGTATATCTATAATTCTATAACTATTACAGATAAGTTATAGGTAGATACTATTATATTAATACTGTTATTAGTGGGTCTCACTCAGACTTCAAGTAAACATATAAAATCACCGAAGAAATATTTTCCGAGTTATTATTATTACTATATATATTACTATATTATATTATTATTATACTATATATTTCACTATAAGAACGATACAAATTATCCACTTATATTTCAATTGAACAGTCAAAAGAATTTGAAAATATGAGTTGAAAATTATTTTTTAACTAATCTGTGCCTAAAATCAAAATCTCTTATTTTTCCTGGATTGCTATTGAATGGGAAATCATGGTATAATATTTTATATTTGAAATTGTATCACGTATACATATATTAATTAATTATTTATTTATTATTTATGTAATACACATCTATATATATAATTTCTAATTGTAATTTGCATCTTAACCCCAATCGAGTCACATGATATCTTGACTTTCTGACCGTCACCGCTTGATGCCTTTTGTCTCGAACTGCCCTCGCGTGGGGAGAGCCACACGTAATAAATGATACGCCCACACTTGTCGCTTGCACTTTGCACCCCATTTGCCGTGCGCTCTCGCCCTCCCCTGCCCTAACTAGCATATCGAAACTAATGATGACACCCAATAAAAATGTAAGCAAATGTGTAAATTTGTAAAAATGCACGAAAATGTAAATGCATAAGTTGTGAAACGGTAACAATTCGGTGAACAGATACAGCAAGAGAAAAAGCAATAGAAATGTAAATGAAAATGGAAATGAAAATAGAAATAGAAAAGGGAATATGGACACGGTTGAGCGCCTTGACGAGGGGCAGCCGAGGGTTGAGGGCAAACGATATAAATTTGTTCATGTTAGTAGAAAATGTCGCTGGCGACAACAACAGCGCAGACATAAAAAAATGAGTTTGCGAATGGGAATGGGAATGGGAATGGAATAGGGACTTTGACTGGGATTGGGATTGGAATCGGGCCTGGGATTGGAATAGGGATGAGCTTGGTCAGGGATCGCGGGGCGCATTGCAGATGACTCAATTTACACACAACGAGCGCTGTAAATTGCGCCTCATTTTGTGCACAATTTTTCCTTTGGCATTTGCCAAATGTCAAATGGAAAATGAAATGAAAGAAATGTGCTGTAATTTGTGCGCTCTCTCTCTCTCTCTGTCTCTCTCTCGCTCGCTCTAACCTCTGCGAGTCTCATAAATGCGAAATTAGCGCGCCAAGCAAGCCAAGAGAAGCCGCCCCTGGCGCAGGACGCGCGCACAAGGACACAGCCAAATGGGCCGCCATTTTGTTGGCAGCGCCGCTCGGCGTCGTTAAACAAATGAATTGCCATAAGCGCTGCCTGATTGCGATGTCACTTTAGATGGGTTTTATAATAAGCTGCGGCTCCGGCCCGGTTCCCTGGCAGCTGCCTGCTGTGCTTGGCAAGCTTGCCAGCCAACCCCCCGCACCCCGCACCCCGCACTCCGCACCCAGCACCCCTTTCCATGTCAGCAATGACAACAGTTTGCACACTTTATGAGGCGCATCATTATGAGGCTGGCAGCCGGGAGTCGGGCATCCGCAGCCTGCGCAGCGACTGCCATTATTATACGCCATTTAAATAATTTTTGCTTTCATGCTGAGCCGCTGTCGTTTGCCACTCGCCGCCTGCCACGTTTTGCAACCCCCTTCTACCCCTGCCATGCCACAGCGAAGGGAGATTCACCCCGAAACTGCGTCGTCTGTGCCATTTTTCTCAGGCGCACATAATCAGCGCACATCATCAGCATTTGATTGCGACAAATAATGCCGCTACTTTGTGTTGCACGCTGCACGTTGCACGTTGCACGAACTCTGCCAAAATGGCGCTGAATGAGTTAAAAGCGCGAGCGCGCGTGTTAAATTAAAAGGATTTGCGTGTTGATTGAGAGCGCTGCGCTGGCAAGCGGGGTGGGAATCATCCCAGAGGGGAATCTTTTTCCAAAATGAATTTCGGTTACATTTGATTGAATGCCAGATGCCGCATGGCAGCCCTGAAGTATTTACTCCATAACCGTCTAATGCCCAACGACGGCAAGGATGTATATGGGCTAAGATATCCTGAGCTAGCCATAGCTGCAGACGGTAGCCATCGTTCAGCCAATGCTAAGCCGATCTAACAATGAGATAATGAAACATATATGAGCTTCATGGCCCAAAACAAGCCGACAGTAGCTGCAGCCGAGGCGGTGCTACTGTAGATGCAACTGGATCTGGACCGATGGCCACACAATGGTCGGCCACTTGAGTTGTGAACATGGATTTGGTCTCGAGCTGGAAGACAATGACCGCCGGAAGGTGCTCAAAGTTAACGGCAAGCAGCTGAAGCTGATCACCGATCTCTGGCGATCTTAGGCGATCTCAACATTTTGATCTTACTACAAAAGTCAGCGGCAGGCAAAGGGCAACAGGCGGGTGTTCCTAGTCAAATGAAAAGAATGGAACGAAACCATTCTCTGCACAGCTCTGAAGCGGAAAGAGCCAAAAAGTTAAGCCACAAACATACAAGAGGATCAAAACGGATTTAAATACAAAGTGGGAAATAATGAAGTGCCGCGCGCATCACCGAGGGGAAACATCGGCTTCATGTGGAAGATTTTCGGGGTGGATAGAGCAGACGAGCTGCCTTTTGGCTTATTAAAGTTATAATTAAAGTGAGTGTATGTGTGACTGACTGACTGATTGACTGACGGACTGATTGACTGACTGACTGAGTTGCTTATGAGCCTAGCAACCCTGATCCGTTGGCGATCGCAGCGAATTTCAGTTGCTTAAATAGAGAATTGTTCTCTGAATTCAATTATTTTCATTTAGGTAAATTTGTATTCACATTTAAATAGATTCACACTTGGCAAGCAGCAAATTATAATAAAACATATATTCACAGTGGCGTGGTTAAGAAAAATAGTAAAAGGAAAGTCAAACAGTTTTCTAAACTAGGGAAATCTGAAAGTAATGAAAAACAAACACAAATATAAATCATTTAATGCAAAACCCCCTAAACAAAAACTGTCTATGCCATTGCTTATTTATGCTTTCACATTCATATATAATTTGTATTCACATTTTACAGTTTTGAAAACTAGAGAAAACCTGCAATAGCACGAATCAAACTCAAATTTCATTTCACAGTCAACTCCCCTTTTCAAAAGCAGGCTACGCCATTGTTGTGCTACCCCTTTCTCGTGAGAGACCTCCCAGCTCATGGCATGTCATTTAATTTCATTAGGATTACGAGACAAAAAAGTCAAGAATATGCCAACATGTCAACAAGCTGAAAAAGGCAAACTGAAGCACCCTTCAGACCGGGCGATAAGTCTCAAGGAATGGCCATAAGGTAAAAGGATAATAATATAATGCATATGAGGCCATTATGAAATTATTGTACAAGACAAAGAGAGTGAGAGAGACAGCGATAGATAGATGTAAAGAGTGTGAGACTTCATCAAAATGCTCAACTGCCTCACATACTTGACTTAATTTAAGCCAATTTGGTGCCCATTCAACGAGCGGATTACATTGGCCGAGGATGCGAGTGCATCTTTGAGCCTTAATTGTTTTGGGAAAACACGCACACACACACATACAAAGAGAATCACATGTGAGGCTTAACTTTGCGCAAAGTGGAACACCCGCACGCAGCTGTACTGGAAGCACTTGAACCATGTAATCGTAATCCTCAAGTGCTCGGTAGCCGCACAGTAGCCAGGAGTCGGCATATTAGAAGGCCACCGAATTTGCGCTGGCCATTATGTAATTTGCCCTGTCGAGGCGGCATTTGTTCTGTGAAGCCGCCAGCTCAAGCTGTGCCTCGATTTGTGCCACTTTTTCCCGAGGGCGGCCGTTTGATGTGGCCACCACGCCCCTGCAATTGCCCATCAATGCAAATGCAATGGGTGCCATAATGATGTCTCTCACTCGCTGTCCGCAATAAACCGAATTCAATCATTTTCATAATTTATGAAAATATTTTTTATTAAAGCTAATTGGCCCGACAAAGCGCAGACATGACAACACCCAAACTCGGCCCGTGCCGCAGGCCCAAAAAAAAAAAAAAATATTTCTATATATATATATATATTCCAGCTGAAATTGGACATTAAAATGCCTCAGCATAGTAGTTGCAGCTGCTTGGCTCTGCAGTGGGAGGAATGGGAGGGGAGTGGAATGGCAGTGGGAAGGGGGAGGGCAGCACAGTTCCATTGCATTCATTTCGATTGGTGTCAATGCACGGTGCGGCATTCGTAATGTGCACAGATTTGTATATAAAGTTTTGAGAGCCCGCGGCGGCTTTGTTTTTAATCAGCTGCCACTTGCCACAGACCGCACACATGAGTCGGACTCCCCGAACCGAACCGAGCTGAACTGAACTGAGTCGAGTCGAGTCGAGTCGAGTTGATTCGAATGCCTAATTAAAATTGATTTGATTTCTCTGACACTTTTCTGTGAGGCTGGCTGGCAAATCAAAGCGGCATTGTTCGACACGCCACTCAGTCCGTCCGTCCGTTCGCCCGTCCGCTCGTCTGTCTGCCAGTCAGTCAGTCAATCGTTTCAATTTCACATTTGATTGATATTTTTGTTGAAACCAATACAGAGAATGCTGCAGAACGCTAATTAAGCCAGCCGGCGCTAAGCTCATAATTATACAAAAGCCTCAAACATAGTAGACACTCAGTGCCTTGGACTCCAGCTGGAGCGGTTAGCCAAGATTGAGGAGATTGGAGCTGGGTCTGAAGCTGAAGCTGACGCTGAAGCTGGAACCAAGCATTTGGTTGTCATCTTGGCCATATATCTTGTTATGGCCACGGCGCATGCGCGTCTCGTCAATTAGTTTGGCTGTCAAAAAGATGATGAACTCGTTGCTTGATGAGGGTCTCGTCTCAGCTCGTCTCGGCCCTACGATCCTCGTCCACTGCTGTCCACTGACTTATCACAGTTTCAAGCGAAATTACGACGCGACGCGATTATTTTCTGCTTTTGTTTTTGTTTTATTTTATTTATTTTTCCTCTCGTTTTTTTAATAGTTTTGGCAGTTTGGCGCGTAGTTTTGAAAATGCCTGAAATATGAGTAACGCCGTGTTTTGAGACTTTCAACTGAGTTACAAATAAGAGTCAACGCGTGCGGAATGCGTGTACAGATAGCATCGATAGAGGCGTGTTTATAGGCCAGTCGGAGTCAGAGTCAGAGTCGTCGAAGATGGGATTTGGAGTGCGTGTGTGGTCGATGGCTGGCGTCATGTCGTTGACATTTGCGACAAATGCCCTGACGCATGTCAAGTGCTTGTCTATGGCACTTCAACCGCTAAACCCGGTGGCTGGCTGGCTGCGTGTGGTCCATCCATCTGGTCGCATCTCTTTTTCGGGGGTGGTCCAGCCTAATTGCACAAGCTTGTTACAACTAGATCTTTGAGTCAGCAGCCACTTGCCAGCGGCAATTGGAGCCGCTGGAGTGACTCAGTGTGACAATCTTCGAGGCTGGTCTACATAGTTGGCAGCGCGTTTGTTTGTTTTTGTGTGTTTTAATCAGCTAATTAAGGTCAGCGCATAATTTTAATTGTTTTTCATAATTTGGAACGTCGGCGCTACACAAAGGCTTCATCTGATGCGATTATCTCGCCTTCTCACTCTCTATATCTGTCTCTCTCGAGACAGCGATAAGTCGACGAGTCTTTTGCATAATTGGCGGCTATTTTGCTTTTTAGTCTGTTGTTTACTTTGTAATGGAATTGTATTTAATTGCTCGAGCTTTCAACAAATTCAAATGGAAGTGCGCATTAAGCAGACGGGCCCAGAGGTCAGCCTCCAAAGTGGAAAGGTCACATGCTGTACAGCAAACGAGCCGAGCTTATGATTTTTTGTTGATTTGTTCAAACGAAATCTTCAATTTGATTTGTGTTTCATTATGGAATCTCTTCAGCTCGCTGTGGGAAAATGGAAAAGCAGCCACGTCTCCTGGCTTTGATTAATTTGAATTATTTTTGGAACGCGGTGAAATGCGAGCGCCTCGTGATCGTGCTCCACAATGCGGTTGCACCACCGAACCACCACCACGTTACACTCGTTGCTGTTGTTGTTGTTGTTTGCCTATGCCAGTTCGAATTTATTCATTTGTTTGTTTTCGTTAATTTCTGTACAAAATCTAATTAATTACAATTTTTATTGTCACGACTTGAGGCTTGGCCCGCACTCACGACTCCGCACGAGCATATTTCGTTCGAGCTCATATTTGTAATGTGATTTATATGGGAACAATGTGAGGATCTTTGAAAAATTTGTGTGCATGTTGAAAGTGCCATAAAATGTTTGAGCTATTCGAAATGTTCGATGAAATGTGAAAGGCTATTTCTCAATTTCATTTTACGATCTGAGAGAATTCTGCTCTAGCACTCCAAACTAGAGCAGTTCGAATTGTAAAATATTAAAGTCGGACTGTTGCTTACTGAAATAATTATAAATTCTGTCTGTAACTGAAATAAATATGTTTAGTTTATTTTCATAGTTTAAGAAATTGAATTTAATATTTAAAAATTTTTATGTTTGGCTTGGGGCTAATAAGAATCAAAGCTAATTTCAGTTTTATAAAATTATTTTCTGACTTGCAGAAAACGTAGCTCTGTATATTAGGAGCAGATTTTAATCATTAATTTCAACAAACAAAAACAAATTTTAATAAATAAAAAAATACAATAAATATAAAAGAAAAATATTTAAAAAAAAAAAAATACAAATAAAATAAAATAAACATATGAATACACAACTTTTAATCTAACATTGCAAATGATAGTTCATTAATTATTTATGTAGGCGAAATAAATATTTGTAGTTAATTTTTATATTTTATTAAATTAAATTTAATATCTAAGCTTTTTTTATTTTTTATGTTTAAGGACTTCTCAGTATTATCTACAAATTGTTTTGAATTAATATTATTTTTAAATTAGATTCGAATGTTTTCTTCAGAAACACCGAAATTTTGGTTTACAAATACGCAGATATTTTCCTATACCTTTTTTTTTTTTTTTGTAAAATACATCAAAATTATAAATTTAAATAAAAATAAAATAAAATGGCTCACACTTGACACGCTTAATGGTCTAATTAGTTAAAGGCTTTTGCAACAACTGCACCGGAAGTAACCGTTAAACGCTGTTAAGTGCAACCTAATTGCCTTGGGCCACAATTAAACGGTGTTCGCTCTCTCTTAATTGTGGGCAAAGGCAACGCACTGAGAATTCCAGGTGAACCGGCGACCCAGTGGGCTTGCATGACACCGCTTGCAGCATGAGCAACGGCTTTCGGCTGGCATTCGGGCAATTTGCAGCGAAAATGCTGAAAAGCAAACAAAAGTGCAAAACACATGCGAGGCCAGCTAATTAAGCTGGTCGGAGCCGGGCCACTGCATTTGGTCTAAATAAACGGCAGCCAACAGCAGCAGCCAGGTCGGACCGGGCCGCGCCTCTTCACGGTAGCCCCTAACGGAAGCCATACTTCAGCGCTGGCAGCCCGAGATCTGACAACTCGCATCTAAGAGATGCGCGACGAGGTACGAACAAGCCCCAACAAATGGCAGCAAGTAGCCAATGCTGGGGCCAAGCTGGGGCTACTCTGGGGCCTCAGCTCGCTCTCAGGAAGTGGGCTGTCGGCCGGAGGAAGCTCAGTCGGCGGCATCGCTGATACGCCCCGTGAGCCGTTTGCATATTGAAAGCAATAAAAATTAATTTTCACATGCTAAGAGCGCAATCAAAGCAAAGTTGACAAGCGTTTACAAAGGCGGCTCATCTGGGACGCGTTTATCACCGAAATATTTCATCTCCGGGATAAGCATCAGTGGAGTGCGACCCATTTGAGACCCAAAAAACTGCACTGTAAAGGTGTGAGAGGCGTTCGGTCAAGCCGTTTGTCATCGCATTTCCGCCGAAGCTCTCATCTCTTCCTCCCATGCCCATTCCCATTCCCATTCCCATTCGCAGTCTCATTCTATATCTCACCAACTGTCATATCTCTGGGCATGCGCGACAGTCGCTAATTAGTCGCATGAATGGAATTGAAGCTCAGCTCACGGCTCACACCTTCGCGGCTGCTGGACATGCGGACTCGGATGTGGCCACAGATATGTTTTTTTTTTTTTTTTTTTTTTTTCTGTGGCAGCGGCTGCTTTTGTCTGGGGTTTTAATGGTTCGCATTTCGCTTTGCAGCTCTTCATCAGATGACTATCGTTTTAGTTTTTATGATTGCCCTTTGCGCGAAAAAGGGGTTTTTCGCTTAAATTTAATGTGCTCTTTGGGCTGTGAATCGGTGGAAAGTCGTGCTCCAAAAAAATGGGCCAAGGTGTGACTGTGGCTAAGCAGGGTTAATCCCAAACACAATGAGTCAAATGCTTAGATTGTCGCCAATGCAAATCGTAGCCAAGTGTCTGAGTCATGGGCCTTCACTCTGTGCAGATTCAGCAAATGTTTTGCTTCCGTGTGGCATTTCCATTTTGATTGCACCCAATTAAAAATCTATTTAATGCCGCTTACGCACATTTGGCCAGCAGCAGCGATAATTCTCGTTCCATATGCGTTCCACTTGCGAAATGCGCTTTTAATTGCTGGCCATAAATCAAATGCCAGCCAAACCCTGCAAATGTAATGCAATTATCATTTTTAAATGCATGCGCCAATTGATGCTCTAAACAAATGCCAAATCGAATGCGAAGCCACTCACACACTCACACGCCCTCACGCACACTCACACGCACACACAGGCACAGCCACTCAATCGAGCGGGATGCATAAATCAATGGAATCATTCCGGAATCCGTTCAGCTGCTCGCCAGCTCGTAAAAAATGCAATTGCCAATGAGATTGGCGGCCATTTTGTAAAGCTCTGGCCATTATTAATTGGCTCTGTTTGCATTTCGGCATTTCGATTCATATATATTTATGATTCCAGATTCCGCCTGCCACGGCCTCTCCGAGCAACGCCATTCAAATGACACGCATTCAATTACCAGCGAGTGACTCACAAGCTCACCAACTAACAGGCCCGCAGGCCGGTGGGCGGGGCTGTCGCTGCCGCCGCTGCTGTTGCTGCTGCTGTTGTTGCTGTGGAATGCAAGCAGCTTCAATCACACTGGGCCCTGTTATATTTATCGCCTTAAACGAGCATAAATTGTGGCTTAAAAGTTTCCTAGAATTGTAAGTCAGTGGAATGAGCTGCTATGCGCAGTGCGTGGGCGCAGGGGCAAGAGATCGGAGCACTCGATCTGCTGGTCGTCGCACTACACTGAGAGAAATCATTGGCTGATAAGTTGCAGTGAAGAGAAAACTTATAGAGAATGTGGACATTATTTCAATTTATATTTATATAGTTAACACTAACTCTATCTGTATTTTTGTCTCCATCTTTATCTGTCTCCCTCTTACTATCTATTTCGGGCTCTCTCTCCCTCTCTATCGCTCTATATTTCTTTCTCTTATGTTTCAATCTGATAGGATTAGCAACAAGAATATAGATAGATTTCTCTGTCTTTAATTCGATATATATCTCTCTCATTCCATCTCTCACGCTCCCTCTGTCTCTCCCACTCATTCTCTCTCTTTCCCTCTCTCTCTCTCTCTCTCTCTCTCTCTCTATTTCTCTTTATCTTTCTCTTTTACATATTTTCTACCTTAACATTCTAACATTCTCCCCAACTCTCAGCTAAATTTCTTTCAGTGCACGCCATCCAAAATTATCGATGATCAATACCAGTGGCGTTTAATTAAAATTGTACAAGTGCCAGTGTCAAGTCAATCGTTGTCATTCACCCAGCTCATGCCCGGTCGGTCTCTCCCATCACCCAGACCCTAGCCAGCCCCCCTCCGCCTCCGACTCTGTCTCTACCTCTGCCCCCTCTGCGGCCCATGTCAGTGTCTCCGAAACACGTTAACAGCCCAAACGTGACAACAGCAACAACGGCGATGAGGTGTAGAGGCCCATAGTTGATTCAGTCGAACTGTTGTTGTTGCGACTGTTGAGACACTCGAGCAGTTGCATTGAATCCTCAGGTTCTCTGGCAATGGCCGTGTGATACCTAAATGCCTCGCCGTGTTGGCGTTGGCTCAATTGTCAATTCATAAGCGACTTTGAGGTTTTCTTCGATTTTTGATTTATGCCCATGAATCTACAGCAAATGTCACAGCACACAGTACCCAGAGGGGAGAGGGGATGGTGGAGTGGTGAGTGGTGAGTGGTGTTCGGGCAGCAATGGCCGCTCAAATTGAATGTTAATATATGCAGTTAATAAGTTATTTCTGATATTATATGGTAGCCAACGGGCTGTCAAAACTCACACAAGCAACTGTCAGCGCTGGTAATTGCTTAGCGGCCCACGCGATGCGGCTGGCCTGGCATATTAATGGGCAGCCTGGGTGCACTGGGTGCTGGTGTGGGGTGTGGGGTGTGGGGTGTGGACGGAGCGGGGCTGAGGAGGGGGGCCAGCGGGTGCTGCCAGAGACAAAGTGACGCGCCGGCCATGTTTAGTGTGTGGCTGACAAGCTAATTTGTTGGATAATTGTGCGATTTTTGACAGGCGCAATGAGCTCTGACAGTGACAACTGGCAGCGACAGCGTTGCCAGATTGCCAGTAACAACAAACGTCTGCCATTTACATGTGGCAGCGCCAGCGAGCAACAAAGTCAACAATTCGAGCCCGTTGGCCAATTTGGCTCCAAGTGCAAATTACAGCCAGACAGGCAAACAGCCGAACGGCCAAATGAATGGCCTGCAGTAAGAGCCGGGCCAAGACAGATTGACATTAAACAAGTTGTAATTCGATACTTAATTGACGCCTGACTCGTAAATTTGCAATTGCTCCAGCCCAAGCCCAAGCCCTTGTCCATGCCCAGCCTCATGCTACACAAGAGTTGGGCAAACAGCGACCGGCCAATTCCAATTAAAGAAGGCCCAAGGGGCCGTCGCAATCGGCTGTCGCATTGAGGTACACATGTAATGCAAAAAGTGAGAATATTGCCCACACACACAGCGGACGACTGGCCGAAGGAGGAGGGGGTCAGCGATGTGCTCGCTAAACAAGTCAAGTGTCCGGCCGTAGTCACTCTGGGGTCACTCGACTCGCGTGTGTGTGTGTGAGTGTGTGTGGCTGTAGATGGCCCAGTTTTTATTTGCCTTTAGGCCATTAGTTTTAAAGCACAGCCCATGACACTCAGTCAGTGGGCTCGGCCCACCCGTCAACCCACCTGAGCGAACGACTTATTGCACTTTTGTAATAAATTTTGACCAAAATCTCCAACCGTAACTGTAACTGTAACTCTAACTGTAACTAGAGCTCAGCTTCAGCCAAAGTACAAATCGTCTTAGCTAAAACTAACAGGAGAAACATTTCGAAGCTCCGCAGGGTTTTATGGCCCGCCACAGCATTAACACTGGCCAAGCACTCCCTCGGGCCTTACGGGGCTTTCCATTGAGAAAGTGTAACTTTTACCCAATGCCTGTGTCGATTTTAAAGCCATAAAAAATGTTTTATGTCTCTGGCGCACATATTTCTGTGAGTCGCCGAAGCGAAAATTGCTCTGCACCTTAACGCCATCGATGGCTGGAGTGGGGTGTCTCATCCGTGGAGTGGGGTTCTGCCTACACAGTATACAAATGTATCTATATATATGTATATACATTGTGGCATTTCCATCCGGGCGACATCGCCGTTATTGCAGCAATTTATTTTATTGCAAATTTTATAGGCTTTGAAATTTGATTGGGCTTTTGGCGCTTGCCCCGATTGGCAATCGTTTGGTAGCAGCAATCGAGCAAAATATCGAATTACAAATGAATTTGACTTCGATTTATATGCCCCCCACCCAGCCGGTTGGCATTCGCCCCACAACTGCTACTGGACAATTCCATGGAATGTAAACGATTTCCAGCAGGAAAAACGAAACCACTCTGAAATTATTTAAACAATGCGAGCTCGCAACTATTTACGGCCACTCAAAATAAACATTACCTGGGTTTATGCATTCCCCGAGTTTATATCATTTGGTGGGTATTACAACTCGCTCTATTTGGGATTGTTATATCAGAGTTTAAACATCATTCAGGGGGCATTAGAAATATTTGTGTGGGCAAGGAATTGGGGCTATATAGTTGATCAAGTTTATAGTTTATAGTCTTTAATTTCATAGGTCGCTAGCTGGATTAACGGTATATACTATTTATAAAGCTGACACGAAAACACTGATAACTTATTTGTTATATGAACTTTGATCATACGGCTGATATGTAAAAAAAAATATTTACTATTTAAATATTAAGTCTATATAAAATATATAAAAAATTATACAAATAAAAATACAATTTATTTAACTCTTAAATCTATATATACAAAATTTAATATATAAATATATAAAAATAATATTTATTATTAAATTATTGAATATAAACAATTTCTAAAAATGTTTAACATGTTTTGAATATGTTATATATAATGCAGCTTTAATATTTTTATGTAATTTATAATATATTAAAAAATAATATTTATTATTTAACTATTAAGTCAATATACAGATGTATAAAAAATAATATATTACTTAATTATTAAAAAATAACAACACTTTCTACATTCTTAACCAATTTTTTGTTTAACCCAGTGATTAAATGGTTTTGACACATTTGTTTAATATTTAATTCTAATGGAATTTTAATTCGTATTTCTCTTTCTACAGTTGGGGAATTTTATGGTCAGGGCAACAGGTTGCTAACGGTACAATCCAGGCATGAACTTTATGGTTTCCAAAGTTCCAATATCTCTGCCAATTACCTCAGAAAAGAAAAAAAACTATACAAACCAGAAATAGTAAAGAAGCGATTCCTGTCAGAAGTCACGAAATCCAAGCCAAGCTCCACACAATTGGAAATAATTAAAATATTTTTTGGACAGCGCCGTGTAGAATAACTAATTTATAATTTTGTTTACATTCCGTTCAACTCAGTTGCCTTTGTTTTTGGGCAATCGCAGCACGGGACAAACAATTACTTTATGAGCGCTGCAAATATGGCGTCGATCATAATTAGGAAGGCAGCTATTTTTTTGGCCAGAACGAAAGTGACAGCGGTACTTCCGTCGAGGGCACAACATAGGCCAAGTGGAAGAAAAAGGTGCTCAAATGGCCGTGGGTCCCAATGCTCTCCAAGAAGGTGTCGCTGCCAAAGCAGAACATGACAAACACCAGCGACAAATCGATAGGAAGCTCAAACAATTGTCGAGAGTCGAGTCGAGTCTGGAGTCGAGTCTGGAGTCGAGAATCGAGTCGAGGGGGCAATGTAATTGCGACACCTTCTCTGCTATCCCAGGCCGTGGCACTTACAATGCCTCCGTCCGGGTAGCGCTAATGGCCGGAAAGTCGCCAACAATAAACGCTCAACACGTGGGCGCTGATAAGGCTCGGTCTTTGTCTCCGGCTCCGTCTGGGGGCGGATGTGAGCGATTTGGTGGCTGCTTTTGACGCTTTCTGATTGCAGATGCCAAATTGCAGGCAACGAGGCAACATTTAATGTCTTAATTAACTGGCAGGAGTCTGGCCTGAAGTTGACTTCTATTGGGTATGATTGGACTGGGGATTGGATTCGATTGGATTGGACTGGGTTGACTTCGCTTGAGTTGGGTTTGGCTGTCTATTTTTGAGGGAATCGCTCGCTCTGTGCTTATCTATAAATGGTAATCAGTAATTAAGTCCGCGGCTAACTCGACGCACGCGCTTCAGACTTAAGCTGCGGCTCGATTAGAGTTGGAGTTCGAGTTGGATTGGGAGCAGCGACTCAGCTCAGGCATTAATGTTATCATGTGTTGATTTACATGCGTATTGTTGTTGTAATTCGATTCGCCTGTCGCCCGGCTGATGTAATGGGTGTGTTACGGGGCTTACAGCTTAAGCGATTCAATGCCCACGATATGCAGCAATTTAAATAAATGGAGGAGACTCGCGATGAGATTGAGCCGCAGCGATAAACGAGATCAACCCAAAGCTGTGCTGGTCAGAGACCCGAGAGCGCAGGGCTCCAAGAAACACAGCGAGAGGCCAACTAATTGCAGCTACTCAAGCAGCATTAGAAAAGTTGAGAGTGTCTGACTTAATATAGTAACTAAATATTTAATAACCGGTAGTTAAAGTTCGTGTAGAATATTCCTATTTCCTTTGATAACACGAAATCGCGATAGACGCGATAGATAGAGACCATTTTATTATTAAAGATGTAAAGATGTCTTAATTTTAGTCTGGAATAAAAATAATTATAATAATAAAAGTAAAATAGGAAAATCCAGTTTATTTATATTTTCTATGAGCAAATGTATTTAAAAAAAATATTTATTCCTAATAAAATTATTATTATTTAGTTTAGTTTACTGATCGATTATTAGTACCTCTATTATTGTTATTATTTATTATTATTATTATTATTATTTTTTTTTTTTTTTTTTTTTTTTTTTTTTTATTCATTTTATATTTGTAGTTATAATAATAAAAGTCAAATAAACAAAATATCCAGTTTAACTACATTTTCTATCAGCAAATATATATTTATCAATTTATCCCTAATACAATTTTTATTTTTATTTAGTTAATGTCATTTAAGATAACAAAGTTAACTCTAATAGTTAACTAGTTATTTTTTTTATTTTGTTTGTTTTTTTTTTAATTTTTTATTTTATTAAATTTTTATTTCTATTTTTATTTTTTTTTTTTAATGTTCGGTTGATTGCATAACTCCTAATTGGCGTTAAACGAAAAGCGAAGCAAATGGGTTTCTTGCAATTTGGCAATATTTTTGTTAATTTCGGCTTTTGCTGGCGAACAAAAAGCAACAACAACAAAATCTAAATATTTGCGACTTGCAAATTGCAACATTTAACAATAAATCGGAGCCGGCAGCAATAACAATAGCCTGGCAAAAGGGACGGCTGCAAAATAAACGCTCGAAATTACAATAACAACAAAAACAACAACAACAATAGCAGAGACGTAATAAAGGCAGCGCAGGGTCAAAGCTACAGCAGAAAAGAGAGAAAAACAACAAAACAACTACAACAAAAGCCAAGCGTAAAATTAAAGCGCAAAATGCAAATAAACGAAACCTAATAAAAGCAATTTGTAAAATTAAGTAAAACGTTTGCGCGCCCTCTCTCCAAACGCGCTTTGTGTAGGGGAGAGGCGTGAGGGGAAGCGGAATGTCTAAACAAGCAAAGCTGTGCTAATTTTTTGTAAATAAAACTACCGATCTAGCGATCCACAGGCAATCGGAAAATCAACTGTGAAAAGCCAGCCAGCCACAAAATGCTAAACTACAAACTGTGCCAAATTGCTGGCAAGTCGTGAGGCGCAAGGCGCAAAACAACAGTTGCAATTCAAACGGAATGCAAATTCAGCCAGTACCAGTGGTAATTACGAGCTACAGCCAAACCGCCAAGCAACCGGGCAGCCGAGCAGCACCACCAGATCCATCAGAGCCCAAAACCAAAAAAAAAAACAGAAGAGAAAACAAAGTATTAGAATCTCTCTCAAGAGCTGAAGTACTCAGCATCAAGCCGCTTGCTGGCTGCTTATTAAATTTGTGTGCACACACACGCAGACAGACAACACACACACACATGTAGTACACACGTTGGTTGCAGCAATTGTATGTTGTGTCTGGCAGCAAGTCACGCGTTGAGCCGCTGTCTACCCCTGCTCCACCTCCTCCTCCTCCTGCTCGCCCTTGTTACCTCCGCCTCTTCCTTCTCCTGCTGTGGGTCATCAGTTGCTGCGCTGATTATTTGCTTAAATTGCTGCTAATAACATGACGTGGTGGCATTCAAAGAGAGATCGCCCCCCAGTGGCTGGACGCCCCATTTGCATGCACATGCAGCGATCCCAGGAGAGTCGACGTCTGTCCATCATTTGTTAATTTGCTCATGTTTACGAATGGAGCTGGCCGGGCTCTGCTGGTGCAGGGGGCCACATCACAGACGTTGTTGCCACCGTTTGCCAGAATGCGCATGCGAATGCGACTGCAACTGCGACTGCGAATCTGTGGCCCGTTTTCGTATAGGTTTCTCAGGCCAAATTGCTGCAAAATTAGTTGGCTTGTCTATTACACATTGAGATTGCAACTGCAATTGCAGAGAGATGCTGCGACTGCTGGCCGAGACGTTGCATGCCTTAGCCCCATTGTGGCAAATGCAAATGGCAAATGGTTCGGTTAGTTGCTCATAACTGCAGGGTATATGGCATATGGAAAACGGATCCACTTGCCGCACCTGCAATTATGGCAACAATTACACATCCAATCATCCAATTGCTGCTGCACCTGATCTATAATTTTCCAATGGCCAGTGAGTTACTTTTCACAGCTCGCGGCATTGTTTAACAAAATTCGAATACACAGCAAATGCATGTGTGTGTGTGTGTGTGTGTGTGCATACGGAAATTTACAAGAGAGACTCTAGTTAATGAAAGAATAATAAGACCGTGTGACACTGACACGGCGTGTGGCCAAAATATCAAAGTCAACCATTGAGCCAGAGGCCAGAGCTGCCATCGCACGACGCATCTCACATGAGGCAACATGCAAAGTCAATGAGGTATCACAAATAAATAACAGATTCAATGGAATTCCACAATGACACCGACAGCTAACAAAACATTTGGCATTTCGCATTTTGCATTGCATTGCGAATGCATTTGTAAAATGAGGCAAAGCCCACTCGGATTGCACAGCGCTAAAAACAACAGCTGAGCCTCAGTTGCTGAGCCACTGAATGAGTGAATGAAAACATAGACAGAGGGCAGAATGTTCTAGTTTAAGGAGTGGACCACTAGGATATAGCCTGTTTATTAATAACATATTTTAGAGTCAATTAATATTTTGTAGCAAAGACAGAGATGAACTTATTCAGAAACTTAAGCTGTGCCTAGAGTCCTTCTGGAAATATATAGGAAAAAATATAAATATAAATAAATTTGATTGATCAATGCGTACTATTAGCTCCGTTGGCTAAATTAGACTATGCTAGATTGGCAGCTTTTTTTTTTTGAATTCCTGCTTAATAGTGGATTATTCAATAATGATTTTCTTTTTTTTTTTTAACAGCAAGTAGGTAATATAATACAAATTTAAATACACTTTAAGTAAATGTATGTATGTATTATGTATTATGTATATTACTTATTAATAGATAAATATTAAATAAATAAATATATTAAATTGATGTTAGATATATTATATACACATTGTCCTTCCAAAAGGAGTCTGGTCCTTCGATGGCCAGTGTATAATATTTATAAAAAAAAGTAGACAGCAACTTGCGGTCTCTCTGAAATATACGAAGTGCTGGCACCGGTGTTCAATTTTGTACTGAATTTATTAAATTTAACATGAACGCAAGCGCAGCTTGCACAGTAGAGAGCGCACCTATGCGCATCTAACAGCGAGCAGCGAGAGAGCGATCTTTTGGAGAGCGACACTCCCGTGCTAGCGCGTACAATAACAACTTCTCTGTACAGTGGTTCAGCTTCAATTACTTAACCTATACAATTTCGATAATAATTCAATTAATAATTCATAATAATTCAATTTCTTATAATAATATAATAATATTTCAGAAGGCAAATATCCAAATGCCTTAACATCGGCCGCGTTGAAAGGCCGCAGGGCTTCAATAACATGGTGTATTAGTGGAGTGGCAGTGGTGCAACGCGATGAATTGCCCTTTTATATGTGCCATTTTTGTCTTAACGACAATTACGCGCACTCTACCATCTCCTCCGACTATGGCTTCCGTCACCACGCCTAGCATCCACTGTTGTGGAGGAGCGTTGTCCTCTCCCACGAGCACGACTGCTCCGACCTGTATGTTCTGTCTCTCCTTCGTCCATTTTGACTTCTGCTGCAGGCTGAGCAGGTAGTCCCTTGACCAGTCGTTCCAAAATCGACGCTTGATGTTGGATGTCAGCTGCCATCTTTTTAATAGTGTCAGCTTGACGTCGTCGACTGGCTCTGTGGACGCGATTGGCAGCGGCACGAGCGTTGCTCCTATCAGGAAGTGCCCTGGCGTGAGCACTTCGCCGTCGTTGGGGTTGCTGCTGGGAGCGACCATTGGCCGCGAATTGAGCACGGCCTCGACCTCGACCAGCACGGTGGCCACCTCGTCTTGCCGTAATCGAGCGCTGCCCATCGCTTTCAGCAGCAAACCTTTGGCGGATTTCACCGCCGCTTCCCAAAGGCCGCCAAAATGCGGCGCTCGAGGAGGGATGAATACAAACTCCATGCCCCGCTCCGCAGCAAACATTTCCATGTCCGCTGTGTTGCCATGGAACGTAGCTTTGAGGTCCAGCGTGCGTGCAGCACCCACGAAATTGGTGGCATTGTCGCAGTACAGCTTCCGGACAAGCCCACGTCGACCAACGAACCTGGATAAACACATTAGAAATGAATTTGTGGTTAAATCGGTGACTAATTCAAGATGCACTGCCTTCGAAGTAAAGCAAACAAATATGGCAATATACATTTTGACTGGCGATTTGCCCCGAATTCCCAGCGAAACTAGTATTGGACCGCAAAGTCCACTCCACTGATCTCAAATGGCCTATTTCCATGTAAGCGATCAGCGGGAAGATTGCCCATTATTTGGGATAAGAGTTTCGGCTTGTAGCGAAAACAATGTACACATTTTCGGACTACTGCACTGCAAGCCTGTCGAGCATTGACCAGCCAAACCTGCTGACGAAGCAGGCCCATTAGTACTAGGGGATTGGCGTGGCAATGAGAGTGATGCAAATGCTCCAAATAAAGCGTTACTAAACGACATTTTTTGGAAGCAACAATGGGAATTTGGCATTATGTGCTAATGGTGCCTTCAATAAACGACCTCCTACTCGTAGCAACCATAACATACGCCTGCCATGCTGATGTGGGTGCAAAAATGGTGTCAGTTTTTGCAATGACGGTTGCAACACGACTGACTTCTTTATTTTCTTTATTTCTTCGCTGAATTCAATGTGTTGAATTACAGATATAACTGCAAGGAATGCGAAGCTTAACTCAGAAGCTGTAGGAACAAGTGAAGAATGACTTTCTTGTTTTCCATTGATAAAGCGGAACATATAGGCAACGATGCGGATTAGCTTAGAAAATGATGACGTTGACTCAATAAGATGTACGATAGGATTTGCTACCTCATCGACCGCGATCATAGTAATTGCAGTTCTACGCTTCTCTAGCAGCTCTAACTCCTTTGATAGGGTGATTTGTGGGTTGGCTGGCCACAATGTGTCAGAGAGCTTTAAAAATCCTGGTCCGCAAAACCACAATGATGTTTTAAGCTCCTCAACTGAACATCCCCGAGATACAATATCTGCTGGGTTGTCTTTCGTTGGTACATGACGCCAAGATACATTAGTTGTCAACTCTTGGATGGTTGCAACGCGATTAGCAACGAATGTGTTCAAGCTAGATGAATGCATTCGCAGCCAATGAAGCACCACCTCAGAGTCTGACCAAAATGTGACTTGATTAATAGGACAATCAAGTACTTTCCTTACCGCATCCCATAAGGTAGCTAACAATTCTGCAGCACACAACTCCAGCCGCGGAACAGATTTTGTTTTCAAGGGCGCTACCTTAGATTTAGCGACTAGCAGCCTGGTAGTGATACCCTTATCTGTTTGCATTCTTACGTATAAACAACAACCGTAAGCTCTCGTTGAGGCATCAGCAAATCCATGGATTTGACATCCTTTCGATTTAAGTGTGCCAACGTAACGAGGTATATGCAACGAGTTTAGATTTGAGAAACAGCTAGTTACTGCCTCAAATTCTTGCCTCATTTGAACAGGCAATTGGTCATCCCACCCAAGTTTGTGCAACCACATTTCCTGTAAAAGGACCTTCGCACGAGTTACGATCGGACTTAACAAACCTAAGGGGTCGTATAACCTTGCTACAAATGACAAAACGGATCTTTTGGTCTGTTGAACTTCTACTGGACAGTTCATGGAATATCTAAAGCTGTCATTCATTGGATTCCAAATTAATCCCAATGTTTTTGTGTCCTCTTGATGACCAATAACTATATCGTTTCTAGCTGGTTGTGCTGCGAGTTGTTTACAATTGGACGACCATTTTGTGAGAGGAAATCCAAACTTTTGAAGAATTGCGATCAAGTCTCGATGCAACAAGCACAATTCTTCGACGCTATCTGCTCCTGTCAACAGGTCATCAACATAGAAATCTCGGGCTAACGATCTTGCAGCAGCTGGATGAGTGGAAGCATGCAAGTCGCTTAGATGTTTTAAACATCGAATTGCTAAGAATGGAGCAGTCGCTGTCCCGTACGTTACTGTGTTTAATCGAAAGATTTGTAACGGATCAGTGGGCGTTTCCCTCCACACAATAAGTTGAAAGTTGCGGTGGGACTCGTCAAGTTCAATTTGACGGTACATTTTAGCGATGTCTGCTGTAGCAGCCCAAGAACGAAGTCGAAATCTTAGCAAAGTCTCCCATAACTGCGGCTGGATGGTCGGACCCACCATGAGTAGATCATTCAGCGACAATTGAGAGGAGGACTTGCTAGAGGCATCAAACACTACTCGAAGTTTAGTGGATGCGCTGTGCGGTCTTAGCACGCATTGATATGGGATGAAATAATGCGGCTCTCTCGGAATTTGATTGTTAGTTGGGCTCATGTGACCCAAGGCCAAGTATTCTTTCATAAAGTCAATATACATTGGCCGAATGTCTTCTTGCTTGCTCATTCTTCTTTCCAAGGCCAGAAATCGTCGCTTGGCTGTGTCGTAAGACGTACCAAGACAATGTGGGCTTGATTTGAATGGCAGCGACACTCTGAAACGACCCGAGGTAGTTTGGCAAATAGTCTCCACAAATGACTTCTCGCACAGTTGTTGCTCTGGGGTATACAAATTCGAATTAATTGTATTTGGCTTTTCTTCCAACTCCCAGAACTTGCGAACTATTGAATCTATAGCTATGTCGTCGTTTACGACGCTAATGAAAGTCGACGAACTAGTAGCTGCATTCAATGTTCGGCAGCGACCAGATACAATCCAACCAAAGGCAGTCAATTGCAATGTTGGGTTGTTATCGGATCCTTTTATTTTGCCTTCTCTTAATATATCAAAAAAGATATCAGCACCGAGCAACAAATCAATACGTTGCGGCTTGTGGAATTGAGGATCAGCTAATTGTACATTATCAGGTACCTTGATCTCTTCAGTGTGCTTCTCTGGTTGATACGACGAAATGGAACGTAACACACCAAAGTCTGTTCGGATTTCTATGTCGTCCGTTCGGGACGCTATCGAAGTTTGAACGCTGTGCCGAACAGATGACTGACAATTAGCAATGCCCAACAATTGAATCCCAGATCTTTGCCGTTTTAATTTCAACTGTTTTGCCAGTTCTTCAGTTATGAAATTTACTTGCGAGCCGGAATCTAATAAAGCTCTAGCTAAGTGATAAGATCCAGATTGATCTTTTATCTTCACAACTGCAGTTGCCAAAAGAACTTGATCAGAGGCTATCCGTGCGTGATTTACAGATGAAATCTGTGACGAAGTGACACGAGGGACTGCTGATACAACTGCTGAGCTACTTTGAGCCGCTTCAGAGCTGTATCTATGCAGTATGGTATGGTGCGGCTTAGAGCACACACGACAGTGGGCTGATTTGCAAGCAGCCACTGAGTGTCCTGTTCGCAAACAATTTATACAGAGCGGATAGCTCTTTGCGAACGTAAAACGTTTCTGGCAAGGTATTGCTGCGAACGACGAGCACGAGTGAATGAAGTGATCGTTCTTTTTACAAAACACGCATTTGGGACTCTGCGGCTCACTTGGCAGAGCGACAGCTAGAGAAGTTTTCCCAATTCTTTTCTTATTATCCTGAGCTACCTTACGACGTGGACCAGATGAGTCTTCAGCACTTAAATGCTGATACCGTCTGTTCAAGGCAGCTTCACAATCTTGCCACAATGGAAGCTTATTGTAGTCAAGATTCTCTTCCCACCTAGAGCGCGTGCCAGCGTCCACTTTCATCATTACCAAATGGATGAGCATGGCATTCGAAATCTGCTTATCAGATCCTAGCGATAAAAGAGATTCGTAAATGGCACGGACTGAGTCTATCAGCATGCGCAAAGATGATGCTGACGGTTCGGACATGTGTGGGAGATCAAATAGTTTTGAAATGTTGTTAAAAAATATGAGACACTGATTGTCGTACACATTTTTTAAAGCAGCTAACGCTTTTGGATAATTTGCATCTGTCACCTGATATGCCTTGACAGTGCCTAATGCTTCTTTGTCCAAGCATGACAACAAGTGGTTAAACTTTTCTATATTTGATAACCCTGGCTCGTTGTCGACTAAACTCTCAAAAAGTCCAATGAAATTCTTATATTCCGAATATTCTCCGCTAAACTTTGGCAGCTTTATATTCGGTAGATTCCTAGAATGTGACACTGAGCTAATCATTGTAGAGTTAGCGGGACTCTCACTTTTAGGTTGGCTATCACTACCTCGCTTCATAAGAAGTGCTTTTGTCGATACACACAAATCTTCTAACGTTGACCGAGGCACTAAATCTGCGTTAATGTCGTCCAACTCTTGTTGTGTCTTAAAGGCCTTTTCTATGTAGCGGTTCAATATCTCAAGTCGACATTCAATTTCAAATGGCTCTACTGGTTTAGTGTAATCTTTTAATGATTTATTAATGCGTGTTATGTCGTTTGTAACATTTTTGTAAACGGCCAACAGAGCTTCGACACGCTCTGATGATGACTCGTCCATAGACCTATTCTTTCCTCGCTTGTTAGTCATGATGCTATAAGTGATGCTCAGTTGAAACCAATTTCAATCGAAACAAATAAAAGTTCACTTAATGTATGACAACAAGCGAAGAGCAATTCAAGAATGTTAACAAATGCGCGCGATCGTAATAAATCTCAATATATTACGCTGGCAGTGTTAAACTATACTTGAGTGACTGTTACGATATAGCGAAGACAACAACCAAAATGTTGAGTGACTATTTGGGCAAGTGGTCTATTGAGTTATATTTGACTGTTGAGCGACTGAGTGCAATGCATTCATAAGCGAGAGCGCGCCGGTATGAATGCCAAAATATAAGTGCAGATCGAGCTCATACAATGAGCGCAAAGCGAGAGTGCAAGTTTTGAGCGAAAATATATCCAAGTGACGAGCGCACGTTTTGAGCGCAAAGCGAGAGCGCTGCTGCGTGTGCAAGCGTGGGTGCAAACGATATTGCAAGTGAGTATGCAATGAGCGCAAAGTGAGCGCGCACTAATATGTGCAAGCGAGACAGTAAAACGAGAGCGCAACTATAAGTGCAAGCGCGAGTGCAAACGATATTGCAAGCGCGCATGCAAATGATGAGCGTAAATTAAAGCGAAATTTGCTGTGTAAGCGCGAGTGCAAACGATATAGCAAGTGAGTATGCACTGAGCGCAAAGTGAGCGCGCACTAATATGTGCAAGCGAGACAGTAAAACGAGAGCGCAACTATAAGTGCAAGCGCGAGTGCAAACGATATTGCAAGCGCGCATGCAAATGAAGAGCGTAAATTAAGAGCGCAATTATCTGTGCAAGCTGTGAGCGCAAGCGCAAAACGAAAGTGCGAGACGAAAATGAGCAAAAAAACTGTAACACACTAGCGGCGCCAAAGAAAACTTGGATTATGCGAGGCAATAGAGATTGAATTATTTGCAGATCAAAGGTCAATATGCACCTTATTATTATTTTTATTTATTTTTTTTTTAAATTTCAATTTGAAATAAGCTCAACACAATGTACATAGGCGTAGATTGTACATACATTAATATTTTGTATGTCTCAAGTAATGCATTTATTTATTTATGGCTTGCATTACTTGGTCATCTATGTGCTCTATGTATTTATGTACTTCCCTGATTATCCACAAAATCCATAATCCAGCTTCCTTCAATTCCAGAGAGTGTCCACCCGGGGGCGCCAAAAATGTCCTTCCAAAAGGAGTCTGGTCCTTCGATGGCCAGTGTATAATATTTATAAAAAAAGTAGACAGCAACTTGCGGTCTCTCTGAAATATACGAAGTGCTGGCACCGGTGTTCAATTTTGTACTGAATTTATTAAATTTAACATGAACGCAAGCGCAGCTTGCACAGTAGAGAGCGCACCTATGCGCATCTAACAGCGAGCAGCGAGAGAGCGATCTTTTGGAGAGCGACACTCCCGTGCTAGCGCGTACAATAACAACTTCTCTGTACAGTGGTTCAGCTTCAATTACTTAACCTATACAATTTCGATAATAATTCAATTAATAATTCATAATAATTCAATTTCTTATAATAATATAATAATATTTCAGAAGGCAAATATCCAAATGCCTTAACACACATGTTTATATATTAACATAAATAGGTATTAAAATATATGAAATATCATAACTTATATAGTTTTACTCTACAACGAAACAGTTCATATCTCTACCTGCTCCAGCTTCTCAACTCTATTAGCAACACATTCCGATAGGGATTATCGCGGCTCATTGTCATAGACCTGGACAAGTTGTTGTTCATCTGGGGTAAAACTCATAAAAAAATGTTCAACTCGACCGCTTGGCGGCTGTCAGCTTTGGGGCAGACGCTGGCGTCTCCAGTTAAGCACAACTAATGGGGGACAAGCCCAGAAAAGTGTCAGGCAACACCCACAATAAACCCCAACTGCGGGCCACTGCCCCAGAAGAACAAGCCCCGAAAAAAATAAGTATACAAATTAAGGAAAACATTTTGTAAATGTCTAAGAGGCAGTTGAACAAATGCACAGAGTTCTACACTAAGAATTAATTAATTGCCAGCCAAAAAGGGAACAGCAACAACAACAACAACAGTAACTCGGAACGTGTAAATGTATCTGCAGCTGTAGTTGGGGCATCCGTGAGATACATGCGCTTTAATAAATCAAATGAAAACTTTGTGTTTTCTCGGATGCGATGCTGGCGCCACGCAGCTTAACAATGGCTAAAGATACAGATACCAATACACCGATACAGATACACATGCAGATACAGATACAGCTACAGATTCATATACCACAATGCCTAACTGACACTTTCTTCAGCCTGGGCAGCTTGAACCGTTACATAGCTGTCGTTGGCCTAATCTCCAGATCGCTGTTCGCTGATCAGCATGGCGCTAGCTGAGATTATGATGGGCTCACGACTCTCGCTGCCCGATCGACGGAGGATGCTGCATTCGTGCGTTACTCGAGTGCAACTAATTGCCGCACGTTCGCACCCAATTAGCGGCAAAGAGTTGGGACTGGGACGAGGCTAAGTGCAGCTATCAACACTTGCAGCTGCAGCTGCATCTGCATAGGGTTGCAGGAATGTATCTGAGAGATGCCTGGCATACCACGAATTATGATTAACATACAGGCATTTGATCTGAATATTAATTGATCCACACGCGTCAAAATATTGAGCAAACCACAAAACACCAAAAAATGAAACAAGCCAGCACAGGCACAGTCCCAATCGGTGGCCATTAAGTGGGGGGTGTTGACAAATGTCTTTTGTGTCGCGGGCACACACATACACATACAACTGCAGTCGCGCTAGGCGACAGATCGTCGCCCTTCACTTTCCAAATAGACGCACAGTGGCACGAAAGTGATAATTAATTCACTTTTAAAAGATCCCAAACATAAAACATAACTTTTATAAAATTTATTTTTAAATTATATTTTTAAAATTTAAATTTAATCTAAAATAAATTCACATATGAATTTAAAATGAACCCAAAAAATCAAATATAATTTTTATAAAATGTATAATACATATATTATGAGAATAAAAGTTTTATCTAAACAAAATTCACATTTCAAAGATGACACCAAAAAATAATAATGATCTATAATTATAATAAAACTTATTTATAAATTTGTATTTAATATAAATTTACACTTTAAGGAAAGCAAAATAAAAAATTTTTTTAGTAAAATTATTTTGTATATTATAATATAATTATGTATATATTTATATGTAAGTATTAATAATATTTTTAGATATTTACATGTACTCATTAAACATGCTCTTGCAACCACTGTGCGGCGGCAGCGTCAACGCAGCAGCTGTTTGTAATTTTCACGCTGACTCAAAAAAAAAAAACAAAAAAGGAAAGGAGAAAATATTTTTCACTTTGTCTTTTGTGGCGGGGGCGTAGCCCAAGACGAGCAACAGGACAAGGATGTGGATGCGGGGGCTGGCATTTGTGTCTATCAACGCCGTCAGAGTGCAATTGCAACCGCGTGGCTGCCGCACATTTGTGGCAGACACAATTATGAGTCGACTTCGAGTTCAAATCGAATCGATTCACAATGCATTTGCCCGCTATGATGAGTGAATATGAATGAATATATTAATGAGCAGCGATTTGTCTGCGCGCTAACCACACTCACATGGATCCACTTTCCTTGCCACCCACTTTCTGTCCATTTACGCAATGGTAAACTCAAGCTCCTGCATCATGTGTAAAATCTGTTTCAATGTCATTTAAGTAATTGAAAACAGATTTCAATTAAACACAAACCGAACTCAAGTTGAAAACTTTAATGATATTTGAACTCAAAATTTTATTAAACAGAAAGTAGATAAAATCATATCTGAAAATATGTATATTTGGAACTGCGAGGAATAAACAAAATGTATGTGTGAGTCTCTGATTTCTACTTTCTCTTTTAAGCCCACCTCATGATCATTACTCCAACTACTCTACCAAGTCTCTCTTGGAATTAAAAATAAAAATTATATTTTATATTCTGGAACATAAACTCTCGCATTTATTTACAGATTTACTCGTCTATTGCTAATAAAGTCAGCGCAATATTTGCATGGACTGCCCCCAGTAAGTGCGAGCAAATATTTTGGATCGAGCAAACAGAATCCAGATCAACTCGCTGATGCCAGATCAAAGCAAAGTTAGTCCAGCTGCTGGCAGATTGAGATTGAGCTTCAGCTGATCAGCGCGTGTTTAGTGCGGCAAATCCGAAACTTAGCTCGGAATTTGTGCGCCTGAAAGCCAGTGGAAATCCAAGATCAATGCAGGACTAACGCTGGCTGGCTGGCTGGCTGGCATGTGAAAGGATCATACAGGATCTGAAGATCTGCGGATCTGCGGATCAGTTAAATCACCGGATAGCGCATTTAATCCAATTAACGAACCTGCATACAAACCTGCGGCCTTGCCTAAATTGTGGGCGGTTGAATAGCTTAGCGCAGAGCAGCGGCCAGAGGCAACGCCAGGTAGTCGCCGATGGATCTGCGAGCATTCGGGTTCCTACACGGGCGCCGAAGTCGAAAGCGAGCGGGCACTGATCTTGGATAAGTTGATTAATTAAAATTTCGCTCAGCTTTCAAACGAAGCTCATTATTTAATGAGGTTTCTGACAAACCCCTGGGTGTGGCAAGTGGCGACGGTCTGACAGCCAGTGGGTAGCATGTAGAGCTGGTTGAAATTACATTCAGATTCGGATTCAGGTTCACATTCGGATTCGGATTCAGATTCAGATTCGAGGCGCGACAACTGCCGCAAATTAGCGCAATTCGCTTCAAGCGTGGGATGCACGCCAAATATTTTATTAGCTCATTATGCAAAGCGAATTGGCATTAAATTCAAACAAAGCTGAAAGGGGCGTGGCGACAGTGGAGGGGCAAAAGCTGACGACGCTGTCAATTTCAAAATGTGAAAAGCTCCAAAGCGTTAAATGAACAACTTAAAGAGCCATAAACGACGAAACAAAAGGGCACAGAGAATGAGAGAAAAGAAAGCAACAATGTGAGAGAGAGAAAAGTATTGAAATCTTCAAAAAGTATTTAAAAACTATACTGCTATTCAATTTATTCTTTTATTTATTATCATATGCTCGTATATCCTCTATTCTATTCGTATATTCGTATATTATTCATTTTGATAATTTTAGCGTACTTTTGGTTCATTTATTCACTCGAATTCTTCCATTTCACGTCAATGCATTTCTATTCAAATTATAGTCACGGGCACTCCAGTCCAGGTAGAGGTGTTGTTCGATTGGACACGCTTATCGGCGGAAAACCGCATTGAAATTACGCCAGGACCTGCCCAAGTTCCATAATTGCGGTAATGCCGATAATCTGTTCTTGCCATAGGGACCGCATGATGCCTATGCCGATGCCGATGCCGATGCCTCTGAAGTCGTATACCTTCGGTAGCTGAGGGATGCGCCCATTGCTTACGCGCGCTTAATCCCCTGGACCGCCTACTCATAACATCGAGTCAGCATCTAATTGTTTGAGGAAAGGAAAGGAATGGAAAGGAAAGGAAAGGAAAGGATTGATGAGCCGCGAGCGTTGGCCATCGATAATTGGATTAAATACGCGTCCAGCGAACAATCTCTGGTGATCCTAGCGTTAGTCCAGCGCTGATCTCGGATTTCCACTGGCTTTGAGGCGCACAAATTCCAAGTTAAGTTCGGATTTGCTGCGCTAAACACACGCTCGGAGCTGAAACCTGGCAGCAGTAGCTGCCATTGCTCCGCACTGTCAGATCTGTTTGATCTTGAACTAAGCGCTCAATCGGCTGCACAGCAAATCCAAAATATTTATTTGCATTTAATTAAGTCGCAAGCTTAGCGACGGCAATCGGAAGTTCGACGGGTCACGCGGCTCTCAAATCCGCGCCATTAAAATTCAATTAAATTGCTACTTCCGCCAAGAGCAAACAATGAGCATAAAAAAAAACATAGAAGTGAAATATGGGAACCCTTTTTGGAAGAGAATTTTAATTAAATCTCTGCCACTCCGTGTGACAGCATCGCCAAAAATGCTCAATTATTAAAACAAATAATACCAATTAGTTGTGTCAACAGTGAGAGCCGCAGCCCTGACAATCGCAGCCATTGCTCCCAATTATGATGCGCTAAAGAGCCGCCCAGACGGACACCACCAGCAGCAGCGATAGCAGCAGCAGCAGCCGCACCAGCAATAGCAACAACAAAGGCTGCTGCTTTAATTGACACTCAGATGCCGCCGCCATCATCGCCATTAACGGCCCCTAGACTTGCCCCCGCTGCTCATGCCTTGGCCCAGCCTCCGGTCCGGGCGGGCAGAAGAGCACAGAAATCAGAGATGAGACAGTCGCTGGCTCCTCATTTGTGCGTCTAATGAAAACGCTAACGAGACACACATACATATACATAAATACATACTCTCACACACACACACACTCACGTATATATACATAGAGTGGGGTAGTGCACACATTAGCACAAAACTCTTAGGCAACGCAATCAATTCGCTTCTGATTTCAAATTTATGTACCTCATCCGCAAAGGAAGCCGAGCAGGGGGATGCTAAAGCTGTGGCTCTAACTGTAACTAGAGAGTGACAGCGATATCCAACCAGATACCACCACTCACACACAGACACAGAGGCATACATAAGGGGGTCTCCATTTTCTCTCACTCTCTGGCAAAGCCGTGCAAAGTACTCCTGATAATGAGCTCCATCTCGTTGGCAATTATTAAATGAATTGGATTTATATGTTGCCAGCAGCCGCAACAGCAACAACACGAGCAACAACAATAACGGCAGCAACAACAACTGTAATTCCCACTTGCTCACTTTGCTACATAGCCGCCCCTTTAGATAGTTACGCTCTCTGTCACTCTCGCTTGCTCGCTCGCACTCACTCGCACGCTCTTGCAAGCCGTCAGCCAATGGGAAACGTTTATTGGTTGCTTGTTATCTGCGCTGTGAGTGTGGAACGTGGAAGTCTCGGCCTGTGGAACGTATTCAGCATACAGTGCAGTGCTAGGCTAGGGAGAACGTTTTATATACAAATTTACGAACATTTGCACTCATTTATTTCAATATATAAATACTGTTACTTTGACTTTCATTATGTATTCAAATTGTCTACCTAAATTTGTTAATTTTGAAACAAATTACCTTTAATTACTTGCAAAATAGACGGGATTTGTGTGTGTGTGCATATTCTGTATTATGTGAATTTATAATCGAGGCGCTGCAGGCGATGGGCGTACCAGCAACGATATCAAATAATCACATGCAAACAATAAACAAAGCTAATTATTGCATTTGGCCGCTGCCTTAGTCATATTTCAATTACAGTAAAAAGTCAATGAACACGCCTCTGCCCATTGGCAGTGCGAGAAACAGCAACAACAACAACATCGTTGACCTTTGCTAAAACAGCAATGGCGTCGAAAATGCAGAAGAAGCAGAGGAAGAAGAAGAAGCAGAAGAAGATGGAGCCTGCAACTCATTGTCTGACTAATTAAATGATTTATCCCGAAACGTGAGGCAGCCAACACTTTGCAGCAGACAACAGCAACAGCAGCAACGACAACAACAACAATCCGAATCCAGCTGCAACAAAAACCAATTACAATTACCGCACCCAAAGGTGCCACAAAAACATATACTCATACACACGCACACACACACTCACAGAGGGAGAGTGCTGCACAAATGCAGTTACTGCAAGGAGCCAGACAGAGGAACAGAGAACCAGAACCAGAGCAGGAGAACGAGAGATGCGACGACAGCAGCAGCAGCAGCAGCAGCAGCAGCAGCAGCAGCAGCAGCAGCAGCAGCAGCAGGAGTCGCCGCCTGAGCCAGGAAACTTTATCTAGATGCATACAAATCCAACACAAAGCGCACGTCAATTTATTTGCCAGCCTCGGACGGCTGTCGAGCGTCCGAATTGGGCAGAGGCGGCGGACGAGGCTGGGCTGGGCGGTGGGCGGGCTGGAGTGGTTGGACTCGGCTCATATATAGATTTACCTATGGCAATGCCAATGATGACGATGTCGAAGTTGGCGCTGCATGTTTTATGCCTCTGCTGCAGCTTTAACGAGGTGTTTATTTTCACAACTCTCAGGGCCAAGGCATCTGAGTGTATATGTGTGTGTGCGTGTGTGTGAGTGCGAGAGCAAATCCCTGTGTATGTGTATTGTACTCTTTATTGAAGGTGCAGAAAACGAGGGCCCGCCCATTTTCATGCTGGACTCTTGGGCCGCCAACATGATGAAGATTCGATGCCCGATGACGATGCAGTTCGTGCAATACTTTGTGCAGCCAGGGGCAGGGAGTGGGGCCAGCTGAGGGGCACCACTTTGACGGCAGGGCGTCTATGGAAATAAGCAATGATGCTGACGCCGTCGCAGAAAGGTGACTACAATGGTTCGAAAAAACAAAGTTTGCTATGTGGCTAAAAAAAAAGCCCATCAAAATTAAATATACAAATTAAACTGATATAAATATGTTGCAGTTACAGTTCTATAAAGTGCGCAGTTAGAGAGTGGATACAAACGTATTAATAAAATAATTTTGAAATAAAATTATTTGTTTTTCTCTGCAGAAAGAAAAAAAATTTTATTACATAAAATGATTAAATAAATTAAATAATTTCTTTTACTAGAAATTTTATTTGTTTTTTTTTTTTTGCATTTTTTTGGTACATTACTTATCTACATTTTCTTATTTATTTAGTTATTTTTTTTTTTTTTATAAGAAAGAAGTTTTTTTTAAATTTCTCTTCAGGAGCTATAAATAATAAAAATAAGGTGTTTTAGTATAGATAATCCTACGTTAAAAATTTTATATACAAATGCTAGTCTTATGCTGATACAGTATGGTATACAAATCTATATATTATATATGATATTGTATTTAATAGAAGATGTCAATTCATATAAATATAGTTGGTTTCATTCCAAGCCCAACTCGCTCGAAATTCACAGTTTCTCACGCACTCAGCAACCACTGTGCCAATAAACGCTGACTGCCCATTTTCAAAGTACGCCCCGCATTACGGGCAGCAGAGTTCTCTCTGCCAGCAGCTAGTTGGGCACTAAAACCACAAACGCTTTAATGATGCTGTTTTGTTTAGCGCAAATTGTTTGTTTCGCTGTCATAAACTGGTGCGAAAAATGGCCAAGCGCTGCCCCGCGGTGAGAGCCAAGCCCAGAGCGAGAGCGCGAGCACAAGAGCCAGGCAGAGAGAGCGAGCGCGAGCGCGAGCGCGAGTGAGAGCGAGAGAGCGCCAAAAGTGGACCAGACTGACGAGTGGTCACAACACAGCGACATACACACACATACGCACACTCACACGCACATACACATACAGCGTGCTGGGAGCTGGTTTGAGCACTCCATTTATCTGCGCTGCTTTGGCGCATGCGCCACGCGCATTGGGGGCGAGCGAGACAACAATAGGGCGCAGCAAATCCGCAGCTCCGCTGGAATGCCAGTGCCAGCCCGGAAAAAAATGAAGCGACAGCCAGTTTGATTCCGTGATTTTGTGGCAGACATTCGCGCGCGCGTTTTGCGGCAACCGCCACGCGACGTAACGCACTGAGAAGCGATTTTCACGAGACTCCAAATTGCCGACGCCCCCGCAGCAAGGTACCCCCCGACCCAGCCAGTAACCAAGAGCGGGCAGCGTCGCACATACAGCTCGCTCTGCCGGCAATTAGACGCCTTTAGCTGCTCTCGCATAATGCTAATGGCGTTGACAGTGCTCATCAACGCGACGACCGCAATCAATGGACGTTGTCAACGCGGCTGCCGTAGCCACCGCTGTCAATTCGCCAGTGAAGTGCGACGGCCACGCTTCAGTAGCAGCAGCAGCACCACCAGCACCGATGCGCTCCACTATATCAATGTCAACGACGGATGCCAATCGCTGATGCATTAAACCAAACTCTTGATCTATTTATGTGCTTACGCGTTCACTAGTGTGTGTGCGTGTGCGTGTGTGTATGTGTGTGCACCGATCCAACTGACCCATCTGTTGTGCTCATTGTTTGACCCTCGTGCGGTGTTTTCCATTATCCAACTATCGAATCTCTGAACATCGTCGTGCCAAATGGTCACGTGCGGTCGTCAAACGTTCAACATGCTGCCGATGGCGCCGACGAATCCTTTTGTGGTGTCCGTTAGCTCCACAACAGCTCCGTCCGCCTCAGCATCGTCCTCAGCCACCGGTGTCAATTGCTCTTCCAGCACAAGCAGCAGCAGCAACAACAACAACAACAGCAGCAACAAGCCAAAGCTGGCCTTCAGCATTGACTCCATAGTCGGCGCCGAGCCATCAACGCCAGCGAAGACGCCGACTCATCCGCAGCGCATGACTGTTATTGCCTCGCCACGAGGCGACAGCCCAGTGATCGCCGCCACATCACCCTCCATTGAGAGGCGAACACCACGCGGCTTCATTTATTGCCGGCGACGGGCCTCCTTGGATGACCGTTCACGAAGTCCGCCCACGCCGGCCAGCCGGTCCCCTTCCCCAGCTGCAGCTGCGTCTGTGGCACCACCCACTGCACCCATTACGCTGCCCGGACTCATTCGCCCGCTTCCGCTGCCGGCTCCAACAAATCTCACGCTACTTGGTGCTCCACGCTCCACGGATAGTGCTTCACCTACGGGAACGGCGCCCGGCATCCCATCACCCGTTCGACCCACAGCGGCACCGCCTCCACCTTTTCTCGCCGCCCAGTTCCAAATGGCCGCCGCCTTGGCGCACCATCATCACCAGCAACAGCAGCAACAGCAACAACAGCAACATCCTCAGCATCCGCCTGTGCCAACGGGGCCACATCATGGCCCGCCGCCACCACCGCATCTGATGCCCGGCCATCCGCTGGGCATATTTCCAGGCGGCCCCCATCCAGGACATCCACCGCCTCATGGTCATCATCCATTTGTGGCCGCTCCTCATCTAATACGTGACAGCTATCCGCTCTATCCCTGGCTGCTCAGCCGACATGGACGCATATTTCCACGTTTTCCAGGCAGTAAGTAGTCGAACCAATAATGGGCTCTTGCTCAATGAACCAGTTCCCGATGGAATGTCGGGAATATGTATATACCCATTTATGCAACCAAATTTATGTATATAAAATCCTCAGGGTTTTTAAGTTTGGTATGGATTTTTCTTAAAAGATTTCTTAATAGATCAGTTAAGATACGTCAAAACTTAATGAAACAATAACATTGCAGTTGGATGCTATTAACTAAAAAAAAAAAAAAAAAAAAAAAACAGTCAACTACTTTCTAGTATTTTGCATAAGCCGTAACTGTTGAGTTGAAGTTTCCCGATTTTCTATTTTCTAGAAAGAATTTCTCGATTTCAACAAAGTAAATAGTTGCCGCCGCAATGAGCGTAGATATACATAATACATAACATTCCTTATATTGGGCTGCCAACACATTCCCCAGCAATTCGGTAATATCATATGAAGTATTTCGCGATTTATTAATCTTAACAATTTCTAAGTCACGAATATATTTCGTTTAGTTTAATGGATTTTGCAATGCCTATACAATAGTTTGGGACACGCATTTTTCGTTTAGTAAATTGATGTAAAATATGGCTCTATGCAAGTTTTCAAGTTTCAAATTTCAGACTGAGCACAATCAAAATTAGTTTAGTACAAAACCAGTTTGCATCTTTCTCTCATCTGTGAGACAATAAAACAAAACACAAGGCAAACAAACGGAGACAATGGAGCAATTCATCAGAAACCAAATAGACAATCAAATTTTTAAATATTTTAATTATATCCAAGTTTATGTTTAATATATTGTATATTGATTTTATGCAATGTCCGCATTGACGGACGTATAATAATATTTCCGGTATTTCTCTGTTGTATTAACAATACATACATATATACAAAATAAACAATATATGTTTGGAGCAAATATATTGGGGACAGACTCCTTCCTGAACGCTAAATCGGTAGGTTGTACTTCGATCGTGTCGTATTACCTAAAAATAGTAAATTAAAGTCCAATCAAATCAATTTATTTCAAAATATAATTGATGAGTTCTGTATATAATTTGTAGAACTAAACCCCTGGAATTTCTAGCTCTACTCAGACAACTTTTATATGCTCAATTAATAAAAGCTTTGAGTATTACGTAGTCCAGGCATTGGTCAGCTTTTGATATTTCGGTTTTCATTATATTAGAAACAGCAAACATCAAGCCACAAACAAAACCTTATTTAGGCAATTAGAAATAACTCTAAAGTCTAAGTTGTAATTTGAATCAGGCTCGACCTTCTACAATGTAAACTTTCGAAGGGCACTAGGCCTGAGGCAAGCTGCGAGAAGAGAGAATTAGTGGAGAACCACTAAATGGTTATTCGGCTCAAACCACGCAATAACTCACTTATAAGCAGCAACTGTTGCTGTTGTTGTTGTTGTTGTTGCTGCACCTTATAATTAAAGTTAAATAAGTAAATTGCAAGCATTTATTACAAGTTAATTAGACGTCTATCAGCCTCATCATCATCATCATCATCATCATCATCATCATCATCATCGACGTAATCGTCATCAACAGCAGCAGCAGCAGCTGGAGAAGGCAATGACCATTTTGAGTCGTCAAAGCGAGGGTGTGGGGCAGCGAGCAGCAGGGGGGGACAGAGGGTGGGCAAGGGGCTAAACCAAACCGAACTGAAACGAACCGAACCCATTTTCATAAGTATTTTCAAACAAATTACATTTTAATTAAATTGTTTAAACAACATTACACACATCGTTAGGTCAAGCAGCGTACCTAAATACCCAGCCAGCTGTGCGTGTGTGTATTGGGTGTGTGCCAGTGTGTGTGTGTGTGTGTATATGAGTGTATATGTGTGTGGACTTAAAATTACCAATTAATGGCGCTTGAAAGCGACGGCGCCACTCACTGAGCAGAGCCCCTACGGTGTATGTATAACACAAAGGCACACACATACATACACACACTCACTCACACACACACACACACACACACACACACACATACCTGCACACGGCAAAAAAGTGCAACGAGTGAAATGTTAATGCGTTTTTAATTGAGGTTTTGGGGCATCCAAGCAAACGAACCCATCGCCAGACCAATTTCAATTCCCAGTTACGAGTTACGAGCTACGAGTTACCCGTTCCCAGTTCTCGTCTCTCATCTACGCTCACCCGCCCGGCCGCCCCTTCACGTGCACATGCAGAGTGATCCCAACCGCATGCGTCTCACAACATTGTCATTTATTATTATTTAGCCTTTTTATGCTACATTTTGTTGTTGTTTACTTCTGTTGTTCTTTCTCTCTCTTTCGCTCTTTTGCTCTACTCTTATAATTACAATTTGAATTTTCATGCTGCGCCATTTCTCGCATGAGTTTAAGAATTATTTCGTGTGTGTGTGTTTATTTTTTTCGTATATTTGGGTTACATTATTTTCGGCACACTCACACACCTTTCACCTGCTTTCAACGGACCTCGTTACGCCTTAATTATGTTGTATGATGTTCCATTATAAAAAAGCAGGCGGAGTTTGCTCTCCAAGTATATTGTTGTTGCTGTTCTCGAGTGTTGTTGTTGTTGTTGTGTCTGTATCGTTAGTTAAGTGCTGTAATTTTCGCTTGATTTATGAACGTGAAAATGGAAATGTCAATGTTTCGCATAACGATTTCATTAATTGTAAGTGCTTCGCTCAGTGCAACTCGTGCGCGTCATTTTGTGGCAGACAGGGCAGAAAGAGGTCTATAGCGCCAAAGATCAAGAAGATAATTATGATGACAGCTTAATTACAGATGCTCCCAACAGGTTGCAGCAACAAAACAAGCCTTCTTCTTCAAGATCCCACCATGATATGATACAATATATACTATTATATTTCCGAAAAGTCATAAATATTTATTAAATTATAGTTACTACACTTTGGTATATACCTTTAAAATATTTTATTAAATTCAGTTAAGATCGATTTGCTTCTTTTGTAGCAATTGTTCGACTCGCCATTATACTAAATATTTATTTACAAAGAGATTCCTGTACATGCATCAATCAAGCTCTGGAATAGATACCCTACAAGTTCAATTGGATATATGAATGTACATATATATCAGAAACAAACTTTAGATTTCAACACCCGAATAGAATTTCAAGCTAACGATCAATCTTCCATTGATAACACGTTTCACTTTATGGCCACTACAAAAGATCAGCTCTTATCGCTGACTGACAGAATATTTGATTTCGATTTCAACTCTGATTTTATCTGCCAATGTCAATGTACTGCGAGGGTAATTGCAATTCTAGCAGCGAATGCCAATAAATTAATGAAAAAATCATGAGAGCATAAAACTAAAGCCGAAACTCATAAAAAGAAAAAAAAACAGGCAACAACAACAACAAAAAACTGCAATTGTATATAAAGTGATAAATAATAAGATGGACAAAAACCACGCAGAGCCAACGATCGATCAGAGTGGTGCGAAGGGAGCTGAAAATGCGCACTAAGGCAACACTTTAATCATAAAAAACTACATATATGTGTGTATAAGTGACAGCTGACAAGGGTGTGAGCAACAACAGCAACAACATCAACAACAACAGCAATGAAACAGCAACAGAAAAGCGGACACATCAATTAATTGTCAATTGCGCGTATTTTCGCACGGCGGTTTCTTTGTGCTTGGCCCTCTATAAAAAAAGAAGGAAAAGCGAAATATGAAATACTCTTGCGCACCTCTGAACTATATATATATATTATATATATGAACTATATATATATTATACAATATTTATATATTTTTTTATAATTTTTTTTCAACTCGTGATTTTTTTCGTGTATTTTATTTTCTTAATTAATTATTGATATTTATTAAAATATGTTCAAAAAATGTTATTAAATAATTTTGACATGTGGAAAAAATTTGCATTAATAAATTGCATAAACGAACTCATTTACTGTGCTATAATAATGTTTTAACTAACATAATTATGCTTATAATTAGGTATTGTGATATGTATATTACTAATTTTGCTAATATAATTATCTATTTTTAATATACTGTTTTCTCTCAAATTATTTTCATTAAGTTCATTAATTTATTTTGACATGTGACATAAGTTTCATTGAATGAATGAATTTCATAAACAAACAAGTTTGTTGAGCGAAAATAAAATTTAATCTATTATAATCAAGTATAAATATTCATATGGGTCAAAGTATTCAATGAGATCAGAGAACTATTGCTAATATGCAAAGGAATATAGTAAATTATAAATATTATCATATTAGCAATTTGATATACAGATTTAGTTACATATAGTTATCTATATCACAGACTCCCCCATTTACATATAAGAGTAAGATCATACTAATTTATAGATGGAATTTCAAATGATAACTAGTTCAAGTTTATTATACATAATGGTTGGTTTAACTAGTTGGTGGGCTAATACAGAAGACAAATATTGATAAATAGATGGATATTATTTATATTATATGATATATGAGTAACAGCTGTCATCTAAATTCTTTCTATATTTATATACCTATAGATATTATCTAGTCCAATGTATTTTACTTGATGTATGAGCAACAAACTTCAACAACATTTGTAACACACATTTGTAATATATTCATAAACCTATAAGCTAAGGACAAACTTTATATAATACATAGGTAACATTTACAAGTAATTTCCCACAAGTCATTTAGTTCCACTAGACATTATTAGAGGCTTTCGTCATTTAAGTCAATTATAGTTGGTATAGAAATTAAATTGACTTCTACATTCCTATCCAATAAATATCTTCCTTTTCTGATCACAAATATTTGCCATTACATATCTCCTGAAAAATCTGTTATACTCTTTATAAGGGTATCAATACGAGCTACAACAAAGCGAAGGCAAGTCAACGCGCAACCCGCGCAGTTCATTCAAAGATACATTGCGTCCAGATCGATGACTGGGGACAGTCTATGAAAAAATAATTAAGTAGCCATTGTGCGGCGCACACTATCAATTATAGTCTTAGGAGCAGTTGTTGTCGTTGCCATTGCAATGGCCTGTGGCAGTGGCAGTTGCAGTTGCAATTGATGCTGCTGCTGCTGCTGCTGCTGCTGCGGCATCTTGTAGCCGGCGTTGTTAGCTGTCAAATGTAACAAATGTCAGGCAAACGGCGCAGCATAAAAAACTGGATCACGGCTGTGGCAATTGTTTGTCAAGTTCGGCGGGGCACACGCATCGGTGGCAGGCTAGACGCACCACTGCGTGGTTGCATTTATGAAGTGTCAAACTGACAAGTTCCAGCGAGCTGCGCGCTGTTGTTTGTTGTGTTCCGTTTAGCTAGGCGTTCGACGCTAACAAGATACAAAACACAATGCGACACAATCGCCTGAGAAAGGGCTCATCTGATGCCTCTCTCTCTCTCTCTCTCTTGCTCTCCCTCTCTCTCCATCTTCAGCCCTTCTTCCATTTGTTTTTGTTTGCTTTGAGCTGGGCTAAGCTGCTGCTGCTGTTGCCCTGAGCTAAATATCCTGTTGGCTGAGCTGCCAGAGTTCAATTTGCAATGTCAATATTGATTTTGTAATGGGCTCAGCTTGTCGCAAGCTAAAAGCAGTTTCCTGCAGGTGATGCCGGCTCATCTCTTGGTGCCCACTTAATCATTATAATTATGGCATAGATGTGCCCTGCCGGCTGCTGTAAATCTCGGCATCATCTCTCGCACAGTAGCGAGCTCATATCCCGAACCAAATCAATATTCAAATTGTGGCTCAATTCGAATTTTGCTAACTTCACGCAGCGTCGTCGCGTGAGATGAGAGAGTCAGAGCCACAGCCAGAGCCACAGCCACAGCCACAGCCATTCCAGAAATCGTGATAAACGTCAAAATATCACGTTGTGCGAGTGCCTTGCCCGCACTGGAAACAATGGGCCACAGCGAGCCGAGAAGGAGGCGTCGTTGGCGGCTTTTGTCGACATTTAGGCGCGCTAAAGTGTTCAACTTGGCGTTCAACTTGGCCGAGGACAGCACCCGGCCGAGGCACACATCCCAGATCCCCGATCCCAGGCTCACTGTGGCGGCTTCTGCGCAATTGTTTCGCTTATCAGCGATGTCGAGACATGGCAGACACAGCGCCAACGCCGACAGCCGTTGCGGCACGATCCACACGGCCTTTGTTTTCACTGTGCTCAGGCCCATGTCTGGAAATTTGTTTATTGTTTTGTAATGAGTTTAGCAGGCCTGAATTTGCGGCATCTTTCAGCGACGGCAACGGCGACGGCATTCGCGGAAATCATAACCAGCAAATTGAGGGCCATGTCGCCTAATTGGCAGAACCAACGGCAGCAGCACCGCCAACATACATATACATATGCCAAGGCAGTCGGGTGGTTCGACTGGCTGACGGACTGGCTACACGTAATTACCAAATTATAGCGCCAAATATGTGCCGGTCACGCTGTGCGAGCCATTTCCCACTGGCGGCCATATTTGAATGCTTTTCAACACTTGCGATGACAACACTGAAACCAAAAAAAAATGCCACTCGCCCCGTCATGCATGGAAAATTTATCAGTGGTTGCTCTGGCTCCACCTCGGCATGAAAGCCATTTAAAAGTCAAGTGGAACTGGGAACTCGCAAAATGGCAACACAATTCCGAAATGGTGACTGAAACGTGGCTACTTTAGTTGTTGTCATTAACTAGTTTAATTGGCAGCACATTTTACGCTCTGTTTGAACATGTAGTTCCCATTATTAAAGGCCTATTCTCCATATTGTGCTTTCACCTTATTAGCAAATACTTTGCCATGCACACCTGTATGTCATGGTCTAATTGATTGCCTTTTGGTTACTTATTTTCTAACTTAAATAACATTTGACATTTCAAATTTGATCGCTTAAAATAATTTAAAGAGTTCCAGCCATTATTGTACAGTTGGAAATGAAACTTCAATATATTAAAATATAAAGATTAAAACCTCAACTTAACTTCTACGTAGCTCTAAGCTATAATTCCGACATTATATACATAAATTTTTGTTTACTTTATTAACTGAGCTTTTATTCCACATTTATTCCTAAGAACAACCTGTGGATAATTCCATCAATGGAAATTTCGAGAACATGCACTTTGATGGAAATTTTTTGTAATAGAAAGTGTATTTTATAAATCAGTTAAGACTCTTTCTTAAAGAATTATTTGCAATTTATAATATCTAGAATTTAAGTGAATCTATGGTCTAACTGAAGTCGATGTTGATATATGATGTCATGATAATAATGATGAAGGGGCAACTGAAGTGGTGTGGATATAAGAGTTTGTGGAGTCTTGATTAGTGAGTAGATGCGCAATAAGATCAGGGTTGAAAAAAGGGAAAACTAGAGGCGGGTGTAGGTGATGATTTAGGCGCAAATGAGTACAGTCTTCGAAATATTTAAACTAGGAGCACTGCATATTATACAGACAAGTCCTTCGGCTTAACTCAAATTGATGTGGAGTAATACAAACCTCAATATAGGATATATTGTGACAATAAGATTTTGTGTGTTCGAACATTAGGCAATTGGGACAGTGAATAATCCTAGGCCAATGAGTTGGGTGTCTCGACTGTATTGAGTTGTTTACAGAACAGAGATGACTCTACTTCTTATAATACTTAATGTTCATTTTAAGCCTTTTTGGTAGGATCTAACTGAATATCCAAAGGCAGCAAACATCTCAATTTGTATATAATTTTAATTTAAGTCAAATTTATTCCTAAATATATCAGCAATGAATTTATTAATTGATCACATCGTAGCGATATGCTTAAGTATTATATCTGATTTATTTATTATGTGAACAACCCTTACAGACTTCCTGCTGCAACCGTTTCGCAAGCCAAAGCGGGTGCGCACCGCCTTCTCGCCCACGCAATTGCTTAAGCTGGAGCACGCCTTTGAGGGCAATCACTATGTGGTGGGAGCGGAGCGCAAGCAGCTGGCCCAGGGACTCAGCCTGACGGAGACACAGGTAAGCAGGGCAGACAAACTCCAAGCCGTAAGAGGCCGTGCAACCCTTTCGATGGCCGCGCTTAATGCGCATCAAATTCAATAAATGCCTTGCCCAATTGGCCAGGCTCAACCCCGGGCTGGAGTGGAGCAACCCCTGGCCGAGCGTTAAGTGATTGCATGTCAGCTGGTAGTTAACTCGCCAAGTGCCGGGAGTTACCAAGTTATTAGCGCTAAGAGGGAGCACCAGCGGCTGGGCGGAGAGACCGTCCTTTGGGCATAGCTAGGCATAGCTGGGCATAGCTGGGCGGCAGGCGCAGGCAGGCAGATAAATAGAATTAAAAGACTCGTTAAATTTATTTACGAGCTGCCGACCCGTCGCAAAGGGTTGAGCGGCCCAATCAGTGCACCGCACTTAAGTGAGCCAAACTCAATTGAAGTTTATGTGTTTCTCGCCCGGACAGGTCAAAGTGTGGTTCCAGAACCGCCGCACCAAGCACAAGCGCATGCAACAAGAGGGCGGCGACAGCAGCGATGCTAAGAGCAACAAGGGCAGCTCCTCGGGCGGCGGCGGTGGCGCCGGCTGCGATGGTGACGAGGATGCCAAACACGATGGCTCCCAGCATAGCTCCACGGATGTGGAGGACGACGAGGACATTGAGGAGGATGACGAGGACGAAGTGATTGACATGGACGACTATGGCAGCGACCTGGATGCTGAGGAGCATCAGCGCCTGCGCGAACAGTTCCAGCAGCAGCTTGCCCAGCACCAGCAACAGTTGCTCCAGCAGCAGAACGAGGCAGGCGTCTTAACGCCGCAGCAGCAACAGCAATTGCTGCACCATCATCAGCAACACCTGCAACAACAACAGCAGCAGCAACAACAACAGCAGCAACACTTCATGCAACAGCAACAAATGTATTTGCTTGAGAAGGAGCGGGAGCGGCAGAGAGATCGAGAACGGGAACGATCTCGGGAGAGAGAGCATGAAAAGCAGTAATGCCCATTGAAATTCGGAGTTGCTTTCGATTGGCCTAAAGTGTCAGCTAGTTTGTGTTCCTTTGATTTGTAAATTACTTAAGTTAAAGTGTATAAATTAATTTAATATACATATATATATACATATTATAAATTAGCAAAGACCAGACTTGAGATTGAGTCTGAATATGAGTAAATATTTCTTGCAGCTTTCAATTTGAACGGAAAGTAGAAAGTGAGTTAGAGCTGCGAAATCAGCGATGAAATCTCCTTTCGATGGTTTCACTCTACTCGATGATTTCAGCAATCGATACTTGTGATGGTTACATAGTTTGACCACTAAGTGAAACGATATATCGACATCGAACGAGATCCTTTGAACTATCGCAAAATTGAATTTCCATCGCTACTATCGATGGTACTATCGCCGGTTTTACCTGCTCTAAATGAGTAGTTTATGAAAATGATTTACTATTCTGCTAAACTAAAGGAAAATTATATTGAACAAGTAAGAAGACTCTAGTCGAGACTGCTCGACTAGGATATACCCTGAACCCTTTAATCTGATATTCTAATCAGTCTGCACTTCTTTTCGACACACATACATACACACGCACGTATTAGAACGCGCTCTGCTAACTGCGCAGTAAGCAGCGACTGCGCTTGGGCTGCGCTGTAGTGTGGGCAACATTATAAGAATTTATTTGTTGAATAATTTAATTTTTAGACGTACAATCTTAATGAAACTTTCAGGGCGTAACCAAATGAGATCGACGCGTTCATACATACGGACGAACGGACGGACAGACAGACGGACAGGGCCAAATCGACTCAGCTCGTCGCCCGGATCAAGAATATATATACTTTGTGGGGTCTGCCACGCCTCCTTCTGCCTGTTACATACCTTTAACAAAACCATTATACCCTGATTTCCCATTGAAAATGGGTTCAGGGTATAAAAAGTTCAGCAAAGGATTTGAATTAACAGAACAGGCTGAAGTTTGAGCACAATTGCAGATAATTAATATATAAGATAAACCAACTCGATCCGGTTAGTTTTTACTAAGGCAAAGTAAGCAATTTGCTATTAGCTGGCAGCCTGGCACCCTTTCTCTATTCAATAATCCGCAAACGTTAACGAGACCATAATAAATATCGATCAGCTGCCAACGAGCAAACAGTCAACATTTCGATGACTTTCCAAATGCTAACAAGCGCCCTTATTGAGTTGTTGTTGATGGTTGATGGTTGTTGTGGTCCGTACCCCTTTTCCGAGCCATTTGGGTAGGCTGTGTGCCAAACGTTGACAGTAAAAATGCAATCAACAATTACGTATTTCGAATTACGAATTACGGTCTCATAAAGCGGCCAAAAAATAAACGTCAGTCGGTGATGGAACGACGAATTGATTGGATGCCCAGCAGACATCCATGGCCGAGCAATACATGCGAAATTGATATTAAAATGCAAACGATTGACTATCAAAATTATTTACTACTATATATAAATAAGGATTGAGTGCCCCGGGGGCGCCGGCCGACTGCCGCAATATGCATATGGAGCAGGCAGCTAATGGCCCAGCAATTTGGCGTCATTTAAACTGCAACGTGAAGTAAACCAAAAAATTAAACTGACAAAAACCGGCGAAACGGCAGACAGACAGACAGACGGGCAGAGCGAGATGGCGATAGTGGTGAGCGAGTGAGCAAGAAGGAATTGTGGAAATGCCAGCGACTCGTGCCCGGCAGCTAACCCAAAGTACAATAAAAATAAATTTCGTTTTTGTTTTTTTTTTTTTTTGATTTGAGAGAGCTTCCACTGAATCGCCCCCGATACGGATCCAAGACCAGAGCTGTGTACTGAACCAGACGAAAGTTCAAGGTAATTGCCGTTGTCAAAGCAGCGCAACGAAAAGTGGGCGTGCTCCGTGGAAACTTGGCCAACAATTTATGGGCCACTTGAGTACAAGCAAAGGGTGTTGAGGTTGCACGCGAGCAAGCACTAGGAACTGGGTGGCAAACAGGTACTCGAAGTGGTCTGTGGGGTCGACTGCATAAAACTATTCTCGTATTTTGCATAAACGATGTGAGAATTACTTAATTGCTATTAGAGCGTGTGTATGTGTGTCGGCGTCTGTATGGGAGAGGCGTTTCCCAATGGCTCTATGTGTATGTGTGTGTGTGTGTGTGGATAGGTTGCGAAATTTATGGGCATTTAGGCAAAACACCCAACAGAAGCCAGAACAGACAATGAAGTTGTCTACTGCAAGTGGCATGACCAACAGCGTGGAGCAGGTGAGTCCAGGTGGCTTCGCCGAACGGAAGGGTTTACTATTATTACAATAAGTGCATATACACACATCCTCGGTACGTACACGCCAACGCCGCTGTCGCTGTCGCTAGCTTGCTATTCTATTTACATATGTACATCTACATACCGAATAATCAACATTTGACAGAAACTCAGCTGACTGACGCAGCTCCAATTCAAGCAAGCAAGCAATGGAATCTCAATGCTAGAAAAGTGAATTGGATTTTATTTTTAAATATAGCTCAAGGAAAATGTTGAATGTATATTACTGACTTCAGGGAGTTACGTTTCTTAGGCACATATTTTTAGTAAATTTATTATACAATTACTTACATCAGCTCATAGAAACAGAAGAAAATTATTAAAATTCATATTATATATTATATGTGTTCAGAAGATCTTTATTAATCGTGGGTCTTAAGTTCCTTAAATTTTAACTTTAAAATCTCGCAAGAAAACTCTTGATAAGTCTTGTATAGAAAAACCTTTAACTTTTATATTTTATAAAACCCTAGCTTCATCTCGACCTCTTCTTTAAATCATGATATTTTCTCTATTGAAAGAATAATTTGTTATTTATTTATTTCGACTCATTGCATGAGACTAGTTTCTGTTTCTTATAAATTGTTGACAATCTAGCAGTATAAACATTTTCTATATCTATATCAAGTTTTTCATTTTTCTTTGTGAATCGGGTTTTTTGGCAATGACAATTAAATCTTCGAATTAAAATAATTATTTAGACCCATTACTCAAAAGTTAAATATTTTATTATTTGCATTATTTTATAATCCTTAATAATCTTAGCTTAAAGTCGAGTTGATAAATATTTTATACAAATTTTAAGTTTTATGCGTTTCTAAAGAACCCTTTATATCTATTACTATTGCCAATTGAAATCGTCTCTCTGGTATATATTTTCTGCATATAACAGAGTATCCAATAAGTAACTTTTTCTGAAAACAAGTTAGGGCAAAGAAACTGAAATGTTTGGCTAAATATGTTTGCAAAGCCGACAAAGTATTTCGTTTGATTTTGGCGTGTCTACAACGACGGCGACGACTTTGAAAACAAATTTGCGCAAATGAGAATGAGAGAGAGAGAGTGAGAGGGAGCAAAGGGCAGGTAGTGTGAAATGGCTATCAGCCAAGTCAACAGCCGCACCGCCAACAACTCTGAACCGGCCCAGTGCCCAGGCAAGCGGCAGGCAGGCACTTGGAGCATATTAAGGGCGTCATTAGTGCTGCAGGCAGCGCAAATTTGACAACAGCAGCTCAAGTGGGAATGACTACGGCAATGGGCATGGGCATTGAGGGGGGGACGGCCTGATGGGCTGACACATGCTGCAGTGCAGCGGACGTGCCGGCGACAGCGTAGGCGTCCCGGTAGTTGGCCTCTTGTTGTTTTATTTTATTTTGTTTTTTATTTTTTGCCGCTTGCTGTTTTTTAGTTGTTGTTGTTGCTGTTGACTTTTGCTATTTAGCAGCCATTTGTATGGCAGGAGGCGGTAGCTAATGCGGAGGCAGCCAAATGCAAACGGAATTGCAGTTTAAACTTCATTTGGCACATTTTACGAGCCAGCCCGCAACGTGGGCGGTCGATTGGCGCTGCCGTCGATTAATAAAGAAGCCGAACTGCAACTACAGCTTGGAGTGTGAATGCGAGTGCGAGTACGAGTGCAAATACGTTCAATACCAATTCTTCTGACACAATTCACTAAGGAGACTCCGCTTGGGCCATAAATCAGCAGACAGACACGGTCGAAGACTCTCGGACTCCCGGACTCTCGGACTCCCAAGCTCTTGGCACCTATGTATGTATGAGCCAACGGGCTAGTTGCATTTTTGTGGCGCCTCTTGGCGGCACATAAATTCAATTGAAATGAGCAGAGCGCCGCCAAGTCGCCAGCTTTAACTACTTTTTGGGCCCAGCCCGAGCCGGGCCAGGCCAGGCTAGACCCAAAATGCCCAGCAAATGCGTTCGGGCGTCAATTGGCAAATTGGATTCCATGACAGCCAGGAGGAAAAGTTAATTTGCAGCAGCCATAAATAACACACAGATCAAACTGCGCCCAAATGAAGTGTGTGCACCAGGAGAAAGCTGGACGGCTTGGCCACAAGGAATGCGATCGCTGCGGTACAGCAGCCATTTTCATACTCGTTCGCATGGCACAAGAAGGAGTTGCATGTGCAGCTCTAAGCAGTAGTCGTCTATCCGTCTGTCAAGGATGACTGCAAAATTGTAATTTACACTGAATACGCAAAATTGTAATATCTATGTACTCTACACATCAGGGGTAGCCCCAGAGCTGTCTATGCAAACGGAATGCCGCAAGACAATTTTAATACAATAAACTAGCATAGCCCAATCAACTGACACATCTGCTAAAAGCGTTTGATTTTATATTAAATTATGAAATGGTTTGTTAAAAGACTTCTCTCGCAAAACAAAATTATTATATACAAATGTAGTACAAATTCAATAATGTTTTTATTTTTATTTTATTTTTATTTTTTTTAATATGCAAACATCCTTCAAAACAATGTTGTCTTGTTTTGGTTTGGATTAAATTTTAAAGCTATTTAAATACAGTCTTAATAAGCTTTAACGTATTTTTTGTCAACGATATTTGTATGTATGAGTTAGCTTTTATTTTCTTTTTTTTTTCAAAAATATATCACAAGAAAAATGTTCAAGAATTACCTTAAAGATTTTATTCTATAAACAATGTATGCATGTATGCTAGCCAACATCACATTAGAGGGCTTCATAATAAGCATTTAAAGGCTGCTCTCAACTGATTTATAAAGTTAATAATTTAAACAATTATTATCTTATCCTGTCTACTTTGCCTAAATTAATTTTCTTTATTTTTTTATTATTATTTATGATTATTATGTTAGCAATAATTTGTAAGTAGAATGTTGATGAGTCTTCCCTTAATTAAAAATAATATATTTTTTTTAATTTTACTATAATTTTAATGACAAAAATAAAACTTAATCATATTTGCCTAATATATTCATATTCAAATTAATTACGTATTTAATCAGCTGCAAAGACATTTAATACTTTAATGTGCTTTAGGAGCTTTTCGCCATTTGATTTGGCTTTCTTCTATACCTTCACTATTAATAACAAATTTATCCACCATATAAATAGTTTAATTAATTGCTTATTTAGTAAGCTGTATGTCTGAATGCTAAACTATTATTCTGTAGGGTTATTAATGAATTGTTGGGCTGACATCGTTACAAATTATAATTGTATATATAGTATGGTTTAAGGGCATTTTAAGCAAATAGAATTTAGCAGCTCGTGTGGAAAGTTTTTAGTGGCGCGTGCATTTCCCGACATCTCTTGGCAATGCACATTAATTAGAGGGCAAAATTTGAGCACGCCAAGTCGAGAGCACAGACGAATTCAATTTAATAGCTTTCGGCTTTATTTGAAAACTCATTTTCTGGAAATTAATGAGCGCCCATTTGGCGTCCATCCAGCCACGCCCCCAATGCGCACGCAAGGCGCTGCGCTGAGCTGCGCGGCTTTGGTGAGTGACTGGCCAACGTTGAGCTTTTGTGGAATCAGCCTTAGTTATATATATTTATAAATTAATGACACAAGACGAATGGCAAACGATTTATATTAAAAGGCGCCTGCAAGAAATTGGGCGCCGACCTCTCCAAATTAGTTTTGGTTTAAGTATTTCTTTTATTTATCTCTTGAGTGGTTTTTCCCCTCCCCGGATTTTTTTTCTGTCTGTCCGGGCCGGGGTGGTCCGGGTCTGCAAGAGGCCAATAGAGCATAAGCCAAAGCGAACCGATGATCCCGTATGGGTGTGCAGCTCATGACTTTGACGAATACCTAATGCGCTGTTTCGCCCCGCCCCCCCTCGAATTAATGTAGCTCAAGGAGTGGCACTCACTGCAGCATTTCATATTTCGCTCTCTTATAAATAATAATTAAAGCAAAATTGAAATTTCCTTTACCTTGGCCCTTGAGTAATGATGATGATGATTAGCCGCTGTTAGCGGGCACTTTAGAAATGTGAATCATGCCTATAGCGTGTGAGTTGAGTCGGCCTGAAACACTTGTCCAAGTTATTTATTGCATGCAATGCAATTGATCGATTAGACTAATCGATATTTGGTCTAAGAGCTCAGGGTTTTTTAAGGAATAGATACTTTGTTGTTTACATCTTTCAAATCTCATTTGAATGTTAATGTAAGCAAAATGATCATATTAGCTGATATTTTATAAAGTAATACAAGATTAAATTTTGAATAAAAGACACCTAAAATTTTATTTTATTCCTAAACTAATTTGATGGAACGCAGAGTGCTTTGAATTGCCTTATATATTATATTTGCATTATAAGGAAACGTGCTAGGTAAATGTGCTAATTCTAATCACATCATGAAATTAAATACCCGAAATTTGATGATATCAGATATCGACCTAACTGAGCCATATATTCAAAATAAGCTTGCAACATGAATGCATAATAAACAAGTAATTATAAGTAATAACAGTGACACTTTAATTGAACTTAAAGTTAAAGCTGTCAGAACAGGAATGCCCCTCTGCCTAGGCGCTCTCTAGATGCTCGCTCTCTCAAAACAATTATCCTGCTGTGCTCATTTCACTTTTAATACCCACCAAATAATATTGGACACCCTCTCTAGCCCACTTTCCCTCAATGCCAGCACTTGGCGCCCAAGTTGCAAAGTTCAAGCTCGGTATCGTCGAACAACCTGTGCGATCAATTAGCCAATTAACCTTTGACCCCGATTGCACACAACCTGCCCCGATGAGCTATATCAAAATCAATAAGCCTTGTGATGTGGGCGCCGGCACGCCCCCACGAAATGCAGCGAGCTCATGTTAAAAGCCATGCCGCTTTGTCGCCGGCCAAACAGTGGAGAGGCGTTTGCAAAAGGCATGTGGGCGTGTCGCAGCTAGAATCGCAAAACTCCAACCCCCAACATGGCCAATAAATCGAGGCAAGAGTTGTAAAGCGACGTCGCGTTGGGCAACTAATTTAAAATAATTAGTGGGTGCAGCCAACAGGCTGAACTGAAGTCGGAGTCGGAGTCGGAGTCGAAGTCGAAGTCGACGAAGTTGTGGCTGACAATCGACCAAATTATGGGGTCGCATTCCCCATAGACCAAGCAAAGAGTTACACGGCAAATGGGCAATGCACCTGGCAGTTGCAATCAGAAGTTGTAAATGCCGCGGCTCAAATCACAATAGCAGCTGCCACAATGCATCGCTCATTAGCACATTTCGACTTCGACTTCGACTTCGGCTTCGGCCTGTTGCTGTTGTTTTCAATAGGTGTGAGTTTTGATTGTAGTTCCATCGATTTTGGTTTATGGCCCGTAATTCCGGCAAATGGCCTGCTTGGCTCATCAGCAGCCTGCAAATGCTGGGCAAATAAACTTAAGTTAATTAACTGCTGGCTACATTAATTTATGCAGCATGATTAATTACAGCGAAAAACGAACTGGTCCCGCTGGCCGTTGGCCATTGGCCAGCTCGCTGTCAGCCCAGCCGGCTACCGAGCGGACAGCAGGCCAGGCCAAGCCAAGCTAAGTCAAGCCAAGCCATGCCAAGCCATGCTGTGGCTGTCTCTCGTGTCTTTGGTGGTGCAATTTGCACGCATTTTGAGTGGCCGCAGCTGCTGCAACCAGTTTAGGCCCCATTGGTCATTTACAGCGCCAGCCATTAAAATGACATAGAGCCAGAGACGGAACACGCACCTCGCGGATTCTGGGAGCTGCCAACGCGGCCAACTGTTCCACCAAGTGGCTAGACACGGCATATGCATGGCTTTGCACTCGCATTAGCCACAGCCACACGATTATTAACCTAAACACATTGCCAAAACCCCGACTTGACCTGCCTACAGAAGCTGCTCCTCCATCTGCATCTCCATCTGCAACTGAATGCGCCTGTGTTAAGGTGCAGCAGCAGAGCCACAGCGATTAAATTCCAATTAGCACAAAACACACACAAAATATAATTTTTAGTTATTCACTTGAATTCGTTTAATTGTCTTAAATAAACACTTGTATTTAAGCGTACTTAAAAATATTTAAAATTGCTAATATCAGAACCTTGGCTACATAAGGCAATGCCAACTTCTTAGAAAACTGTTTGTCTACTAAAATAAAGAAGTCAATTAGTCGAAATAATTACCAAATAATAAATTTGTAATAATGATATACATTAAGTTAGTACAGTTACTTAAATTATTGTTTTCCACTTATATGTCGATATTTTATATGTTTATATTTATTTACTTAATGCTCGATTAAATTGAAGTTCGTTGAAGTTAGTTAGATTAGAATTATAATAAACTTTATGTTATTTTTATATTTAATATTATTTTAGATATAGATGAAATATTATTTATTTTAAATATTATATTAAATGTAATGTAAAGTATAGTAAAAGTATATTGAATAGTTTATTATCTAATTTCATTGAAAATGAGAGTTGAAAGTGTATTTAAGTGGCAGAAGGAGGCATGACCGATCCCATATATGCACATACAGATATGCATATTACATACCTACATGTATGTATGTTCACGAACAGCATCGATATAGCATATCAGTTCGCAATCCGTAGTCCGCATTCCATAATCGTAATTTGTGATTCGTTAACACAAATGCTATCAACTGTACAGCAGACGATGCTATGTTTGCAATTTAGATATTTAAAATGTAATATCTGGTTTCCTGTGATAAATACATAAATTGCTAATAATTGGACTTTGAGTACGTGCCTCCCCCACTTCCTCAAAGATTAGCAGAAAAAAACGTACTTCAAACAGAAGAGGCTAATGCTCCAAGAAATACACACATCTGAATATCCTAATCGAGATCGACAATTTTCATTCCCTCACAACAAGTTATTCAACAATTAATTGCCAAAAATAAAGCACAAAATGCGAATCAAGCAGAGCGCGTGCTGTATGCATGATTGTGTGTGTGTATTATACGTCACGTATGTATGTGTAAAAGAAGCATCAACTAATAGGAATGTCAGCTCTGCACGGAGTTCAGTGTATCTTCAAATGAGTTAAATGAGTTTAGTTTTCTTAATTCCCTAAAGCTAATATAAATAATAAAAATTATTCTTGTCCGAGAAACATAAGTCTAAAAATTCATTTCCTATTTTATTTTTAATAAAACTATAAAATTAATAAAAAGTTGAATAATTTATATAAAATTCAGCCTAAAAATTAAATTAAAGACGAAGAAGTTAAAGAAGAACAAAAGAATTTCGTTTAGAAGCATATTTTAACAATTAAAAATTTAAGAAGTCCATTTAGGGAATTTATAATTAAAGATTGCTTATCTAATATTTCTTCAAAAAATAAAAATAAATAAATAAAAAAAAAATTATGATAAAATGAATGCAAGAAATCAAATTATTTCCGTGATTTTGTATAACTAAAACAAAACAAACAAACTCAATATATTGTAAGTAAATATATGACTCTCTGTTAAGCCCAGCTTTGCAATTTAATATAATAATCGTAATATAGCTATATAAATAATCAAGTGCCTTAAAAATATTTATGTATTTTATTATTTGTATTAATTTATGTTATGTTTGCAATCTGTCTTTAACTAAACAATTAGTAAATTTGCCAATAAATATGATTGTAGCAAAATTACTCTAAAGTGCCTATCAAAATGTAGATATAAACTTACAGATCATTGGGTCTATATGCATTATATAACTGAAATCTTCTGCTGTCACATTTGGCCTGTCCCGTACGATCAGCATAGGCTCCAAAATGAGATCACAGGCAGCTCCATGATGTGTCTTTTATCTGGTCAGCAAAATACGCGAAAAGCAATCACATCGCTTGGCCAGCTCAGACCCTTTTAACTGCTTGCAAATTTATGTCTCAGCTTAAGAAAACACTAAATGAGTGCCATGCATTTTTTTTATCGCACGCAGCAGCAAGAGCAGCATCGTCCAGGGTCCAACAACTAATTAGACATGTTAAAGAACTTGTTCAAGATGTTGTTGTTGTTGCTGTTGGCTTTGTGGAACTGTGAACTGCGCTGGGCATTAAAATGGTAACACCCGACCCGCAAAAGCCAGCAAGCAGCGAACACATTTAAAAATGCTCAACTTAATTAATTGCGCAACGAATGCATGCCAACGAAACAGCCCGGGAATAGGACGCGTCGGACGAGCGAGCTCCAAAGCCAATGACTTGATTTTTGCAGCACGATAGGAGGCCAAGGGAGCTGTGGCTGTACCTGTGTCTGTGTATGTGTCTGTGACTGCTTGCGTTTCGCTTTCATTAAACAAATATCCAAACACTTTTGCCGCTGATGCGATGACACTGATTAGCATTATCCCAGCCAGCGAGCTGGAGCTGCTGCACAGGACGTGAACTTCATTGCGGGACGGCGACAAAAGGTCTGGCCAGGCTCACAATCTGCTTGGCACACATATTGTCTTGATATACACACAAAAAATAAACAAAAATAAAAAGAAAATCAAAACGTTTACGTTCGGGTAATTGGCGAAAGCTAACAATTGAAATTTGAAATTAACAGCCGCTTAACGAGTTGGCATCATTCGCTCCTGGGACTGTAGGAGAGCTGTGGGCACAACTTCATTAGGACCGGCACGCCCACTGCCCAGAGCAGAGCTGAAAGAAGAACAATCAACGAGCTATGATTAATTGATCGCAGTCGAAAACATTCGACGGCACAATCAAATTAAGCCAGCATATAAATGTGAGCCAATTATTAAAACTTAATTTTGATGTAGACACCAGACGATTCCCAATTTCACAGCCTCCTCAGCGGCACCAAACTAATGAGCCACATGCAACGAATGTTGTTGTTGTTCTTGTTGTAGTAGCTGTTACTGTTGCTGTTGCTGTTGTTGCTGCCTGTGAGCCGTACAACTAATCAAGCTGTTCGGGCTGCCAACTTTGATGCATTTCCCAAATTGATGCCCCAGATTGATGGGCATGCGGCGCTGGACACTGACTCGGACTATGCGTCTCTCTGACATATGCAAAACATTTTGTTCGGCGCACTCTGAACAAGCCAAGCAAACAAATGAGCTGCAAATGCAGACAAATGACTAACAAGCGACCAAAGCAGTTGGAAGTAGACGAAGCAAATCTGAGCTGCAAATAAATAATATTATTTTATGAATATTTTTTTAATGAAAAAATAAACACTTAAACTTATATTAAAAATTTAGCTTATCGTCTACTAGCCTAATATTTGCTTTTGTTATAGAATGGAATGGTAAAATTGTATCAGGGCAGATAATATATATATATATATATAGTCTATAGTAATTTGATTCGCTTCATTTGTTATTTTCAATTTGTGATATTTTGTATTATCCGTCCAAACCGAAGCAGTATAGTAATAATATCATAGTCTACCCCATAGTTTAATTAGAAACATTATATTATACACTGTCGTGAGTTCCCCCCTTTTATCGGACATCAATTTTTCTTGTGCATAGCTGCTACAAGTATGAACTTTCTTTAGAAATAAATAAAATGTTTAAATATATTAAATTATTTTTTTTTTTTTAAGGCTAACCCAATTAATAAGGACAAGCTATTTATATTATTCTTACTGTTTCTAGCATAAGTGGTAACAAAATGCTTGGCCAAACACAAATGCCCAAATGCTCAATAGTTTGGGTAGCGCAAGACGAAAATAAAATAAAGATATTCAAACATATTTCAATTTTGTTGTTAGCCGAACTCGCATTGAACTGCGCTAAATTAACCGCAGGCATTCATTTTGGGCTTCGTGTTCGAATCGGAGAAGTTGGAGTTGGAGTTGAGGTTCTATAGCGGAGGCATTTTGATGAGTATTGATGAGTTTTAATAAATTGCTGATGAGTTTTCGAGCGCGCTTGGTTTCCCAAGCACAACGTGTACATGCAGCAACCGTATAGAAACAGACACAGAAACAGATACAGATACAAACACAGACACTGACATAGATACAGATAGAGATACAGATACAGCTGCTCAATTCTCCTTCTACTTGTTTTGGATATCTGTAACGACTGTGGGCACATAACAAGCCTCAACGCCTTACAACATTTGAGTGATGCGTTTTTGAAAGTGGCGTCGAATTTCTCAACCGTGAAGCGCCATGCAGAGCAGCGGTAATTGAGACGCTGATGCTGATGCTGATGCCGATGCCGATGCCGATGCTGATGCCAAAGCTGTTATCCCAGCCTCAGCAGAGTGCGCAGCTTGGAGCGTGGTGCGTGGTGCTTGGTGCGTGGTGCAGCCGTGTAGCCGTTTAATTGCCGCCATTATTAAACTCATTTATCGTGTTTTAATTTTAACGTTGAGCTTCACCAAGAGCAGCAGCACCAGCAGCAGCAGCAGCTATAGCAACAGCAACAGCATCAGGTGTCTGACGTCGACGGGGCCTCAGTTTGGTTTCCAGGGGCTTCGCTTAGTTATCCGCTCATGCAGATGCTTTGGTATAATTAGCGTGGCCGACGGCAGCGCCGACTGCAGCTGCCATGATTTGGCGCTGATGCAGCAATTTACAAGAAAATTATGTTGTTTGCTTAATTAATAAAAGTAGTTTTTAATAGAAAGCCATTAGGCAAGCAGCCAACCACTCAGCCAGTCAGCCAACGAAAGACTTAGGCAACAAACTTGCTGCTTGATTAATGAAAATGCGAGACAATCTTTGCCAGAAATCGCACTTCAATTATAAGCAAACTTGGCAAAAGTGTCGACTTTTGCTCACCTGTACGAATTCAGCTCTCTCTGACTCTGCCCAGTAGCTGCCTCTGCAGCAGCTCCTTTTGTTCTGCATGCGAGTTGTCCGCCTTATTTATGTGCGGCCTGTGCAGCAAATGGCTGCAGTTCCCATGACAGCACTGGCTGGACTGCACATCGCGCGCCTACGCGTACCTCGGGGCCAATTGACTGCCAGCTCATCATTTGGCAACGGTCTTTTGGCATTTCTGTGGTGTTGGCAAGCTAGCTAGCTAGCTAGCCTGGCTGGCTAACTACAAAAGTCGTAATTAATGGTCGTATGTCACACTTTCGAGTTCATCGGTGTCAGGCAAACTGGAATTGCGTTCGTCTGGTTTTCACTGTAAGCGGATGACGTCCGCCAAACTGTCGCATAAAATAATATAATTAACATAATCATAATCAACCGAGTATAAACGTTAAATTGAGGCTAATTACTTTATAACCGACACTCAACTGCGAAACATCGTCCATGGCGATGACGACGACGTCGAATTACACAAAAAACATGCTCACTTGTGGCAAACCCGTTTCAATTATGGGGAATCGAGTGATCTAGCGAGTGCTCAACTTGGCTACAACCTCAGCCCCGGCCACGGCCCCAGCCCCAGCCCCAGCCCCAGTCCCCAAGTCACTGTCACAGGCCCAGCTCCAGCAGCGTAACTTCGGCCTCCACTAGCCGCTAACCGGATGGGCCAGAAGTGTGCGACAGTTTCACATACGAAAGAGATTTGATTTCATTTTCGTCCAAATGGAGCTATGACCACGTTTTTAATGTCCGATTGTATAAACTGCAACTGTGTGATTATAATCCATTACAAAAACACACGGCACGGAGTGCATACACTGCCATAAATGGGGTATACATACGCATCAAATTGCTTAAATAAGTGTACAGGCATACTCACAGTTCTCAACTGGTTTGCATAGCTAATGATTATGATCACACTGCATTTATAAATTAAATTCATGGATATTTAAATTTAATAACAAACTATAATGATTAAAATATAAATACTCTAATAACTTTATTAGCTAACTCACCTCTAAATAAAATTAAATAAAAACTAATATAATATTAAATAAATATACATATATATTTGTATATATAAAAATGTAATTTATGAATAATGTTTATATTTATATTTTATATATAAAAAATTATATATTTGTATATATAAAAATGTAATTTATGAATAATGTTTAATATTTATTTGAACAAAATTATTAAATTAATTCTGAAGTAAAGCTTATTTAATTAAATTAAATTATTACAAACTGAATATATGTATTTTTTTATAATTAAATTAAATTAGGTTATGGTTACATCGAATAAATATTTGAGTATAAATTTAGCTGATAACTTGGCTCTTATTTCCTTATTCTAAGTCAATATATGCAGTTTTTCCTGCAATTTATTATTTGTTAAAGTTTTTTTTTTTTGTATTTATATTATACTTAGTTATATATATTAAAATTCCAATTTCCGTTATTCTTAATATAACAATAAAGTATAATCTGATAAGTAACTCCTTTGCTTTAATTCCATTAAATACTTTAGCTCTACTCATTAAATAAATATATAAAATATTAAAATTGTACAAAAATAAAAAATAAAATAAATAAATAAAACAATATTATATAAGGTAATATTAAATTAATTAATATTCTTAGGTAAATAATAATATTAAATAAATATCAACATAAATTTTCTACAGTGGAATTTAGCAAAGTCAAGTAGCCAAGGAAATGTTGGTTGGTGAGTGCAGCTATTCGCCGAGCTGCTCCTCGCACAAGTGAAATATGGCGGCTGGCTGGCAGAGATAAAAAGAAGCCAAGTTAACTGTTTTAAATTTTTATGACAAGCTCATGAAATCGTGTGCAATTGTAAATGCGCCATATAATTTACAGATAATTATTATAATTACAGGTTATTTCTCAGTTAACATATGAGTACTCGTATTTGGCTGTTCTTGTTGTTGTTGCCACTGCGTATGGCTGTTGTAGTTGTCGTTGTAGCAGTTGTAGTTGTAGTTGTTCCTCGCATAGCCAAGAGGCGTCTAACAAGTTTTATTTGCTCAGCGAGCAGACGTTGTTGTTGTTGTTGTTGCAGTCATTGCATATGTATAGCTAGCGAAACGATTAGCCGAGACTTCAGCTTCGAAATTATTAAAATAAAAATTTTTACGCTTTAATTAGGTTTTTTAATAAGGCATTAAGCCAAACGCTTTAAGATCGTTGCGCAGTGCCTAATGCGAAGTTGTTCAATTAGCTAAATGCCAGATCAAGTAAAAGTGTGCCAAATGACCTGGAAATTCAAAAGACTTAGGAAACGAACTTTGTGTGAGAAGTGTTAGTTTTATTTTTCATACAATATTTATATAGATTGTGCATTGTTATTTTGAAATTAATTAATCGATCTTATGCATTGTCATTTGATAGCTCTCATAAATTTGAGCTTTAGCTGTTGGTTTAATTAAAATGATTTGAATCGCACGACCGCTTGGAGTACGTGATTCATTTAGTTACTCCACTCAACTCATAACTCGAGGACCAATTATGCGTTATGGTCGCTGACTGGGAAGAGCAACAAAAGCTGAAATATGTTTGCACTGCTCATAAATAAATTTGTTGGGCAGTCAAAAAAAGAAAGACACAAAAAAATATATAAGAAATAAAAGCATTCACAATCTATGGATGTTCCAGGGCCGGGCGCGATAAAAATCGTTGGCAATTTGTTAAATTTAACGATTTGCAGCACAAGCGAAACAACGGCGAAAACTGTGCCGAAAGTTGAGCAGCCCAAAACGGCCAGCCAGCCAGGCAGCCGCCTCCTCCAGCTTCGACTGTTTTATGACCAAATAAATAATTAAAATGATGCGTGGTGTTAAGTGCCGCCACGTCTCCAAACTCCAAGCTCCAAGCTGGACAACAGTGCGAATGGTGAGCCACACGCAGTGCGTTCATTTCTTTTGAAAATTTGTCATAAATTTATAGCTTTCGCGCGGGTTCACTGTACCCCACCGGCCTGGGCACAGGGCACGTACGCACTCTGACACTGGCCGGGTCCGGGCTTAATTGCTTGTCATGTGGCACACATTTCCAGCGCAAATTGGCCGTCCGATGGACATGAGATCAGTGTTAGACAGCACAGACCACACAGCGCTCCACATCGACATATACATATATATCCCCATCTCCATCTTCATCTCCATCCCCATCCCATTCTAAGGTCGGCAAATTTCTTGCCAAATTTCAAACTAACTAAGCCTACGACAGCGCGCTCTAGGCCCAACGGACGGCGGCGGTACGCCCTTTAACTCTGAGCCGGTTCTTAGACGGAGCGACGACAATTAAAGAGAATCGGGTCGAGTTTTTAATGAACTAACTGCGGAACATTAAACTAATATGCTTTATGGCTGCTCGCTCCAGTTGTCCACCGAATGTCACTTGTTGCAGCTTCTTGTCTTTGGGATCTTTGAATCTGAACTGGACATGTTTTTTACGATTATGTGCTCGTTAAAGCGCAGCCCGATGTCGGCCTTATCGCTTTGCATCGCCAGAGCACACATAAAATAAAACACACACACACAGATAATCAAAACTGAACTACAGCTCACTTTATCCTGCGACCAAGTGGCAATAGCAAGTGGCACGTCTAGGAAGTCGCTTGATGAGGTTTCCGAGTAAATTCTGTCAAAATGATTATACTTTCTCATGTGAGCATCGACATTAAAGTGTGGCTGGGTGATTTTTTTTTTTTTTTGTGGATACTTTTTGAGGAATACAAAAGACGAGTGAATGAATTTTTTTTTTAGTTTGTTGAAGATGTATCCGATTGATGCAGCCATCTTTCCGCGTATATATAGAAGCAATATGGCGGAATTCCTATAAAGTATAAATAAAATCTCACACCCCACTCATCCACGCCATCCCCCCTTTAGATGTATAGTAATATCAACCAACTCAACTTATGCTCAGCTTGCCTTCTTATAATTTATTCATATTTTGAGCAGCATTTAGAGGGCAGCCAAAATTTGTGTAAGCAGACCGTTAATTTGATCGAATAACGGTGTCAGCAGATTTGCCACCTGTGTGGCCAATGAACCGAGTCCAAGATCGCCCAGCACCTGTTGAAGGACAGTTAACGCCGACTGCTGCAGGCAGACAACCGGCTCCAACAGCGTGCTGCCCACATTGCCAACTAATCCCAGCAACTCGCCCACTGCAGCCTCCGCAGCTGTGCCAGTCAGCAGCTGTGCCACGAGCTAGAAAGACATGAGAGTATTAGCTCCGACAGGATTTGAATTTCTCTCTATACCGACCACAAGCACAATACTAAACTTGACAATCGTAATCATTTCCAAGAAGGAACTGTCTATTTGGCAGCACACTTGCCCTATTTATAGTGGATCTACTTTTTTTTAGAGAATATTACAATTTCAATTAGGGCTCGTCACGTTATCGTGTACAAAGCCCAATTTGTTTCTGTCCTATCTAGAACAACCAATTTAGCACTCCCCGATATCAGAGTCGAGTGGCTCGAGTTTTATGGCTCTATTAGCAGGCGAGAGGCCAAGCGAAGCTCATAAAGTTCGCTGCCTGCGACTCACAGTGATCCCTGCCTATAGAGTCGTCTCATTTGGTTGTTGTGCCGGCATTCAGCAATTTTTCGCATACAACATAAATAATATTTTATTGGCAATTTAGTTGGGAAATTAATGTGCATACAGTTGGCAACTTTGGTAATTTATGCAAATAAAACGATCGTAAATTTGGCATTAAAGCGCTTATTAAATGATCGTTTATTAGCCAAGGTCCCCCAACCACGCACACAAACACACACATATATATACTCTACATCTAACCAAAGGATTAGCAGCTTGCCCCCAGCCCTTGCCGTGCCTTGCCCTGCCTTGCCCTGTCGTGGCATGCAACAAGGTTGCGATTTGTAGCATTCGCATAAATTAAGTGATTAACCGAATTGTTCTTAAGTGCTGGCAGCTACTTACACGATTGATATTATTTACGATGCCAGCCAGAGAGGGAGAGGGAGAAGGAGAGGAAGCGTGATATATATATACAGTTGATATATGTACATTTGTTGCTATGCTTAACTTGATATGTGGGGCTCTCATTGGCCGCGCAAAAAGTGTCTATAACTTCTGGGAAATGTGGCCAGCGGCTGGGTCGCATATTGTATAATGTATTAGCTGGCGCATTGTGTGTTAATTTGACAACAACATCGGGCTGACATTCCTTGGGAATGGCAACGGCAACAACACTTTGCCGCCGTGGCGACAAACGAGCCTTGTTCCTGTCAAAAGTCAGAAATATAACCATATAAAATCAGTCGGCATGACCATTGAGCTGCACGCTGAACACTGAACGCTGAACGCTGCTGTCTCAGCATATCCCTCAGTGTCTGCTTCAGCCATGGCCATGGCCATCATCATCAGCATCATCATCATCTTCTTCCTGGGTAAAAGCGCAACAGGATTAGCAAAATTAATGCGGCAAACGCTTTAAAAGCTCTTCATCTCTGTCTGTACCTCACTCACTCCCTCTCTCTCGCTCTCTCTGTCTCTCACTCTCTCTTTCAATGAATCTGCGATTCAAGCTGTCAGCGATTCGAGTCCTCAACTTATCAGTCCGCAAGAATCAAACAATTTTGCCTCTTTCATAATATATTTCGAGCGCTCTGATGTCTAGCAGAATTTCAAAAGAATGTTAATAGAGCTTAAAAGGATCAGCATGTTTTTTATCTCCTTGACCCAACTTCAACACTTATTTATGGTATAGAGGCGGCAATCTTAAGCATTATCAACATCATTAAACTGCGATTATACTAAATAATTATATTTTTATCAATAAAAAGAAATTTCGAAATTTCAATTGTGCATAAACGCTTTTCTATTAATCATAAATTTCACCATTCATTCAACATTTCCATTTTTAGTTAATTTTTTTAAGGGACTTAAGTGATAATTTTAAATAATTATATACTATTTTTAGCTATTTGTGATTTAAGCTATTAAACTGAATAATTATATTCTAAATTTAGCTATAATATTATCAAACAAAAATTGGCAAGGTTACGATTTATTTGTTCAACTTTTTCCTATTGAGCATAAATTTTATTTCATTCAACATTTCCGTTGTTAGCTGACTTTTTTTCCCAAAGTGCTAGATAAATGATTAATGCAAGAAACATAATGTAAAACGTTTGATAGTGGGTTGAGCTAAGCTATAACTTTCGTAAGACGCTTACCCCAGAGAAAATGTCTCATTCATAACCGATCGATAGGCATTGTATTCGAAAAAAAAGTATTCATTCAATGAAGTTGTTTGGAATATTTCTTCAATTCGCGGCTCATTGAGATGAAGATGACTTAATTATTGAAATTTATCAAAATTTATTAAGAAAATCTGAAAATCTTAAATGCCACATTAATTAAAGCATCTCAATAATAGAGGCATAGACAGAGACAGCGAGAGAGAGACAGAGACAGAGATAGCGAGACATAATCGAAAGAGACATTTAAAAAGTGCCTGACAAATGATCGAGCAATTTATAACTATTTACGAAAGCAACAAAAAGAGAGAGGGACAGAGAGGGAGAGAGAGAGGAAGAGAGAGGGAAACGTTAAGGTTCCGCTGTCTCTGCCCACAACACAAATTTATCATAGTCCATAGACAATGCAATATCGAAGGGGCCCAGCGGATTGTGGACTCGAACTGTGGCCATTCAATGTCACAACTGGGGCCAATAAATTTCAACAATTTACAACGGGCAATTCATAAATTTATTAATGAATTAAGTTATAAGATAATTTACAGTTGATGCTGATCGAAACGCAATCTGGCGAACAAAATGATCATCACTGCTGATCGCCGCAATATATCAACAGCGGACGTGGCCCAAGACGTGGCCTAATCGAATTGTAGCGAAAGCAGAAGCAGCAACAAGAACAACAACAACAACAAAGACAGCAGCAGCAACAACAGCAACAGTAAAGGCAAAGGGAAACGGCAACAACTACAGTGGATTCTCGGAATTGGACCTGGGCAAATGGGCAAAAGGCTGCAAAAATTTAAATGAAGCTGTGGCCGGGCATCCAAATCGAGCCGAGAGAGCCTCGACAGGCAACAGGCAACAGGCAACAGGCATGAGGCAACAGGCCAGGGCCCTGGTATGCGGCAACTGGCTGCAGTTTGTCTGCCTGGCTTATTGCTGCGCATTTCTATGCAAAAGTCGAGGGCGAGCTGCCCATGATTAGCCGGTCACTCGGTCGCGCTTCCATAATCGTTATCAGCGGCACCATCATCGACAACGGACAACGGACAACGGACGACAACAAGCTGCATTTGTATTTCTTTTTCTTGGTTTAGGTTTTGGTTTTGGTTTTGTTGCTTATAAATTGGAATTTAAAATTAATTAAGTTGTCGTTTTGCGCTTTTATCCAATTTATAACTAATATGACACCGATTATACGAAATATGTTCGCTAATTAACGAACAAACACCACAGCCAACCACCTGTCATCCCCCTGGCCCAGGCCCCTGACACTCGTGCGCTCATCTAACTGGCCAGAACCAAGGCAGACAGACAGGCAGCAGCAACAGCAACAGCAGTAACTGTGTCTCTGCATCGACTCTGTCCAGCCTGGTCTGGCCTGGCCTGGCCCGATCTTTGGATCGTGTCCGCGTGCTCGTAATCTGCTCGCTGAAGACGCGTTGTAAATTGTCTGACAAAGCTTATTTTATTAATTTAAGCCATAAGCGTTCGCCTCGTGTTGCCGTTGTTGTTGCTGTTGTTGTTGTTGCTGTTGCTGTTGCTGCTGCAGCTTTGACTTGTTTGTTTGAAGCACCTTTTGCATACACGGCCAAGTATCGCCAAGCAGCGCCAATTTATTGCGCATCGTAAAAAGCCGTTTGCGTTTTAATAAGCCATGCCAAACACGCGGCGGCTGTTCCGTTCCATACCGTGCCGTTCCGTTCCATCCCTCGGCTCGCTGGTTGTTGGCAGAAGGCGTCGATGTTGACGACGTTTTGGTCATTTGACTTTGGCCAACGTCCACAGCACTGGCCCAAAGGCAAGAAGAAGAAAAGGAACAAAAATGCAGCTAAACTCTCTCACTGCATTCCAGTCCATAACGAATTGGAGTGTCTTTGGGGTAATCGAGTGTGAATGTGTGTGTGTATGTGTGTGTGTATGTGTCTGTCTCTCTCTACATGACTGTCTGTCGAGCAATTGGGCAATTGAGCGACATTGGTTTATGGTGGTAAGGGGACTTATAACGGCATTTAATGAGCACCATTATGGCTAAGCCAGAGTCGGCCAATAAACATAATCATGTTATAGCGGCGGCTATATTATGACACTTGCTGGACTGTCAATCACAGTCGATCATGAAAATGCTTTCGATTGTTTGATTTCAAATCATATAAACAACTTCGCTTAGTTTGTCCATTTAATTTTTTAATTATTTTCAATGCATTGCAATGTTCAACTGCACATAATTTTCTTTATCAATTTATAGTTGACATAAATATGTATGGTAATATTCATGTATATATGTATAGACCCCATACCAGAGGGTTGATGATGCTGAAAATATTATTGAGCAATTATAATTATTTTTTCTACTTAATAAAAATAAAATAAGTAAATAAAATTATTTAACATTATCTCTCACAGTATTAATATATTTAAGAATATTATAAAAATTATTAAAAAGAAGCAAAATAATTATCTCACCTGCAGCATATCCAGCTCTCATTTTCTCTCTCACTCAAGCACAAGTGTAATGAAATGTAAAATAAATAAATTGTAAATTCTTTCAATACTCAAAATGTGTCTCATTCAACTTCGTATTTACTCGGAGCGCTCAGTCGAGGCTGTCGCTTCTCCTATGAAAGTCCCAATCTGCACTGTTTGTTCCTTACTCTCGGCTCTAGAGCTCTGAGAGTTATGCCACCAAGAGATCGTAATCGTTTCGGAAAGAAGAGTATACCAAAATCATAAAAGAGTTTACCCTCTAGCTGAACTTTAAAATAACTTTGTGGGAATCGTGAGAAAGCGTATATGTTTATGTGACTCTATCACTAGGGCTTACTCTCGATCTCTCTCTTACACACACACACTCTCTTTTCTTTCCTCTGCATCTTTATATGCCTCTATATCTATTTGTATCTCTCTCTTTTTCTACATCTCTCCACGTATGTGTCATACTCTCTTATTTTCTGTTTTTGGTTCTCAGTTGTATATGGAAAGCAAACGAGCAATTCCTCTCATTTCACTTCTACTCATGAATGGAAAATATGTTGAAAATTATTCAATAATATATTATCACAAAAACTTCTTTTAATTCAATACAACACAATATTACCAAAAATAAATTGTCCCATAAATAAATAAATAAAAAATTATTTAAAACAAATTAGAGAATTTCAAAATTCCATAGCAAAATATGAAGTCTTATACAGAAGGTACCTTAAATCCCACAATGTTACCTTGTACTGTCCCTGCCCCACTACTTAGCCATAACGGCATTAAAATAAATATGTCAAAATTAAGTAAGCAGCCACAAATTCACACACCACCACCACCAACACCACCATCAGCAGCACCACCACAAATCGACAACAACAAACTTGCGATAAGCCGGCCACAATGGACGAACCACAAGTAAATACAGCAGAGGAAGAGGGCGAGGTAGTGGGCGAGGTAGAGGGAAAGAACACGAAACTCTTCCCTTGGCCGTATGTTTGTGGTTGTTGTTGTTGGCCATAAAAAAAGGCGTTGAAATCAGTAAAAATAGCCATGGCTAAGAAATACGGCTGCCGGGTCTGGCGGTCTGTGCAAACAAGGCCTGGCCATCTAGATGGGGCCATTGGCCAGTGGCCGGGCTAACCAGAGCTAACCAGGCTAACAGGCGCGTAGAGTTGGTAAGGACGAGATGGGCGCAAAAATCGTTTACAAATAAATCAGAAAGCGATAAATAAGGATTTTGTCTCGTAATAACTCAGCGGGAGCCATTTAACATGCAATCATAACGAATCGATGCTGAACGCTTTACCGAATGCCAAGGCCCAGGAACCAGGGATCAGGCACCAGGGATATGCAGCAAGGAGCACGGGCCAGAGGAACACGGCCAGCAACACGCTTTCACACCAGGCAGCCCAGTTGGCAAGTGTGTGTGTCGAATTGTTGTTGACTTGTTGCAGTTGTCGCTGCTGCTGCTGCTGCGGCTGCTGCTGCTGCTGCGGCTGCTGCTGCTGTGGCTGCTGCTGCTGTGGCTGCTGCTGCTGCTGCTGTGGCTGTGGTTGTTGTTAATGTAGTTTTCGCGCCTTGGGCATCGAAATAAAGTTGCAAACAGGAACGTGAAAGCTTGTGGCCAGGCCATCGCCTGAGCCTTTAGCACAATGACAGGGGCGTTCTTGGTTTTTATGAGCAAAGTTTTTGTTCTTTTTGTTTATGTTGTTTTTTATTTTATTTTCTTTTTTATGCCAGCCCCTATCACAAAACATATTCAAAACATGCACTTGGCTGCACTTCATAATTTTGCCAACGACATCAGCGATTCCCGTAACCCCTTACTACTTAAGTCATATGTGTCCCGTATGGCTTAGCCGCCGCCCTGCTCGGCCGATGCTTCCGATTCAGCTGTGCGTGGTGCAACGGCTTCAGCCACAAGCTCACCTAATTATGTTGTAAAACAATCTGGTTGCATTTGGTCAGCGGCTCCTGGGCCTCGTCTAATAACTCTCTGGTCGAGGGAAGTGATTAAAATTACAAAAGTCCACGTTGACGCTAGGCCCACAATGGCTGCGAGGCACGCAGACACGCAGCCGAGGCGACTACACGATTTTCTATGACTAATTGCCAGAAGTGTGTCACAGGAAGAACGGCGCACTAACAACCCGGCCTGGGTCCGGGTCCGCGTCCGGGTCGGACAGGTGAGCTGGCAGGCCGACTTAGCTTATGGGGTCAGGCACGCATACGTGAGCATAAAGGACTTATCTCGATGCAATTGCAGTCGCAGTTAACCCGGCTAACAAGAAATTAAATTCCATTACGCGCGCGTAAGTCAATTTGCCCAGCACAGGCAATGGGGCTAGGCTTAAGTTAACCAAAGCACCACAGTGGGCCCATTGCCACAGAACTTGACTGAGAACATGATGAGTTTGTGAATTGAAAGAGGAAAGTATTATTATACACGGCATATCGAATTCAGATACTCTTCCTCTTTGAGTGAGTGATTCTGTGTAGTCAACTGCGAGGATCAGGAATAGAATTTGCTTTAAGGAATTCTAGAATATTGAAAGTACAAAATACCTACTAGGAAGTGCCTGGATCGAAATACCTTGTTCCAAGCATTTTAGCTAGTATTTTATATATATACCTAAAGTCGAAGAGCCACCAAGAATGTGTCGTCGATATAAGGCTCCTAAAAATATAACAGATGGACGGAGGGACATACAGATGAACAAGCAAACGAGCGCAGAGACGGACAGAAGCCATGCCGGAATGCTATACGGATGGGGTAACGAACAGACGGGTGGATGAATGAACGGAGAAATGGGCGGATTAACGGGCAGGATCCACCAGGATCGACAAAATGCCGGATAGAGAGAATGCCGTATGGACTGTGTAATGGACAGACGGGCGGATGAATGCACAGAGAGCACATGCAGATAGATGTAAAAAATGTCGGATGCACAGATAGACAGCTCGATGGACCGATAGAGTAGGCTAGACCAAGTCTATACATAGACTGTACGATATTCCTATTCAAAATGATTCGATAGGGCTTTTAGCGTAAAATATTATGTAATAATTAATAACTTATATGCTATCTATAAATAAATAAATATTACATTTAAGAAGACATCTAAAATATCTAAAAATATTCAAAAGCTCCTGAGCTCAAATTTAATATACTTGTGCACTTCACTTTTCACGTGGAACCACTGTGCAGTCGGTGTAGACGCACAGAGCTAATGAAGAGGTGGTAATTTATGTGGCTATATTCACCTGTTCCTAGACACGTTTTAATAAGCCAGTGACTGAGCCATGAATGGGAACGAGCTGGCCAAATGGAGACGTAGACATGGGCTAACTAGGCAGGTCTCACACATACGTGGGTCTAACAGCCTCTAGCTGAACGTTGTCTGCTTACCAGAGTCTTGGCCAAGTGCAGGATTAATTAATTGCTTGCTGCTGCTGCTTCTGGTGGTGTTAGTGGTGGTGGTGGTGGTGGTGCGGCTGCAACGGCTGCTGATCATGTCTGCGGCACACATGACGTATACGTGACACTTGAGAAATGTTCAGTCGCTTAATGTGCGACATTTTGTTTGTTTTTGCCAACTGCTGCCAACGACTTTTGGCTGTCTGCAGTGGCAGTGGCACATCAGATCTTACCACAATTTTTCCCTCTGCTTTGCATATTGCGCACTCGGCCCATAATGATGAGCAGCATCGCTCCATTGAGCCAGACGACAGCGTTGTCAAATGACTTGCGTAAATTTATCGTAAATGCCATCAACGGTAGCTTCACAGTCCGAGCCAAACCGGCGAACCGCCTCGCCACGTTTGGGCCAACTTAAAAGTCAGCTCGTTGGTCGAGTCAGTTAGTCAGTCAGCCAGGCTGCCTGGCTAGGCTAATCCTCGTTAATCCTTTCCACCGGCTGGCTCCCCAGCCGCACATAAATTTACCTCCCCTTGCCGACGTTGTTGTTGTTGTTGTTGTTGCTGTTGTTGGTCAAAATGTCATCCCCGCCTTCGCATCAAACATGTGATATGCTAATGAAATGCAGCGCAGTGCGTAGTCTCTTCTGGACTCCGGGCATGCGCCATTCCGCACCGCAATTTGCATTGAAGCTCAGCCACTGTGTGTTTAAACAGGAGAACTGGATCTCGGCCAGTTGCTTCGCGTGGCTCCATTTGCATCTGCATCGCTTGACATATTTAATTGGAAGTCAATTGCTTGGCAAGCAGGAATTAGACGGGCTCGAAATCAGCTGTACTTGGGGTAAATATAGGTGATATTCTAAAATGATCACAGTTTGCCAAATTTTATTTGCATAATATTGGTAAAAATATTATATCATATATTATATTACATTATAATATATTTTTAAATAAATTATACCAGTATACTAGGTATCTAATTAAATAAGGTTTTGCGCAAAATGCGCTGTAGAGTCTTGGACAATAAGCTGCAAAAAAAATTAAATAAATAAATAAATAAAAATAAAAATATTAAAATAAATAAAATTTAAAAACAAAAATTGTTTTGATTTATATATACTTTATAGATAACTATAAATATTAGAGCCAACAAATGTTTTGTATAAATTTACAAACATTTTATAGATATATATAAATATTATAGGCACAATAGATTTCAAATTTCAAATTTGTCACATCTGTTATATAATGCTGAGAGAAACGAAACGGATAGGCGGACGACACAGTAGGATTTACTGTAAGCTCTAATCAAATAATTCGTTTGCAAAGATTCGAAATACTTAATAATGTGCATATAATTAAGAATATATTTCATGAGATCAGCATTGATCCGCAGCTTTTTATTTATACTTTGAGTCTCTAAGGTGGACAGACGGACTTCACCTTGGAGACTTTGAGTATAAAGCGCAAATTAAGTTGGACTCTACTCATCGAAAGATCTCTCCAATTTCATAAAATCAATGAAAACTAATATGAAACTAAATTAAGATATCTCACTTTTTCAGGGCTAGAGTCACAAGAAATGAAATACTGATTGCTCCAAGGAGTGCACAGCTCTAGAGCGGACGAGGTATTTCCCTCATCAGCTATAAGCAATCTCTTACTACCTGCTAAGCTAAGCAAAATCTAAGCCAATCCAAAGTATAATAATACCCATTAATAATATAGATAATTGGTAAACAAATGTTGATCCCTTGTAGCTGCTATAGGAAGCGCACTAGTTCGCAGCATTTGCGGCACTTCAACAATTACCCTAACAAAGAATCCAAACAAAGAGGCGGCAAACGGCGCTCCAGTTGAACACACTTCGGGTTGACATTCAATGGGGCCCGGGGCTTGTAGTTTGTGTCTCATTGTCATGCCCGGCTTATTGATTGGAATACAATGGATCCTTAAAGTGTGCTTACAAGCGCCGTAACTCAAACAAATTGCAGCCGCCTGCAAACGCCTGACTGAGTCGGAGACGACAACGAGGACGAGGATGGGGATGAGGAAGAGACGATGGGTAACGACACTGATCAACAAGCACGGCAATGTGGATGCACCAGGCGGCGAGCAGTTGGGCCAACTGGTTCCCGGTTTTGGGCCAATGCGTTTTACATGATGGCTACACGACAAGACAGGAGCGGCCAATCGGCCAGCCAGCCAGCCGGGCAGCTTAACAAGAACAAGATAAGTCCGCGCCTCAATATTGTCGTTGTTGTTGTTGTTGTTGCTGTTGTGGCTTTGGTTGCTTTAAGTTATTCCAAGCTCGCCATGCACACACAAACCAGAGGCGCTACTGACGCGCTTATGTTAAATTTACCAAACAAGCGATTTGTATGCAATTTCGCGATCGTCGAGGCAAAGTCAGGAGCGCAGGCAGGCAAACAAACAAACAAACAGTCGGGGAGGCAGGCAGGCAGTCAGGCAGTCAGGCAGGCAGCAACTGTAGCTGCTGAAATCCAAATCCCAGCGAGACATCATGACGTCGTGGATTTGGCGAGGGCTGCTAGCAGCTATTGCTATTGTCTTAGCCAGAGCGTCGTCTGCCCCACTGTCTGCCCCACTGTAGAGTGTGCGCCTGCTGATCCGCTGGCTGCCTCGTCAGCAGCGTCGCGTCGCAATGTCTAGTTTATTGGCGTGATTTTTTATTTGCATTCGAAATGTTTGCTTGCCAGTACAAGTTGTTGTTGTTGTTGCTGCTGTTGCTGTTGCTGTTGCTGTTGCTGCTGATGCACGTGATGTATGCGATGCGACCGCACGGCCTGTGTCCGTTTTGCTCGACCGCCACACAATTGCCATAAGTTTTGCGGCCGGCCCGCAATTATTTGCGGAATTCCTTTTGGAATATATATTGACTCTGACTCCCAGTACGGACTGGACTGGATGGAGACTTGTGAAACTGCGCACACTTGTGCCAGAAATACGTGCCTGTGTGCATGTCCGCCTGGCCTCCAGCGCCTCCGACTAGCTCTGACAGCCCATACAAAGAAGCCTAACCCAATGCCCGTTCGCTGTTGCTGCTGATGTCGCTGCTGTTGTCGTTGTTGTTGTTGTTGTCGTTGTCGTCGTCGTGGGCTGGGCTGGGCATTCGCGCTTCGCTTTATTCCTCTGTTAATTTGTCATGAAATTTCGTTTTTTAGCGCATTCCTTAAATGCGTGCAATTTGTGAAATGCTTTCCACGGCGTGAGAAGTGCCTGCCGGAAATAAGATTGAGTGGGATTTATGCAATTGATTGATCAGCTGCGATTCTAAGAATATATTTTTGACGAGAATGCAGTTCTGAGAACATTTATAATTATTATTTTTTATGATAGATGATAATTATACTTATTGATTTTTTATTGCTGGATAAACATTTTATACGTGAATTGATTCACCAACTAGCTGCATGATTCTTCAATTGAGTTCAGGCCGAATCGAGCTTAAAGGCTTAAGGGAAATCAGGGTAATAGACATTGTATCGCTAAGCGCAGCCCAAAAGCTAGCTTATAAAATCTGTATATCTAAGTGTGACATAAAAAATGCGAATGTCATATTAAAATAATTATTTTAGATATATACATTTCATCAGTAAATAGTTCAGAGTAATGAAATATTAATTGTATAATAATAGCGCTAAAATTAAAAAAAAAAATTAAGACAAATTATTCATATTAAAATAAAATCATTTCATATGCATTCCATATCATGATTAAGGTCAACTATTTATTGAATTATTTATTGAAATTAAGTATTAATATAAAATATCTTCAATTGTAAATTATCATAAGCGACTTCCAATCTAAGGAAAGACAATTGGAATAGAAATTGAAGATGGAAGAGCGGAGGAGTTATCGCTCACCCTCTGATCTCCATGATCAGTCACCAAATGTTCGCCATTCTTATAATGACTCTCCCAGTGCTTGCATTAGTTTTAACTGTGTGGAACCTTTCTGAAAGGACAATCCATAGAGTCCGAGAATAACCATGAGAATTAATAAAAAATATTCAATGTATGTTGAATACGTTTTTAAAAGTGTATGAACACTTTACTCTACACTTACACTTCACTCTAGTTCATTGTATATAAGAATGGCATTAATTAAGTCATACAATTAAAATTTTCCATAAATTTAATGAAAATTTTAGACATAGAATTAATAGATATCCATCACATCGCAGCTTCTCAGCCTGTCAACCGTTGCTCTCGACGAAGTCTAACCTTACATACATTATAAATCATACATATACATCACGCTCAATCGCTTAAATAAGTATATATGCTATATGCTCTAAGTATATATGCTATAATGAATGTGTATATAGTCAATGGTCATTGAATATAATTACAAAGATATCATTCAGTCCACCCACTCGCATCGACACCCACCGCATTGCCAATGCAATCTTTCAGCTGCGGCAAGCGCAATTCCTGGCAAGCAATGCATCCAAGCGCAGCTGAGTTAGAAGAGGTGCCTGCGTTTCCGCTAACCTGTCGGCCTGCTAGTCAATTGTGCAACTGCCCCAAGTGTCAAATTAGCCAAAGAGCTGGCGCAGACTCAATACAAACTTGCAACTGCCAACAAGCAACTGGCGACTGCCAATTGGCAATTGGCAATGGGCAAATGGCAAATGAAATGCTCACTGCCAGCTTGTTCCAGCTCGCACACTAGCTGCCGGCCAGCTCGGAGCGGGCGTCTAATTTTCCACGAATCGAATTCAGGTAAGGGGTGGCCGTTTTCAATACCAATCAGTCATGATCTAAACGGGTATAATAGGTTTGAATCTAAAGATATCAAAGCAAGCCAAATAGATCTTTGATTCCATTGAATATATTCCTTTCAAATATATTAAAATATCAATGTATATACTATGATATTCCATTTGGAGCATAATTTAGGATATCTTCAAGTCGAGCATGCCCGACTGGAGCACTTCTACTTGCATTTGCATTTGCATGTGGGTGGTCAGCAAATTGCCAGAACGTGAGCACAATTTTAAAATTAACGGCAAGTGGTTAGAACAGCAGCAGCAATGGGCAGACAGATAGACGGACGGACGGACGGACGGATGGCCCAACAGACAAGCAGCGCATTCCAGCCACAAAACTGATGCAATTAATTGCATAAAAGTTTTAAAACCGTCAGCATTTCCCAACTCCTCTAGCACCCAATAGAACAATGGCGTCTTGTGCAAACTATGCAACAACAACAAACAGTAACAACTACAGCTACAACAACAACAAGAACGTGGCCATAATCGGAGCCACATCGTCGTCATGGTCGTGCCTTTCAGTTTGAAACGTGATCGATAGACTCTGACTACTACTAGCCTGAGCTCATGCAACAACAACAACACAAACAACAACTACTACAAATTGGACTCTTTTAGCCGTAGACGTAACCAAATGTTTTGGCCTCAGTCAAATTATGTTCTTTGCCTCCTTTGATAATGAAACTGCAAATTGAAGTTGCTATTGTTGTTGTTATTGTTGTTGGTGCTTTTATTGTTGTTGTTGTTGCTGCATCTCAAACTGTTTGCTCACACCGTCTGAGGCAGCGATCTTGAGCATCAGAGTGCAACGCTAATGATTACGTGTTATCGTGTTGTAATTTTGCATAAACCTCTAATGACTGCTGACTCGGCTGGACTGCAAGCGGATCCATCCATCCACCCATCTATCCACCCATGCAGCCATCCATCTACAGATCGATTCAATGCTTCGGGTTATATGGTTTAGATCATGGCAGCGGACACTAACTAGACTCATCATGGAGCGTTAACAAGCTCATTTTTTTCAAACCTGACGTGCTGAGTGCCCAGGCGGACAGCGGAATCAGCGAGCCAAGTTAGAAGTTGGCCAATTTCGTAGCACTTACCCCGATCATAAATCGTTAATCGTTAATAATGGCATTTATTGTGCTATGCACCAAACAATCGAGCTACCCATATACAAAAAGCATTTTATATAGCGAAAGTGAGCAATATTTTAATCTACAACGAATTTTAATTTATACAATTATCTTTATATTTTATTATATTTATTAAACAAATGAAAAATTCTTTTAAGTTGTTGAAAATAATCGACGGATATCATAATCTTCGAATGAAGGAACCGACAATTGTTTCTAAGTATATTTTCGATTTTGCCAATTTACTTCTCTTATTCTCCCCCTCTCTCTCTTTCTCTCTCTCTTGCTCCATCTCTGTCTAGCCCTCCTTCTCACTGTATTTCTGTCCTTTGCCTCTTACTGTCTCTTTCTCTCTCGCTCCCTCTGGCTTTTTGTATAACTCTGTATTTTCTCTCGCTCTCTCACTCTCTCGTTTTAACTGACTGCTTCTTCCTCGTTTATTCACTCTATTTTTGTCTTTACCGATTATCTATTATCTCTAACGCTCTCTGTGTTTCTATATTTCCGACATTCTCTCTATCTCTGCCTTTTTTCCTCTTCCTATTTCACACTCTTATATTCAACCCCGCCAACGCTCTATTCTAACCTTAATTATTACTAATTTATTTGAATACAAGTAGGGTTTGCTATAAAAAACATGTTTTCCCTTCATTGTCTTATATAATAACAACACCCTCGCAACACATTCTCTTTCTTTCCCTGAGTCGCAAAACAATTAATTCAAGATAAATACTTGTACCTTTACAGAAACTTGATACACCAGAATATAGACCAAGGCATCACCGTTTTCTATTAGCATTTCTACGATCGTAATCGACACATTGTCATAATGTGCCACAAATGATCGCAGTGACAATATCAAGCGATATCATGGAATCTCTCGTCTGCTAGCCAATCAACACCTACAACCAAATAGATATCGCCCAACTCGATGCATGATAAAGTATTTCGCCAGATTGTTCAAACGAGCTCGAACACGGTTATCCACAATGATTGAACTAAATTTTCATTAACCGATGCCCGTAGACAAAACGTTTTCCTGCTAAAAACCTACTCCAAACGAACTCGAGAGCATATTAAATTGAATTTTTATGTTCTCACAAAACATGAAAATTCATGATGCCGGGCACTGGGAACAGATCGTACCATAATGCTGAAGCACTGGCCATGGCCCCATCCATTGCTGCTGATGGTGGTGCTGGTGGTGCTCGTGGTGCTGCAGAGTGTGTGGGTTAATAAATGGGCCCCCAATTGGTCAATGGTCGGAGACGAGAAGCGTTGCTAAATTATGGTTATTTAAATAAACAGCACACGATTTGATTTGGCGGAGCAAAAGTGTTGCCGTGGCCGCGAAATGCGAGCGCCTCTCAAATTGGACAAGGGCTCAAGCAACTGTGGACGAGCCGGAGAAGTCTGGAAATTATGTTGTAGCTGCACTGATCGTGCCCTCGCTCGCTCGCTCACGCGCACTGGCGATAGATTCGTCTTGGGGGTTGTGCCATCAGGCCATGATTGAGTAACGCCCATGACTGGCACTGGGCCATCTAATTATGAGTCCAGCTGGTGAACGTTGATTGCAACAACAGCAGCAGCAGCAGCACAAGAGGCAGGGACTCGACTCTGAGCATCATTAGCTGATGAGCAGCGTAGCCTCCTGATGGCCTCTCTGATAAGCAAACATATAAAATGCAATGTGCGTTTGCCATACGGCGTGACCTTTGCCCCCCGCCAACTTTCGGGCCCCCAGATCGGGCGTTGCGGCGTTTTGTTTATTTTGAAGCTATAATTTAAGCGAGTAATTGCACGCTGGCGGCCAGAATTTGTAACTAAACTGCAAATTAGCAGCCAATTCTCCAGCCGATTAATAACCATAATTATTGGCTCAAACGCTGACGAGCGAACGTCGCAGCCAGAAAGAAGACGAAGCTGCTGCTGCTACGGATGCCCCGGTGAGGATCTTGATGAGGAGGGACTCGGATGCGCCAACTCTCCGACTGAGCTGCTCAATTGCCAATTCGTGATACAGATACGGAGGGAGAGACGCGACGCGACGGGACGCGTATGAAGAACGAGCAGAAGGCTCGGCCCAACCCGACGCGATGCGGCGCAGCAGCAATTTAAATTGTGAGCGCGTCTGGCTTAATTACATGAAACTTGGATATATCCAATGCACCAGCAACGATTCTGGATATAGCCGAGGGCGCACTTGTCCGAATCCAAGTCCGCTTGATAGGCATGTGTCTAATGAAGGTTCCTAATTAATGTGCGTTGTCTTCGTTTCTTTTGGGGCAGTCGAAAAAGTGAAACTGCCAAACGTGTTGAAATGCAATGAGTGCAAAGGACTTTGGCTTGGCAGACAACCATACCAGCTCCGTTTAAGCCCATGACAAATTAATAAACGTCGATGCCCCATTATATTGTCTCCCTTAATGCATGCAATAAATTGCATCTTCATGTTGGCTGAACAAATATAGATATCGCATTGCCAGAGCAAACCAATTATATTATTAATAACACGGAAGTCAGAGAAAAGAAAAATCACTGAAGAGACTAATAATAAAAGCTATTGGAGCGAATTTACAAAGAGTTAACTTCGAGAGTCTTCGAGTGGAATATATTTCATCCTAGGAGCTAATAATACTTGAGCTGCATTAAATTAAAATTACTATCCATACAAAAGAAAATATTTGTGATATTCATACATTTATCTGTTGGCTAGCAGCCATTCGCATTTGGAATATTCTTCCTAACAGGTTTAAAAATTCAAAACAGTAGTCTTAACCGCCAAATTCTTCGATAATTTATCGATTCTAACAGGAGCTTAACATTGCGTTAGCAGCAAAGTTTTGCTGCCGTATGGCGGATTATTTGCTTTGCCTATATTAATTTTAGCAATGCCCCAAGAAAATAGAATTCCGACTACCATTTAAATTTTATTATATATTAAAAACATTTATGTATATAAATAAAATTCAATTAGATAACAGCTGCCAGTACAATATGTTTGTGTTATGTTTGCCGTTGTAAAACAGCTACAAAAAAAATATTAAGCGATGCCAGAACTGTACACGCCTTTAGTTTAGAAATTATTACAGTACAACGGAAATTAAAAGTTTACAGTTATATGAAAAAGGCACAGTGTTTTGTTTAGTTTTGAGAATTAACATTGAATGTTAGAAGTGGACAACTACAAACAAAGAACTAAACGGCAATAGGCACTTTGACTTTACACGTTTTGGTGTAGATTTTGTGTGCTGGAAAAGCTGAGCTGGACAATTGAATGCTACAACTTATTCCACTAGACACTCTTCTTCATGGTCATCTCGTGGGCGGTGCGCAGACGTCGTCGCAGTTCGTTGGGAAACCGTTCGTAGCATTTCTTGCACACTGGCTTTTCATCGTACTCGTAGAATTTCGATTTTTGCGTCATTTTCGTATCGCACACGGAGCAGGCAAAGTGATGAACGCACCATGCCTTGTTCAATGCGGTGAAAACTGAAATGAAAATGAAATAAAATGTATTCGAAGTAAATATATAAAACAATAAGCTCTAGCTAACCATCTCCAGCAATGACTTGATTGCAGACAAAGCACAAATTGCCAAAGAGCTGATGATAGTGCGTCTCACAGTATGCCAGTCCGCGCTTCTCGTAGTGGCGATGACCCAGGAAGGGTTTCTCGCACTTGGCACAAACGAAATGCTCAACGTGCCAGTGTTTGCCCAGCGCTGTGACCACACGCTCCTCAATGGGTCGGCGACAGGCGCCACAAATGGGAATACCCATCTTGTCGTGACAGCGAAGACAATACAGTTCGTTCTAAATAAAAATTTAAGCAACTGTTAAAAATATAATAGTCATATGTAGAGCTAAATTTATATCCACCATATCGTTCGCGACCAGGCCAGGCCGACTCTTGACTTCGCGCGCTGTGGCATCCAATTCTGTGCCACAGGCTGAACAGTTGAAGTGATAGCCATGATACACTTCGCCACGGAATCGCAACGGTTCCTCGTCAATCAGGCCGCTAAAAAGATCTGGGTTAGTTTATCATTTCGAGTATTTGAGACCACGCCCACTTACTGACACTTTTGGCACACATAGCGACCCGTTATCTCTGCCTTCACCTTGGCATTGCATTCATGGCAAAGTGCACGATTTTGGTTGCGAATGAAGCCACTGTCGGCCAGCTCTTTGGCGCACAATTGACACCGGAAGCACTGCGGATGCCAACTGGCGGACATGGCTTTAATGACACGTCCAATTACGAATTCGCCGCACTTGTTGCAACATGGTGCGAATAGCACATGGAAGTCCCGTTCACAGTACTTGCGTCCTTCGAACTCGTAAAAAATGCCATCCTGAAACGGTCGGAAGCACTGAGCGCAGCTGTAAGAGGAAATATAAAAAATAACAATACAATTATCAATCAAATATATCGAGTGTGCACTTACACAAAGCATTGCGTGTGCCAGAGCTCGCCGTTGGAATTGACAATCTTCTCGGTGGGCTCGAATCCGTCAGAGCATCTCGTGCAATGCATTGCACCCAGCGACATATTAATGGCCTGAACTCTGCAAGGGAAGAAGGATAAACCATTTAGGATTAGTATAGATCACATTTTGAAATACACATGATTAGCAATCAGTTACACTTCAGCTTTGGAGTACATCATGATGAAGGCTTTCGCTCAGAACTGTGTGGGGTAGCGCATGGAAATGACAACTGGAAAACGGAGACGTTTTGGGGAACGTAAAGTTTGCGTGTCTGGCTTATCAAGCAAGCGAACCAGCATTGTTGACGCGAATGAATCATATTTCTGACGAATGTTAAAAAGCTTTGCATTCCTTGTGGATTGATTTGGGCAATGTAGTCATAAGTAGCTTCGGCTTCGGTGCACTGCGAGTGTCGACAGTTGAAAAGCAATCGTTGAACAAAGCAGATGGGCGGAGGGTCAGCTAAAGTAGGAGTTAGATTTGCAATCGAAAAGTGTGCATAATTTGAATTGAGCACCACTGCGAGACGCCAAATCACACACACACACACACACTCGCACAGCTACATATACACACATACGCCACTAGGTAAACAACACAACTGTGCGGCAGCGGCGGCTATAAATAAATTTGAATGTTGCCATGACGTCATCGATGGAGTAAACATCTGGCGCTTTAACACCAAGAAAGTGCAACTTATGCGGGCAGCAAATACCCAGCACATGTCTCACAGATACCAAAAAGTCGAAATGGTCTGCATAATTGTATTTGGAGTGAGTTTTAAGTGATGATTGTGCTTTTTCTAATCAATTAAATTTTGCAGCACCTTGACCAAAAATTAATGAATGAAGCAAAGCGAAATTTGGGTCACTTCTAGCGTTATGATGATAATGACGATGATGTAATATCGTTAATATTTCAATTTGGAATGTTCTGCTTGTTTCGCTTACTGAACGGGCGGCATTTCTGGTAATTGGCTTTCACTTGTTGCACTTGTTGCAGCTCGCCTCAGTCAATTTCTACGTACACGCTCGACGTTTTTAGCTTCACTGAAAACGGCAAACAAAATATAAAAGTATCTTTTCTATAAATCAGTGTTGATTGTTCAGCTATTTTATGGCCGAGTCCGGTTTCTTAACTATATATGAATTTCTCTCAATTTAGCTAAAATGGCCAACACTGCTCATATTTGTGTTTGTGGCCACCAACAACAACAAGAACAACAACAGTGGTCTTGCCAAATTGGGCGTACATCTGAAACTCTTATCTTATTATTTATGCAATTGATTCGTGGGCACTTTGGATGTCTATATCCAGTGATTAACTCTATTTACCTATAAGAACACTGACACAAATTATTTAAAGCAATATTAGCTTTTTCATTAAAATTCTCACTCAATTAAAATTGTTCGTTTGGTATATGTTCAATCGAACTATTCATTGAGCGAACCAAGGTAATTTCTGTTGCTCGACTAGTTCGCAATGAATGAACATTTTCTGTTATTCATGACGACTGTTAACTTAACATTTTGTTACTGATCTCTTAACAGAGCTGCCTACTTTCTAAAATAAAACACCGTTCTTAACTAAATAAACATTTATAAAACTAACCGCAATATCTATGAATTTATGTATTCATATTGTTGATAGGTATAAATGATCCCAATGCATTGAAATGGCTTTAGATAATTTGTATATTATGTTTGATCTACTTGGGAAGATAAAAGGAATATAAAACTGATAAAATTAATAAGTAATTAAATTTCGTATTGAGAATGTTGTAAATTAAGAGATATTCTAGCTCGACGAACATACTATAGTTTTTAGTTTTGTTTACATTTAATTGCGCTCTGCATAGCAGATAAATTACACTTTCCAGTACATCATGTTTGTTTTTAATGTATTTTAATGTATTACGCATGTGTTGGTGTATGTATCGCATTTACAACTGTATCCGAATTTGATCTAATATCCAAACTAGCATTTGTGGATCCTTATATGATTTTGGAGAGTACTCTTTTGCCGGAACTGTTTGGGGCAGTAGGAACAGTTGTACGGTTTCTCTCCAGTATGGATCTTCATGTGATTGTTGAGCGTGGCCACTTGCCGGAAACTTGCATCACAGATCTTGCATTTGTATGGTTTCTCGCCCGTGTGCGTCTTAATGTGGTTTACCAGGGTACTCTGCTGGGAGAAGAAGCGCCGGCAGACGCTACAGCCAAATGGGCGATCGGGATTGTCGCTTCTTAACATATTAATGGTGCCCACGTTTAAGCGAGGGGTCTGTTCGGTCTGGTTAGGTTCAGTTTTTGGATTTATTGGCGCTGTCCCCGTATTGCCTGCCGTAGCAGCGGACGCCGCAGCAGCCGCTGCATTGCTCGCAACCAAAGAGCTTACTGTTGTGCTGCCTTCAAGGAAATGCAGCAGTGGATGATGCTCCAGCTGCAGAAAGTTGGGCGTTGTGCTGTGCAGGTTGTTTTGCAGCAAGCCATTTGTCAGCTGTTGTGCACCGTGTCCAAGATGCGCTGGCATTGCTGTGTGCTCCAGTCTGGCTGGCTGACTGACGAGATTCGTGTGCGTCCTTATGTGGTTGATGAGCGTGCCCTGCTGCCTGAACTGCATGTGGCAGTAGGTGCACGTGTACGGCTTGTCGCCGGTATGTATTTTTTTGTAATTGGCCAGCTTCGTTAGCTGGCTTAAACACGCCTGATATAAATATATTTCAATATACTATTTATTTAACACCCTAGTTTCTCAAGTCGAAGTTAGCAGAGAAGAAGCTATAATCGATTAACATATCGATAAGCCACTACATTAACAAGGCTGTGAATATTGTGGATCTTAATTTGGACAAAGTACTTCGATACTCAGTAAATACAAAAATGTCTAAAAATATATTTTAAAACTTTTTGAATAATGAAATATTTTATCAAACAAAACATTTTTTACATTTTTGTTGTACTAAATAAATAAATAGTTGAGTTGCCCACCAATAAACCAGTATATTCGATCAAGTAGTTGCTAAGTTTGAGTTAAGTTGGCAGTCCAGTGTATGAGGAAATTTATTTAAGGAACCGATAAAAAATATCGTGCTTGAATTTACGCGCCTAATCTTACATTTATTTTAATTTGTAGATCAAAATTGTATTTACAAGTAATTTGCTGTAATACCGTAGCATATATATTTAATTACTTTATTTCTATTGATAATAATAAATAAATTAATTATTTCTGTACTCTGATGAGTTAATATGCTGAAACATTTTTGAGTATAGTTGATACGAGGAAATTTTGTTCAGTCAGTACAATTCAATATACGCAATATTCTATTCTGAATACTAATATAATTGATGCCTGATCTGTGAATTACACTTCCGCCTGACAGTGTGAGGTTTGCAATTTCTGCTTTTCAGTTTCCGCATTGCAATTATTGCATTTTATACAAGCTTAACTACAATCAAATGTCTGTTCGTACATATGTAAGTAAATATGTAATTGTAATGAAACCTTGTAGTTTTATGAAGCTTCTTATCATTTTATAACAGTACCTTTATCCTACTATCAGCCCATTAAAAACCAGGCGCGATTCGATCAACGACTTTTGTTTGTCACTACATAATGAAAGCAAACAAAGCGTCGTCGAGGCCATCTGAAAAAAATAAAATAAAAATACAATAACAAAAAGAAGACGAAATCAAATAAACAACACCGAAAGGTGGCGCCTTACAATGTTGCCTGTGTTCTACCAGACAAATGGCACGTAGCAACAGTTGGGACGCTATAATTAAATTACAAATGATTCTCTTATGCTCATGTGTGCTAGACTGTTCTGGGAACGACATGTAATAGAGCTAGAGCTTAATATGGCTAAACTTTGACAATCGATCCGCTGTAACAGAGCCCACAGATTGTCTCAAATAGTCGGCTGCAAGCGGAAACAGTGGGTGTCTAAATATAACTTAAATTATGCTATTTATTATTGCAGCTGGCGCAAAAACCGGCAAACCAGACAAACAACAACAACTCGCCCCTTGTTTGCGAGTTTGTGCATATGCATTAACATACCGACACATGCACAGTATTTGTATGTGTGTGTGTCTATATACTGCAACTCGTAAAACCAGTTGCTTCCAAACTGTTATGCAGCAATTGACCAGTTGCTCGTAAACTGCCACGCAGCCATTAATCTTTAAAGTTTTCACAGAAAAATTCCAAAAATGTGCATTGACGAATACCTAAGCAAAGCGTAATCGTAAAAATGCTTTACTTTTTCTGCTTATCTGTGTAGTATATATTTTTTGTTTATATACACACATACATACATATGTACAAACTTTTATTTTGCTGCGCTTGGATTTTTCAGGTTTCTTATCATGGAATGCCGAAAATACTGAATTTTACTTTAAAGGTAATTTATTGCAAGGCATGTGAATCGCATTGTATTATTCTTATCTCATTTAACTGCAATTCATATAATACATACAATATAGTATATTGTCACGTTTCACACCTTGGGATCTATGTAACTACATTTAGCCATCATTTTTGATAGCATTTATCTAATCTTCACAGCAATCAAAGATTATATGAATGACTAGCGGCCAAAGTCTGGTTGAATAAATATAAATTGAATTTGGGCTGTGTGGGTGCAAAAGTGAGAGTTAGCTCCCCGCGAAGAAATATACAACCAGCTTGCCAAACCGTCGGATGCCGGACGCGAGACGCCGAAGCTGAAACTAATGAAAACAACTTTGACGTTGGCGGTGGCAACGGTCGACCTACGCGTGCAACCTTAGTGGGGGTAACAGGGGCTCCAAAATGGAGCGCAGTGTTTGCCTGGCGAAACCAATTATTATGCACACACATACACACACACACACTTGCAATTTGCAACGATACAATGTTGAGTAAGGTTGACGGCGAGCTGCTTTACACAGCCAACGTTGCGGTCTATGACAAAGCCAAAGGCGAATATCAATTCGCCTGGCAACAGCGAATCAACAAAGGCGAATTATATTTTTGCATTGGTGTGACGACGGCAAATATCTGCACACTACACTACTACCAATGACCTGTTGGGTGCGACAGTCACACCAAAAGTTTGCCAACCTCCTCAACGGCAACCGGGCAAACTTACCGGACCAACCCTGCTCTGATATATACGTATGTATGTGTGCACTTGCCTATTTGTGCTTAAGGCACTTGAGGAAAAATTGAAATAGCGAATTAGCAAAACAACAGATAAGATGTAGCAAAACAAAAAGCGCAACACTAACACGCACACAAATGCCTGTGCATACATACGCAATGATACAGATGTATGTGTAGAAACACATCCATGGCAACATCTGTTTACACAAACACGTATGCATCAATGTGTTTGTATATGTATATTTAAAAATAAAACTATTTAACCTTAGCGATGTCGTTGCCATAGTGACGTTCATTCTACGTGGACAGTAAAAAAAAAAAAAAAAAAATCAAACATTTTGCAATGCACTTTTAATGCCTAACGACAAAAACAAACTAAAACAAAAAGAGCAATTATCAGAATGATGGTGAATAGGTAATGCACTTACTAATGTTTAGTTAAAAGCTTCATTAGCGAATCATACATCTTCATCATACATATATTGTGATTTATTTATGATCTCCATTAGCGATGCATCATGAACTACTCTGGTACACTTAAGATCACCATTGGCAATGCATTATTAAAAGAATGTGTTATAGACAAAGAAAAATACTGTTTTCTAGCTGATTCAGATTATATTGTCCGCCAGATGAATATAACTTTTAACAGTGTACTAAGTGTTATGGGTGCCGAGAAATTTACCTAATATCTAGCAGTTATTTTTGTAGTGAATACTGAGTGCAGCTAAAACCCAACGGACAGCAAACCACAACCACGACAACAGCAACAACAACTCTGCGGCTTATTATATAATATTTAATTGCTACGATCGAGGAAAAAAAACTAACAACTGACATAAACAAGATGCGAACAGTTCATAGCTGTTCCCGTAGAACATTTCCTGGAAGAAGCTGATAGAAATAATCTCAGGTTTATAGTTTATGTTGAATCCATATCACGCGATTCAATTATAAACAATTTGTATGTACTTATGATTAGGATAGCTGCTCGAGCTGGCTGATTGGCAAGTTTGAAGGTGAATCGTAGGGCAGGTTCTAAAAGCCAGTATTACAATTTATTTATTACATATGTATATATACGATCAAGGTCAGCTAGAGTTGATAATCAAAGGCATTTGGGTATAAATAAATAAACAATTTGTGTTCTGTTAAACAATTTCGTTTAATTTGACATATTTTCCTTATTTTTTATATGCATACACATATATAATATAGATACTATATGTGTTTCAATTTGATTAAGATGCAAAACTTAGCACATTTCGTGGAACCAATAAATAACAAAGCGCGACAATACAAATATATCGAATAAAATAGAGTAGAATAGAAGAATATTTTACATTTGTTAATGCAGCTCCTTATTTATTCTCTCTCCCTGGCTATATACAAAATAATATTACTAGACAAATATGTATGTACAATTCGTAAAACTATTCAAGTCTTTCATACAAATTTGGTTAGTCTAATAGTTTGGTGCTACTTTAGATCTACTTAGATCTTTAGGTAGTTCAAATTGCGAATTATGAGCTCGTTATTATTCTCGATAAGCAAAAGGCAACTTTTATTTCGCTTCGAATCTAAACTGTAGCCAATTGGATCGATGCATTTTCGTATATATTATATTCAAGTGTGTATATTTGTGTATTTCCTACGAAGGCACATAAACAAAGAGGAAAATAAACAACAAGCGAGGCGTACGCCCCAATCTAATAACATATATGTATGAAAGAGTTTGGATGATCTGTTCGTATATTATGAATCGTTGCACTGAAAACGTGAAACGTGATGAGCTCCCTACTTGATTACTATACAAAACTGAAGCCCATTTAACTAGCCTATAGTAGGAATTTCTTTTCTTCTTTTTCTATTTCTGTTATATGTATGCAGTGGAGACATGAAGATAATAATAATATCATAATAGCCTATTCAGTGTAAACAATTTAAAGAACGCACAACGTACAAATTATCTTGAGCCTATCATTGAAACTTAACTAGTCTGAGCTACTATTGAAACGACCCTCGTTCAAGCTATCTCACTCTATTTTTCTGTCTCCATTGATCTCTTCAATTGCTCATCTGAAGGCCGCCGCTGCTGCGACTGCCCGTTGACGAAGAGGCGCTCAATCCGAATTGCGAGACGAGCTTATCGTAATCCTCTAGCGACGTCTCAAACTGCTCCAGCTGGCGCGACAAATCATCCATGCTGCCATCGGTTGCATTGCTGGATAGAGCAGCTGCAGCTGCCGCTGTGGCACTACAACTTGTTGCAGGCGCTTGCAGTTCGTTCAGCCCGAGCAATGGCGGCGCATAATAGCACTCCCGATAGAACTTCGCCAGATCATTCACCTGCGATGTGGGCGAGGCGAACGGGAAATGCAGCTCCTTCAGCAGACTGTCGTCGTCCGGTGGCTGTTGCAGCTGCGATGAGGACGCGGATGCCTGTTCCTGCAACATTGACGCTGACTTGTAGCGCAATGTGGCACTGCTCGCGGGGATTAATAGACTCTTAATGGGCGATGCTGCACTAGGTGCTGCTGCGGCTGTTGTTGATTTCTCAAAGCTCTTAAATGCTGTCGAGTTGTTGTTGTTGTGGTTTTGATTGATGTTGTTGCAGCTGCTGCCATTAATGCTGTTGTTGTTGTTGTTGTTGTTATTGTTGTTGTTGAGAACTGGCGATTCACATTTGCGATTCAGAGATTCGATGGAGCCGCTGCCATTGCTCTCATGCCGCGTCCGCAGCATCCACTCAAATGGCGGCGTTTCCGGCAGTACGAAATCAGTCTCAGTAAATTGACGCAGCTTGCCCAGATCTGTAAATGCACCTGGACGCAACGGTTTTTCAATGTCTATGAAACGTTTATCGGACGCCGCTCCAGTGCCAGCTGCACCACCTGCACCGCCCGCCGCAAGCTTCACCGTTGACATCTGCTGGATGGGAGAGCTGGCATCGCTGGCAGGCCGAAAGTGATCCGACTTCAGCATGATGGCATTGTGTTGTTGCGTCTGATGTGCCGTAGCTGCCGCCTGGTGTCCGGCCGTGGGGGAAATGGTGAGTTTTGTGCGATAAGCCACCGACATGATTACCGATCCCAGAATTGTATTCAGCTGACCAATTTTCACTTGCTTGTGTCGCTCGCCCAGCGTGTGCACCTGCGGCCGATCCACATAGACACGATAGTAGATGCCATATGAGTCCGGGCACTGGCGACGCGACAACTTATAGGCGGGTGTCGTGCGTGTGAGCGAGATAAGCGACTTTAGCATAATGCTCATCCGATTGTAGATGACGTGCAGCTGATGGGAGGAAGCCTTCAGTGTTTGACTGTCATTGAAGCCGTTTATGTTGCCGCCCTCGCCCTTGCAATCCTCTCCAACGGCCGCTTTATTACTGTCCACTGGCAGCAGATCCAACGACCACACCTCCAGTATCATTTTGTCTCCCTCGGTTGTCCTTAGCGAAATCTCAACGCATAACGGCAGACGTTGCAGGATGCTTTCGCCTTGCTTGAGGGCCAGCGCACGTTTCGTCTCGTCCAGCACATCGGGATGATCCTGCACAACAATATTGAACCAATCATTGCCACCCAGCGGATTGCATTGCGTTTGTATCTTCTCGCCCAGGCGAGATTGCACCACAACTTGAGCTGTCTTGAACGCCAGGAATTTTATGTATTTTTCTAGTTCTTTTTCGGCTGCGTTTAAACGTTGCGCAGACATTTTTGTTTATTTCTTATATTTTAAGTAGCTGAGTTAGTTTTCCGTTTGATGTACTTGCAACAGCGTACAAAGTTCGTTTTTTGTTTTGCTTCTTACACTGCTTCCGCGTATTGTCTGTCTATGCCAATTCGCAGTATTCTCTGGAATTTTTCTTTTTTGTTTTTGTTTGTGCACTTTATGCTTTGACACTTCGATTAACGATTAACACATGCTTAGACATTTTAAAAGTACTACAAATTATTTGCTTGAAGTGTTTATTATTTGTTGAAACATTTACTTCATTGAATTCTTTAATATAAGCGAAAAACAAAGATCACTCCCACTTTTTTCGTTACTGTCCGCCATTGAACTAAAGCAAATGCGACTGCGACGTGCTGGTGCTGCCATACTCAATGTTGTGTGGGCTTGACGCAGAGTTGCCAGGTTCTCAAAATAGGCGATTACATGAAAAACAAAACAGTGATTTGTGAATATTCACATTCACAGTGAAAAAAAGTAATAATAATAATAACAGATCACAATGTTGAATTATAGGCTGTTTTTGGTATTGAATACATGTTCGCCTTAATGTTATATATACTCAAGGTAATATTTAAATAGAATACTATTTGAGTATTCCCAATACATAAACTGTTTTTGTTAATGGTTTAATATCTTTTTAAAATGATTACATTATTCTCATGTGTATTTTTAATTTATTTAATAAAAATCTCCAAAGTGCGCTCTGAAACTGTGAGTTCCAAATATGTTTTTTATGAAACTGTGATTAGCATATCAGCCTTAAGTATTTTATCAATGTTTCAAAGAAATATGGCAACTCTCAGCAATGTATGAGACACGTCACGTACGCAATGTGGGCGGGTTGGGCGTCTTCATTTAAAATGCCAACTAAGGATTTTGCTATAATTAAATATTTTAACATACATATATTTCACTTGTTTAATACTACTATCTAGAATTTTTAATAACCTTGCGCCAATGAGTGATGGCTAATATTCGGATTCAATTACACTGATGCATCAACTCTTATTGTTTTTGCACGTTGAAATATTTTCGGTCCGATTCCGAAAGGACTTGCTTTGGTAAATATTTCAGAACCTCAGTCGGCACAGAACTCAACATTCTCAGGCGCTCCTCTTCAATACGCGACTGGCGCTCGGCGTCTGACTTCGCCTTCAAATTGAAAAATTGAATATTTTCCGCAGCTGCTTCGGCACGCTTGCGATTATTCTCCTCAATCATCGACAGAAGCAGAGCACCATGCTCCTTCCGCTGTTGGCGTATCAGCATTTCGTTATCGCCGCATGCGTGGATGTCGATGCTGAAAGAATCTTTGTCAACAGCTTGTTCCTTCTTCTTGCGCACTGCTTCTAAATGCCGCTCATAGGCTTCAGCACGATAGCGTTCTAGTTCTTGACGGGCACGCTGGCGTTCGAGCTGTTCCTGCTGGAGCTGCTGCCGGTAGCGTTCATCGCCCTTTGCTTTGTACTCTGCCTGCAGCAGATCCAGCAAGACATTGTCGCGTTGCCGCTTTCTGTTCTGTAATGGAAGAGTTCAAAAAATACTATTATAAGGTCTCTGGTTTTCAATACTAAATTTCAGAAGACTTACCTCCACTTCAAGCACCTGCTGACCTATTCGCGAACTAATCTCCTGTTGCTTGCGTATCGCTTCAAGTCTGGCCTTCTCCATTTCCTCTCTGTGCTTAGCATCCTCCAGTTGTATCTCAAATGCTTTTAAATTATCCTCGTTGAGCTTTACCTTTTGCAGAGCCTCATATTCTCGTTTTTCCTCTATAAACTGAATGATGTCATCTCGCTTCTTGATCTTTAGGCGCTGTAGCTCCAACTGAAGCTCTCTGTCTTCTTCTTCGATTTGCTGCTGAATGGCCATGCGGACCTCCCGCTCCGCCAGCGTCTGTACGTATTCGCTCTGACGACATTTCTGCCGCTCTTCTACTTGGGATATAAGTGTCTTGCGCAGTTCCTCCTGTTGCTCCTTTTTGCGCAGCTCTTTCTCCTGCTCCATGGCCAACTGCTGTTGCCTTTCAGCCTCGGCACGCTGTAAGCCCTGCAGTTTCACATGATTTGCGAGCTGTCGACTTCTATTTACTTCCCTCATATGCTCCTCGAGATCCTTGGTGATCGCTGCCAATCGCAGCTGCTCAGCCAATTGCCGCAGCTCCTCGCAGTCATTGCGAAGCTGTTGACGGCGCTTGCGATCGAGGAATTCCTGACGCTTGAGTTGCTTTAACTCATCAGTCAACAAGAGGTCGGCGTTAGCTGTCTTAGGAAGTCGTTTTTTTTCCATAGCTTGCACTTTTCTTATTTGATCGGCTTCAATCAAGGTCTTGCAGAAATGTTTCTCGGTTCTAAAGAGCTTGTCTTCGTCAATGGGCACAAATCTTTTGTGCGCCTTTGTGGCGAAAACCGCGGGTTGTGCATCCCTTGGATCCGCCCATATTCCACTCATCGTTGCCATGGTAGCAAAAGGACATATAAACAAATTAAATAAAAGCTATAAACTACATGAAACTAGAACCAACTGAAACAATAAAAGTATATAACAAAAAGAAAAAAAAAAGAAGTGTGTATATCTAGCCTAGATTCCTGTATTCATTGTTTATGATATTCTTCATTATATCGATATTTGTATATCGATATGTTAGAAAAGGATTTTCAAATAATCGGGTAACTACTGTAACGAGATCGTATATTGCAATGATCAACTATTTTGAAGATATCTTAAAGGAAACTGCATTGTTTGTCAATATATAAAGATTTGTAATATATTTATATTCAGAATTAACATGAACGAGCCACTCGCAGCTGTTTTATTTAGAATAGGCAGTTGGGAAATACTTCTTATCGTGCTCTACAATATCTTCCAGTATGTCATCAATGTCAGTGGTAGGATAACGCTCAACCCACGACTGAATGTAGCCCTCGTGGGTCGGCTCATAGGTCTTCAGTTCCACTTTGCCTCCGTTTACAACCGTATTAGCCTGCACCAAAATAATGCGCGGCTTCTTGTGTGCCAGACATATGTCACGCCACTTTGCCCAAGGATAAGGCCCACTTTCGTTGACCTCTGAGTAGTGTTCGTACATTTTGGAAGCAGCTTCGATATCAGCGGTGGATTTGTAAACCTGCAGCTTAGTCAAAAATTCGCCCAGCGCCTTCTTGCCAACCGTTTGGATTTTAGTACGGTCCAATGTAAGCAGCAGGTTTTTCCCATTCTCAGTCTCTTTGATGTTGACAAATCCTTCGCCAGCTTCCAACAAAACTTTCATGATGACAAAACGTGCACGCGAATGCGCTTGCAGCCATAATTTTGACTTGGGATTGTACATTTCCAAGGCAACGCCCATGCCGTTCCAAATTAGGCTCAGCCAGTTTATGTAAACGATGTCGTCCTGCTCCGCAGCATCTTTGAAACCAAATATCTCCAGTATATCCCGCTGTAGAGATAAGTAGAGGCCCACTGCTTCAGCGCGGCATTCCTCGTATGATGAACCAATAGCTCCGAATTTCGTATCGTATGTTTCGCCAGGCTTGTACCAAGTGGTAATGGGCTTATCAGTCACGAGGCTCTTCACTGTTTTCACATCGAAGTTGTAGGTACCATTTTCATCAATGCGGAAGAGTTTGCCACTGCCATGTCCCAGAAGTTCATGCAATCCAACCTGCACCTCAAAGGCCTTCACTTTGTACTCCTTCATCAGCGCCTGATCCTCGTCGGATAGAAAAGGTATGGAATCTTTGCGATTGATATTAGCCAACACATTGCCCAACGAAACGTTTTTGAAGCCCTCGTCCTGACGAATTTCGTCATCTGTAAGATGGTAGAAAACATATTATCAGCATATTCGTTTCTTTTTTTTTGTAAATAATTCTCTACTTACAGTTAGGTATATTAATGCCAGCGGGCACTCCGCTTCCAGCAAAGGTTAGCACATCTAGGGACGTGAAATCTGGTTTCAAATACGAATCCTTTTCATAGGCCTGTGTCCAGGGCAAATATTCTAGAAGCTTTTCGGCACGATTAACTAATTCGGCAAATTTAGCGGAGCTTTCTTTGTTGACCATGGCCACAAAGCCCTCGAATTCGGCGCGGCCGCCAGCTGGATCGCGGTAGGTCTCAATGAAACCAATGTATGTCTCAATGACGGGTCCCTTATCCTTGATCCACCATCTGGAGCCGTTCTTGTGCTCGGCTAAAGAGCCCTCCTCGAAGGACTTAATATAATGCTCAATCATTTTCTCTTCATTAGTGTTGGCAGCATATTTTTTCGCTTGACGCAAATTTTCGTTTACGCGTTGCAGCAACGGTTGATAATCGCCTCGCGTAACCCGGAATTGGTTGCCCTTGAATTCCTCCAGCGCCAAGGTAATGCCTTCCTTGCTGGAGTTCGCAACTGAGCCGAGCTTAACGTCATAGAATGTTTTTCCGTTTTCTGTCACCTTGAATGTTCGACACATATATGGCTCAATGCGCTTCGATGTCAGCCAATCGTTGACTATTTCTGAATCCTCCTTGGTGCAGTTATCCGACCAGTATGTGGTTACACCACTTGGCGCAAAGCCGAGCACTTCATTGCGCGCATCCAGCGCATAAATTAGATTTTTCACCTTCTCAAATGTCTTGGTTACACGTGGCTCATTTGCATACGCAGCGGACGATCGCACAATTGCCTCAAACTTTTCCTCCGGTAAATTGGGCACGATCTTGCTATCACCCATGCCCTTGTAATTGCCTGCATTGGCGAACACGCCACAAGCGTAAACAAGGAATGCCTAGAATGATAAAATATATTATTTAATTGCAGATTAACAGGCGACAGATAACACTATAATAAACTTTTTACAGTTAGCTCTTAATGCATGATTATGATCGTATTCCACTCATCTTTTCCATACGGAGCTATCGTCGTAGCTGCTTATATACTTACTGTAAAATCATCTTCTGTGGCGCCTGCTTTCAGTGCTTTGATTTTCAGATCCGCGGGCTTTTCGGCAACAAAAATGCGATGCAGCAGCGAGAAGATAAGTGGAGCCTCCGGACTGGACTGAATAACAGCAACGAGGCCGCCATCCCACGAGGCCTTGCTAAAATAATGAGCGTACAGCTTTTCCTTATCGGTTAAATTTTCAAATGCATTTTTACAATCCAAATCGGCAATGGGCTGTGTATTGGGCAGGACAAAATGTGAAGTTTTGCTGGCCATTACGCTTAATTCTGGCAGATTAACACGTGTGCTGCAACAAAGAGAGAAATCAGATATGCATTTAGATAACAGCTGATCGCCTAACAGTGGAATACCTGTAATTAATGGCTGCGTGCCCAACTGGTGTACTTGGTTTACCGGAATTTAGAATGCGCTTTGACTGTTTTTGGAAACGTCGCGCTAACGTGTAACTGCTGACTGTTCGAAAATTTAATTGGCAAAACTGTCCTAGTTGACGAAATCTATGAATTTTCTGAACTAGCAACATGACGGAGAATTTTGACTGTTACACGATTTTCAAATTTATTTTCATATTAATACAAACAACCAACAAATTTTCTGATCCGCAACTGCAAAATGTAAAACGCTTTAATTTCCAAATTATATCAAACAATGAAAAACATAAACATAGAAATGATGAACGCGTACATATATGTATGAATGTATATCTTTGTATATAAGTACATACGCATGCGGCCCTCTTAATGCTATGAAACCGTTTGTTTTTAGGGCGTAGCACGCAAAGCATATCAAAGAAATTAGCAGGCCCTAATCAATAAACAAATTAAAATGTAATATTGATTGTTACATACCTTACAAGTTATAAAATTAAAGGAAAAACTCAAAATGCCGACAAAGTGCAAGTTGTCACTAGCGATGAACGATAGCTGCGATTCGATATTTCTGTAAGCTTTGCCAATTGGTAAATGTATTGCAAGCAAGAAAAACGATAACATAAACTGTTACATGTTTAACAGCGATGAACAAAAAATAATTAAAAGCGTACATTTTTAAACAAGTAAGTAAATGCATTTTTAATTGCAAGTAACTTGAGATAAAGCAAAATGCGCATTATTTAATTCAGATTTTTTGGGATAAACTTTTCAGAACTGTCTACAGATTATCTACAGATTAAATATGCTTTCTTCAAACATTTTATTCTAATTGGAAAATCAGTATTTTACCGTTTGCGGTCACACTATTTGACATTTTAAAAATATGTAGATCAAATATTTTTTTAAAATTTAAAAATATAAAAAAAATTTTATCTGTATGTACAATTGTAGGCGTGGTGAGTGGACAGGATTGGCATATATGTAAAAAATAATACGCATTTGCCAATGGATTGCCTCCCACCTTTTCATACAGCTGTATGAATCATATGTTTCTTATCACCTTCAGGTTGACCCCAGCAGAGAAAGAAAAGTTTTTCCGCAGGCGTTAGGACGATGGAGCTAACTGGCTGGGTAAAAAATTACGAATGGGGCAAAAATGGCATCCATTCAGCCGTTGCACAACTGGCAATGGCTAACGATCCGGATTTTGTCCTGAAAGATGATGAGCCCTACGCGGAAATGTGGATGGGCACCCATTTTTGCGGTGTTTCCATTGTTAAAGAGACGGGAGAAACTCTAGACCGTGTTCTGAAGATGGAACTGCCGTACCTGTTCAAAGTGTTGAGCATTAAAAAAGCACTGAGTATACAAGTGCATCCAAATAAATGCGAAGCTGAGCGTCTGCACGCGGAGCGACCGGAAATCTATAAGGATAGTAACCACAAGCCGGAGATGTGCATTGCCCTGACACCCTTCCTAGCATTGGTTGGATTTCAGCCGATCGATGATATCATTGATAACATTGATGAGTTCCAGCCACTGTCCAAGCTCATCGGCAAGGAGGCAGTCCACGAGTTGCACCAAAAACGAGATACGGAAAGCTTAAAGGCATGCTACGAGATCCTAATGAGATCCAACGATGCTAAGATAGCCGCGTGCCTCAAGGAGATAGCCAAAAAGTATAAGAAAGGCAAGTCGGAAAAGTCAGTTAAAGTATTTCAGTTAAATTTACTTTTCTTTTTGTGCAGAACTCGAGAGCAACGAATTGTTAAATGTATTTAACAAGATCAATGCGGACTTTCCTGGTGACGTCGGTGTGCTCTCTCTATTCTTTCTAAACCTAATACACTTGAAACCTGGCCAAGGCATATACTTGGGCGCCAATGAGATTCACGCGTATCTGGAAGGCGACTGTGTGGAGTGCATGGCCTGTTCCGATAATGTCATTCGTGCGGGACTCACGCCCAAGTACAAAGATGTCGAGCAGCTAATTTCCTCTGTGATATATGAGGGCAAGCCGGCGAGATGCAAATTGTTTATGCCATATCGAATCGATGATTTCGTAGAGGTGTTCGCGCCACCTGTTGATGACTTTGCAGTCATCCATGTTGCTATAAGTCACACTGTGGATACCTACAAACTGGAAATACAGAAATACGGCTCCATCATGTTGACATTGACCGGGAAGCGCATTGTTAAGCTAACCACAAAAGACGGCCCCAAAGAGATAACCGTATCGCGTGGCAACATTATCTACATTCCAGTCGAGGCTGCTCCCGCAATTGAGTTCCTGCATACGGAGGACTGCGGCGATGACTTTTCCGCTTACATTGCAACATATAATTATTTTCGGCTTGCTTAGAATGTAAATTTGTGGTGTGATTTTTTAAAATTTGAAATAAACCAAAGACGTTACATTTTTAAATTGTTTCAATTTATAACAGCTACTATTGAAACTTAAGTGGCAATAATAATTTCTTAAAGCGGGGTTAAATCTAATCAATATAATCAAAATACATCATCGCTCAACACAAATACAATAAACATTTTCAAGTGTACAACGAATTTAAGATTACTGCAAAACAAACAATTTTGCATCGACTTAATCTAATAACTGGGTTTACAATTTGTTTGACGTATGATGTATATATATTTATATTTATAAATATTTGTGTGTGTATATATATTATAAATAGATAGGGGGTACATCAATATACATATATTTATATTGTATTTTGTATAGTATTAACAAAGTGGCGTACACAAAGAATGCACATAAATTGGCTACGAATATGACACTACTCTTAAATATTTAATAATTCTCAACCAGGCGTTCGCGTTCCGTTCGTTTCCGTTGACTCCTTGAATAAATGCCTTCATCACTTCGGGCCGCACAAATTGTAAATATACTTTTGTCATAAAGTTGTCGAGTTTAGTTCATCGTAAAGGTCGGAAAATGCCTCAAAAAGTTTGTACCAAAAAAATGTAAATACATTTCTACGAAAATCTCATTATAAAATTTGTGTGTTTCACTTTTGGTTGCGCGTAAACGCGTGCTTATTAGTTAGACAATAGGTATACAAATAGATATACAATATATAATATTTTTGTATAGATGGGTTAGTCGCATTAGTTGATATTTTCCATATTTGCTTTACCAAGCGTATACGTATATATTATATATATATAAAGTTAGATATTGCAGCAGCAGCAAATATGTAAATTAAAATTGTTGCTGCTGCTTCTAAATTTGTGCCCACAACATTTGTTCCTTATTGTTGCTGTTGATCCTCTAGCTGTTGATTGTGAATGTTTCTGTGAGTTAGTAAGTTGTACCACGTAAGTGAAGAGCGGAGTAGGAGCATGAGAAGAAGCTTCTAATTAGGTTATCATATGTATATCATCATCGTTTCAAGTGAAAATTTCGGCGTTTAACTCTTGAGCAAATTGTTTGCGCGCTTATTAACACCATCCATGCGTATGTTATTTGCATCGCCTTTGGCATTGATGCGATCAATTTGCTTGTTCTGGTTCTCTAGCTCTGATCCCATGTCCAAGGCCATGTTGCGCAAATTGCCCAGCATTGAGTTGACTTGTCCCAGATTCTCATCCATCTCATCTTCGCGTGCATCGTTGGTTATGCGTGCTATATACCCGGATTGCGGAGGTGCTCCCATGCCGCCACGTTCCCGCTCGTCTATGACACGCTGTGGCTGACTGGCGACAACCTTGCCATCGTCGTTGGCTTTCCATGCACTGTCGCTGTCGTCCTTAATGTTGACTTTCTTCCAGGGCAATACACAGATGCCACAGCATTTCTCCATGCCACTGAGATTCTTTTCGGCCTCTCGCATGTCAGCATTGATGCGATCCATGCCCTCCTCGATACGATCCAGCTGCTCGCCCTGGTCATCTAGGGCGACCAGAGTGCGTATGCCAGCCTCTTTGGATTCATCCATCAAGCTGAGCATACGACGAGTACTTTCCAAAGACTCATCGGCCACTTGGGCAGACTTAAGCTGCAACTCCTGCAACTCTGTGCGCGGTTCATTTTCTCCGACTGCAGCCATTACGTGATTATTAAGTACGGGTGTTTACGTCAAACTGATGACTTAGCAAGTGGTTGCGATTTTTTCTCCTTTTAGGTTCGCGAAATTTGGAAAGTGAGTCACAATCAGTGCTGACGCCACCACAATGTGTTTATAGGAATTATCGTTATATCAAGCTCGATTCTTTATAATAGGAACTGGAACTTAAATTTCACTAATAATGATCGAAAGTTTATTTTAATTTGTACAATATTTTGGCAAGTCTTTTTATGCAAATACAAGAACCAATTGTGTATATACAAAATTTATCGACATACATATACACGACACCGATAACCGATAAGCCAGGGCTGTTTAGTATCAAATCATAGCAATCCTCTAAGTTGTAAATTTCAACAGATCTTACAAAAACTACCAGTACAATATTATAACAGCACAACATATAATTGAAATTGAGAAAATATATAATAAAAAAAACTTTGAGCACCCACCGCGAAGCTGCAATTAATTTTTACCGCCGTTCATAACTGGTTGGCGCGTTTAGTGTTGGGTAACACATTTGAAATATTAACGAATAGTTGTTGGTACAGCCAAGGCTAAGCGTCAGTGATCTTCAGCGCGATATTTTGTAATTAATTATTTAATATAAACAAAGATTTTCTGTTCTCATCTTGTGCGTTAGTGAAACAAAAAATTAAGTGTATAATTTTTGATAGTCGTTCAGCTATGGAGAATTCGAGTCGTTCAGTTGCTTCTGGTGAAGAAAGCCTTAGTGTTTATTTGTCCTTTGACGGTGATTCCGATGACACGCTTGCCAGCAAATGGCAATCGGCAATGGCCTCGCAAACTAGTCACTATTTAGAAATGCAAAACATGGAGCAGGACCTAAAACATGACGAAACATTGGAGGAGAAGAAGAACGATATGAAATCAATACTTGACACTCTAATGAAGAACGACATTTCCAAGGATCAGGGCTCACCATTGCGGCCCTTTGACAAAAGTATTCTAAACAAACACAACGCATTGAGCTCGACGCCTACAAAAAATATGACAATGCCTGGCATGCGTCCGATTTCGACTGCAGTGGATGCAGAAAAGGAAAATACTCAGCCAGATGAACAGAATTCGACATTGTCGTCCACCATAGACGCCACAGTCTCCACAGTGAAAACCAATACGATGTTCAGCGAGGCAAATATGACACTTGACGAAAACTCTGTGAAGGAAAACAATAATAAGAGTAGTGTTTACCCTTTGAGCGCCAATGTTGTGCTAGAGAATATAACGGAAGGTAAATAGCAAAATTATATATGTATGTTATTAATAAGCTGCTAAATATGTGTTTCCTTTAATCGCTCAGTTTCTGCTGAGGAGACGTCCATTACCGTGCTGTCTGCTTCTCCGATAGTTGCAGCTGATCGCCCAGCCTCAAATGAGAAGCCGTCCACAACTGTGCCATCTGCTTCTCCTGAACGCCCATCTTCATCTGCTTCTGCGTTAACTGCAGTTGATCGGCCAGCTTCAAGTGAGAAGCCATCCATAACTGTATCGACTGCAGTTAATCGCCCAAAATCTAACGTGGAGCCGTTCATAGCTATGCCATCTACTGCTCCATTGGTTGCATTTGAACAGGAAATCAAAGCCAATGAAGCTTCTGTGGTCAATGACATGGTAAATGAAGTGTCCGAATTGATTGTCAAAGCTCTCAAGCTTACCGAGTGCTCAAGCAAGCCCGACAAATCAACAAAGCTGCCAGCAGTTGCTATGCCACGTCCTCGTCGCTCCTTCCTGCCCACAGCTAGTGGCACCACATTCAAGCAGCGCATGTCGATTGTTGTGAAAACCACATTGAATAGTCCAGCACGCAAGCTAGCTACAGGTAATCCCATTTCTCGCCGTAGCTGCTTGCCCACGACCAAGGGTGGTCCCATAGTGAATAGTGCCTACCGCCAATCCTTGTTGCTACGTTCCTGCACTGAAAATTCCTCTTGCAATGCAATCGTCCTAAGGGCAAAAAAGCCAGCTGTGGGCGTAGCTACTGCTACAGCTCCAACAACACTTCAATTTAAATGCCGATTGTGCACTGCCAGCTTCAGTGAGAAAAAGTCGCTGGATATGCACATGGATACGCACACGAAGAGTGCATTGGCCATGCGAAACAAGAACTCATATTTTTGCAAGTATTGTGACAAGAAATTCGTCCTGGAACGCGCGCTACACATTCACCTGATGGAGAACTGTGACAAAATACCGCCAGGGGAGAAGCGTAAACTCTCATTCACAGAGTTGAATCACGTTCAAAAGGCCAAGCTGCCTAAGCTGACTAGCAACTCGTCAGCTGGAAGTTGCGACAGCTCTTCCAAGTCGCGTGCTAGCATAATGCAACAGTTAGAGAAACAGCCATTCATGGGTAAGTTTAAGCCTAGGCCGGGAAGAAAATCCTTTGTTACATTCTCTGCGCTTGTAGCCCCCAAAAGCGGTGGAGCTGCAGACTCAGCAGCCAAAGATCAAATGCAAATGGTACCACCATCGGTAAAGAAGGCTCCCAAGAGTGTGGCCCATGCTGGTGTCTATCGTACGCCCACGAAATCTGTGCCCTGCCACATCTGCAAGCAGTCATTCAAGAGCATACTCGACTACACCAACCACTGCCTGACAGTACACTCCAAGAATAAGAAGCCGACCACAGCTAATGCACTGAGTGCTCTAAATGAAGATTAAATCAAATTCCTAAGATTAAGTTGTGTTTACTTTACTTATTATCAAATATACGATTAAATGATTAAATTGCTCGCCAATCATTTCGATTTCTTCTCAGGCGGCGGCTTCATGTCTATGCTCTCCGTTGCTACATCCAATGGCCCAATGGCATGATTCTCTGCTGAATTCGCGCCCATGCTGCCCTCGGCTCCCGAGGCCACTTGCAGCGGCTGCTGCAAATTTTGTAGCATTGGTGGTATGGGCGGTGGAAATTTACGTAATAATTCGGCCAACAACATGTCCACACGTTGCTTTTGGAAGAGAGTTCCACTGTTGTCATCCTTGGCTGCGTTCGGATCCTTTTTATCATTTTTAGACTTGTCCGACACTAAAAGCAATATATGACGGATTCAGTTTTTTTTGCAAATGTAGAATATACTAGAATAGAATGTACTTACAAACTTTGTTGGACGAAAAGTCCCAATAGTAGCCCTTGTTGGGATGATAGCGCGCATAGCTGCTGGCTTCCTCGAATGCGGACTGCAGATTGACAACTGTGTTGAGCTGAAAGCAGACCATCATTTTATGATTATACAGTAAAAAAAAAAAAGGAAAAGCAGCTATACTTACAATACGCGCATTTATAACATTGGCCAGATCGGGCGCTTGGTATACGGTGCCCCCAATTATATAGTAATCGGCAATTGGTGTCGCCTCTGAAGGATTGTGGCGATGCTGCTTGCGGATGACATAGAGGATAGGTTCAGCGACGTGAAGCAAAATATACTCCATGCCAAGCATATTACTGTAATTATAAGATAATTATAAAAACTGAATCTTCAATTAACTGCATCAAATACCCACTGTAAGTGCTCAACTCCAAGACGTTGCATTCTTATCGTTTCGTTGTTGCACATGTGGTCGTAGAAGGGATTGCTTTTACGACAAAAGTAGTCCATAACGGTCTGGGGACTCAATGTGGCCATCATCTGGGTATCGTGCCAGGATAGACGTAAAGGGTTTTCTGCTGGCTGCGCCATTTGTCGGTTCGCCATTTCAGCGGCTGTTGCACGTGAATCCGTTTGGCCTGCGGAACGTTAATTTCATTGACGTCGGCGTCGGCCGATGACAGAACACAATTGCAGATCAATCAGTGGGTCAGTGTCAATGGCTTTCTGTTATTTGCTTGCGCGAGCGTCTTTCCTCTTTTTCAGTTTGTTTACAAATTATTTATAGACTGTACGCTGCCAATTTTATAATGTTGCACATTGTCGATATGTCTTTATTTGATTTATTTGTTGTGTAATAAATATTTCAGTGTCGCGAACAGAAAAATTCAACAGCTGCTCTTTGGCAATTATAACGGCACTAGGTCGCTGTAAGTTCACTATTAATCTGTTAATTGCAATGGATGTGTCTTATCATTTATTTGTAAGATGTCTGCTGTAAAGCGCAAGTAGTTCACTTTTTGTTATTTATATTTTGTTGTTTATTATTTCCGATGTATTTATAAATGCTCGATAATTTGTGGTGGCCAGCCGATTCACTTTGCCAGAAAGTTGGCAGTGCGCTGCATTTATCAACAAGGTGGCAACATACCATCGCTCCACACAAGTATTAAACAAAATGTTTAAAAATAAAACAAAGCGTAACGGCTGCTGTTTAAATTAAAATCATATTTGAATTAAAGCATAGAGACAGGGCCGATACATACATATCAAACCAAAAAAATTCTCTTGTACAAAGTCAACCAAGCGTAAACTGTTGTTGCCGTCAACGCCGTCACTACCGCCACAACTACAAACACACAAACAACAAAATTATCATCAACATCAATTGTATATTAAACATTTTGCTCGGCCTGCGGAACTTGGCCCATTTTTCGGATCGTCAGAATTGGAAACTATATCAGTGCGCTTTGTACGTTTCGTCGTGGCGCTCGTGAGGAACAACAACGCAAAGAGCAAAGAGTGCTCACAATGGTAAACAGCAACAAAAAAGTCAATAATTAGGCATTTTTCAACAATTATACATATATAAAATTTAAGTATGTGTTTGTGTGTTTATGCGGTGCTTTTTTCTACGGGCATACATATGTATACATGTACAACCAATTTTATTAGAATCATTTGTTTGTATGTATGTTCATATCTATATGTACAATGGTAGTCATATGCCCAAATCTTAACCAATTTCCGAAAAGAATGTGCTTAAATATGTTATATATTATATGTTTTTTGCCGATTTAGCTAGTCAAGGTCGTGCAAGTGCCGTTAACGTTTAGAGAAACATTTTTTATGAATCACCTTGATTTTCGCGGACAAAATTATAGGCAAACACATGCCTATGTGTTGTGTAGTAATGTAGATATGTATGCATGTATTGTAGAATGTAAATATGTGTGGGTGCTTTCCATGACTTAACACCCACATTGTAGTCGCGGTCACTAAAATGAAATAATGTATATAAATACACAAGTAAAATAGTTTATTTGTTTATAATTAGCTAAAGATTTTATTATTATATCAAAGCCTTGCTGCGTTTGAATTCAAGTTCAACGCTCGGAAATGTTGCTTCCATTATGTTTTATGAAAAATGCCCTCTATCTGAATGTAAATAATGAGCGAATATTTTGTTGCCCAGGTTTCTTCATTCAAACATAATTCAAATAGAATTAACTTTAGTTAGCTATTTATTTTTTGAATTCTTCAAAATGTCTTTAGCATTAAGTTAAAGGCCAATAACTGAGACTGAAACTGAAGCTATAAAAAAAAGTATAACAAAAAAAAAATAATAATAATAATTTAATTTTAATAATAATTTAATTAACATAATTCATACACTTTATGCAGCGTAGGACTCCACATGTCAAATGTCAAAAATAATTGTTCAATGTGTACAATGTGTATATATATATATATACTTCATAGCCATTTGTTATAAATACACATATCCACTTGTTCACCTGTAAATAACTCAGAAGTATTCAGTGTAGTTGTACCTCGATTCGAAACGAATAGAATTTTATTTGTTCTCTTTTAGATTTTGGCACTTTTCGGTAGCCTGATGCTGGCACAAAAAAAGTCGGCCCAATTAGTTTATCAGTTAAGGCGATATGCGTTATGTTAAACGGGAGCCATACTATGAGGTAGCTGGACCACTTATAGCCAAACAAAAGCAATGACTAAATATTTTTCTAACAGACACATCTATTGGCATGTTGCTAATATATTTGATTTTCTTGCAGGGGCTTCCACCGTTCAATGTTTCCGGCAGTCCATTCAATGTGGTTCCAATTCACAACGCTCCCGAGCTAATGAAGGATACATGCGCGCTCATCAACTCCGAATGGCCGCGCTCCGAGACTGCACGCATGCGCTCTCTACAGGCTTCTTGTGATACGCTGCCTTGCAGCCTGGTCCTGACCACGGAGGGAATGTGCCGTGTGATAGCGCATCTGAAGCTCAGTCCGATCACATCCAAAAAGAAGGCTTGCTTTGTAGAGTCTGTTGTTGTGGACAAGTCGTACCGTGGCCAGGGCTTTGGAAAGTTAATCATGAAATTTGCCGAAGACTATTGCCGTGTGGTGCTCGACCTAAATACAATTTACCTGTCGACCATTGACCAGGATGGTTTCTACGAACGCATTGGTTACGAATACTGTGCACCTGTTTCTATGTATGGACCGCGCCACTGCGAGCTGCCGAGCTTACAAAATCTTAACAAGAAATACATGAAGAAGGTCTTATAGACGTCAGCACCAGTAGTAGTAGTAGTATTGGCTTAACCAACCTGCGAACGCTTCCAACTTGACCGGAGCGTGTCAGTTAAACTAGTCAAATTCGGCAAACGCTTGGGCTTAGTCCCATAAATATATAGTATACATATATATATATATATATATAGAAACTGCCAAACGGCAGAGCCGTCGAAGCCTTTAGGCGTTTGCTTCTGATTCCATTACGATTACTAAAGAAAAACGAAAACATTCATATTACGCTCGTGTTGATTTTTAAATATTACTTTCCGCATGTATTTTTTGTTACCGTTATCGAACAATGCTTTACTACACATGCACACTAAATAATTGGCGTGTTATAAAATATATTGCTCATAATATATTGATGTTAATTTAGTTATGTATTATTATTAATTTATGATTTATGTTCTTATAATTTGTTGTGGTGTTATTTGCTCGAATGCTAATTAGACATTATCTACCTACATATGATAGCTCAATTATCTTCCAAATAACTGTAGAATAGATATACATATCGAGATTGGAAACGTAGCATTAAGCGACAAATGTATGGCAATAAATTATATTAAAGTTGTAGACATTTTAAGCGCATTGTGTTTTGTGTGATTAATCGGGGAATGCACGAAAGACAAAACGGAAGCATCCATCTGCAATCTGTCGTAAGAAATCTATGACAAGTTCAAGTTCATGGTGCTGCGACAAGCCAAAATTTGATGTGTGCCCACCCGGTAATGTTATTTTTATTACAGCTGCACCCGAAATAGGCGAGGCACAGTCGGTCGCCCAACGAGAGAACCGAAAGTTTCGTTACAATATTTCATTTACACGAAAATAAGCCACAATCGTAAGCGCAAATGAGAGCAAGTGTGCCGATGTGTGGGTGCATACAGTGAACTGTCGATAATCGAAATGCTTCTGTGTGGAATTGTGGTGTAACTTAAATTTTGAATGCTTCAGGAAAGTTAAAAGAAATTTATTTAAGTATGAACATCTCCCAATTTTTAACAAGCAATTTGACTTAATATGAAACGTATTCAATATATCAGTAGAGACCTGTACTTGGACGCAATTAAATAGTTTTCTCTCATATGATTCTCGTGCATTTGCTTAATGAATATTGGCATTGGGCCTGAAAGCGGAAACAGCAAGCAGCTTGATCTGTGGCCTCATATAGTTCTTGTTAGCTCGTGTAAGATTTCTACAGGTGCACATTTTCGAAATACCTGCATGACGGGCTATGCGACAGCTGCTAATGGCTTGAAATTTCAGGTGTCTGACCGAACATGCGCCGGATTGCCAATTGATATCGCACGTAATTGCAATTTAAATTTATTTATTTCTTAAAATGGAAAGTTTACAGTGCGCATACATAATATACACACACGCACATCCATACATTTAGATAAGTATGAATATATCAAATATTATTTATTGTTAGTTTGCCTTTGTAAGGCTTTAATAGCATTGCTAATTGTACGTTAATAAAGAACCAACTGCAGATTGATTCCCATTTATATGCGTAGGGGATACCATATTGCTGATGTCATGCCGATCGTCCATTTAAGCACTCTTAGCGCTTTTGGCGATGCCGCAAACTTTGCCATAATGTTCAGGTTGATCCAAGGAATCTACAATGAATTTGGCCAAGTCCTCTTTGGATACCAAGCGGCCGGGTGCTTCATCGTGCACCACAGTATAGCTACTGGATGGCTCATCGGCGATGTGTGGTGGCAAAATAGCCACATAGTCCAAGCCGGATGCTTTTGTCAAGTCCAACATGCGCTGGTGCTCCTCATTTAGTTTGTGGAATACAGCAGGTACCTCGGTTAGAGGACGCAAAAGGAACGACGACATCACAATGGAAAACTTCCTGAGATTTGCGTCCTTCATGGCCTTTATGACGTTCTCGGTGCCGCGAGATAGCTCCGTCGTGGCCTCCAGTTTGTTACGTGTGCCCAGTATAACGCAAACGCCGTCCACTACGCCATCGCCCTCAATCAGACGCTTAACGTCCTCAATATTAGTTACATCGCCCTGAACTAATTGAACTTTGCCTTTGAAACGCTCCGGTACGGTGGGCTCTGTGCGGTAAAGTAAACGCACTTTCAGACCTGAAAAAAAATGTCGGTTCATTCACTTGAGCTGAATTCCAAAGGTTGTACACTGTACATTACCCTTTTCTAATGCATAATCCACTACGCATTGACCGGTCATGCCGGTGCCACCAATTACTGCAATCCGTTGCATAATGTTCCTATTTCTTATGTATATTGGAGCACAATGAAAACCACAGGGTATACCGTGAACACTTTTCAGTGATTGAATCAAGAAATTGCAGTATCACAATAGTCAATTCCTGACTTATCGCACACCAATTACAATCAAAAGTGCTTGCCGTTTTGCGCTGCTCACCAGAGTTGTCCAGCTGGTTATGCCTTACATACACACACACCGATGCACGCTCTATTAATGTGCAGTGCTCGTAAGCGCCGTCAGCTTTATAAAAAGATAAAAAGGTAATCAGCAAGATATGTTATCTACTCCCCTCCACAAATATTTTTATTTACAAAAATTCACTGCAAAATGTAAATTGTCATGAAGACATTTCAAATTCTATAGGGTTATCTAAGTGTCCGAAAAGCAACTTTAAGTATTAAAAAAGTTTTAATTAATATAAAATCACTGCGCAATTAGCGAAAATATCGATAATGCTTCGTAAATAGATAGTGACATAAGGAAGATAATGTTAATTGTTAAAATGTACAATATTTAAAATTAGTAACTTTAAAATTACGTTGTTAGTGTGGCCAGACTTTAAAAAATCTGAATTAATTTCACTGAGGTGGTCGGTCAGCTTGCCCACCGAGTCAAGCGTTGCCCCATTAATTTCAAAAGTTACGCGCGTAGTTTTTACGCTTGCGATTCCTCCGTATTCGCCGCTGAATAAGGATTATCTGCGGGATTCTTCACACGTCTCAGAGTAATTCCCAATTTGAGTTCACTCAAGAAGTCGGTGGTAGCTGGCTTCTTTTCAGCACGCGGTTTAACGCCACTTATTGTCGCTGCTTTCTGATTGACTTTCTGTAAAATTGAATTCATTGTGAAATTTGTAAAAAAAAAATAAGTGAAATGGATAATAACGCACCTTTAGTGATACGCCTTGTCGTATGCTTTTTAAGAAAGCATCGCGATCACCAGCCGGGGCTGCAGCCGCCTTTTTAATGGGCAACGGCTGGGCGGATCCAGGCGCTGGCGGCGGTGGTGGTGGCATTGGGGCACCCGCTCCAAATGATGGTGGAGGAGGTGGTGGTGGCGGTGCTCCTGATGCAGGGGGTGGTGGTGCTCCAGATGCAGGGGGTGGCGGTGGCGGTGGTGGTGGTGCATTCGCTTTTATTGAATTCTTTGGCTTTTGGGACACCTGCACAGGAGGCATTCGGGCTTGCACTGGAGCTTCCTTAATAGGCGGTGGAGTTGGCTGTTTAACCGGTGCGTACTCCACTGGAGCTCTGTTCCAACTGGGCTGCACAGGTGTGGCCTTAATAGGGGCTGGAGGCGGCTGCCTAGTCGGTGAAAATTCCACTGGAGTGCTGTTCCCACTAGGCACAATCGTTGGTTTTGGCGGCGCCGGGGGAGCCACTCGTATTGTGCCCACCTTGCGTTGCGTTTGAGATGAAATCGTTGCATACGTTTCGTTCTGTGGCTTGAGTTTTGGTGTGGAACGGACTTCTGTAGCTGATGGATAGGCGTGAGTATTGGCCGCAGTCACTGCCGAGGGCGGAGGCGGTATTTTGGGTCTGATCGGCTGCGGTGACTGCAACTGAACTGGTACAACTGTACCCACATCCTGCTGCCTGCTGTGGCTAGGCTGCGCTGAAGCCAGGTCTATATCAGATATGTCCCTAAATCGAGACGTAAGTGTCGCATAATTGGAATAGGTATTGGACGAAGAAGCCTGCCTAATCGTTGCTGGTGCAGGTGGCACTGGCGGTGGAGCAGGACGTGGTGCAATCTCATTATCTGTGGATATGGTGGCATAAAGAAGCTTTGGCATCTTTGTCTCCTGCTCTTGCGTTTGTTGCTGCTTGTTAGGCTGTAATAAGGAGTTAGATTGACATTTGTATAATAGGTAAATATAATTTGAGTGGTGTCCATACCATCCATGTGAAATTAGAGTGCACAATATTTTTAATCAGGTCCTGCCGCCGAATGCCGGCCACATCCTCCTCGGTAATGCCGCGCTCCATCATGTACTTCTTCAGCACGTTGTCATTGGCGCCTGCATTCAAATCGAAGGCATTTCGAGTGCGATCGCGAGTTACATCTCCGGAGACATGCTGGAAGCCGACAGGCCCGCTTATCTCATACTTGGAGCCCTTGTTGCTGACCACGACGCTGGTGGCAAAGCTGGGGCCTGGAACGGCACCTGAGGCGCCCGTGAAGCTGCCCAAGCTATTGGACGAGGATGATTTGCTCATGCTGAGGCTGACACCGTCTCCAAACAAGCGACGATCGCTGCCTGGCGATGCTCTGATTGCGGGCGGTGGTAGAACGGCTGGCGGAGGCTGGTCGAAGACGTTGCTGCTCACCTGCATGCAGGGCGGCTATAAGAAGAAGAGAAAACGAGCAACTATTTAACAATGATAATGATAATGATGGTGATATTGACAATGATAGTGATCATGAAGATGAGGATGACTCGCATGATGATTTCCACTGCCGTCTCTTTTCCATTGGCAATTACCACCCAGTAACCGGGGCCTTTATGGCTTCGAACTATGTCATAGACATAGGCGCGCCGCTGCATTGCCGGCATCTGCTCAACCTCGTCGGATAGGTGGGCCTTGCGCAGATACAACTGTAGCATCTCATCGGTGCCGAGACCTCGCACATCGAACGTCTTGCGAAAATCGATGGGCTCGCCCTCTAGCTGCCTAAACTCCACCGGCTCGGAGATGTAGGCGTACATCGCCGTATCCACATCCATGCCTTTAGCACCCTGAACAGCCTGAAAAGCGATACGTGTACGGGCACTGCATTAGTGGCGCTGCTATTAAAGAGCTACGACTGCCAACCGCTGGGCTAGGCCAGGCACCCATACGTATCCGTATCCACGGTGGCGCATTATCTTCTAGCAATTCGCCGATAAGAAATGTTCGCGCAGCTCGTTTAATTTTAGTTTTTTTATTGTTATCAAATTACGGATTTCTTTCGTTGCTTTGCTGGTGAATCATAGAGCCAAAGAATCAGGCAAAGACAACGACAAAGACACGCATCCAAGGCAGCCCACTAAAACGGGCTCCATCTCTGCTCTATATGTACATTACATTTAATTTCACATTCATTTACCGTAATGGAATCTTGTAAGACAGGGCGGACCCTTGGCGTATAGAAGTGAGTTCCGTAGGTGTTTACCGTGCCGTTCGGCCCAAACTAAAGTATCGCACTGATTAGCGGAGGTGGTATGTCATCGCATTTACTCATTTACTCATTTTGCGAAGCTTGTTATCTGGAAAGGCAGACACTGATAGCTGCCACCCAGTAATCGCCTTTACCTGGAGCGCTGTTTGGCATCGACAGCTTGAGCCTAAAAGAAAACATAAACAATAGATATTTATATACATACATATGTATAAATACAAATGTATAGAACATTTATGTATATATGTACATTTCTATCAATTTATATTAGTATTTTAGATATCTGGATTAGATAAGTTTGCGTAGTATATCATTTAGTATAGTATGGGGTCTGTCTATAAAATGACTAACTGCGCACGGTTGTTCAGTATTCGTTGTACATTGATATTCTGAAACAAAAGAGTAAACTGAAATTGTTTTATTACCATCTATAGCAAAGTATGTATACCGAACAAGCCATGGCTAAAGCCAGGTAAAGTAGTAAAAACCTAAAAGCATAAAGAATAATATATGTAATGTAATAAAGTATCAAATATAAATATAAAATATACAAAATATTTTATGAAAATAAAAACATATTAATAAAAATAGTTTATTAATATTAAATGGCTTTGGCTAAGCTATGCTTTATTTTAATTTATTTATATATAATTTATTTATATATATATAAAGCTATAGGAAGATATCCCGAAAATTATAATAAGAACAATTTATATAGATTAAGTTGAATTTAAAATATCTAAAATTAGAAATTATTGCTATTGAAAAAAAAAAGAAAAAAAAACAAGTAAGAAGGCTCCAGTCGAGACTGCTCGACTGGGAGATACCCTGAACCCTCCAAGCTGATATTCTAATCATTCTGCACTTCTTCTATGCACACATACATACACATGCACTTATAAGTACGCGCTCTGCTAACTGCGCAGTAAGCAGCGGCTACGCTTGGGCTGCGCTGCAATGTGGGCAATATTATGAGAATTTATTAGTTGAATAATTTCTCTTGTAGTAAGAGTATCTTTATGAAACTTTCAGAATGTGTTCATATAGTTAAAATGTGTGTACATTCCAAAGCACAAGTCTCTAGTACTTGAAATGCGTTTTTTACAAATTGGGGGCGAAGGGGGCGTGGTATCCAAAATCTGTAAATGGCAAAATCTATGTATCCATTAACTTTATATACAACGCAAATTTGAAGTCTCCAGGTCTAAAAGTATTCAAACTAGGCTGAAAAAACCAAGTCGATTTTTCGATTATTCTCGATAAAAAAGTTATCGGATGAGTTATCGAAAAAATAAAGCAAACTCGTACTGCCTATGATATACACGAGTATGCATGCCTAATTTCAGCTCTCTAGCTCTTATAACTTCTGAGATCCTTTTGCTCATACGGACGGACGGACGGACGGACGGACGGACGGACGGAGGGACGGACGGACGGACGGACGGACAGACGGACAGGGCTATATCGACTCAGCTCGTCGTCCTGATCAAGAATATATATACTTTATGGGGTCTGCGATGATTCCTTCTGCCTGTTACATACTTTTCACAAAACCATTATACCCTGATTTCCCATTTTCAATGGGTTCAGGGTATAAAAAAACTAAATATAAACATTAGCTTTAATATTATCAGTCAGTTAATGACGGAAATATCCGGAAGATAAGAGAAACATGTTTGGAATTTAACATCGGAAAACTGATTCATGAAAAAACCCCGTTAACTATGTCATAATTATTAAAAAGATTTGGTACACATCTAATGCTATTTATTTTAAATTTATTCATTATATTATTTTTTTCTCCAATTTGTTTTTGTAATGACAATAATTTCACACACTTCATGTCACTTCAATTTCACGCACTGCACGATTGACGCCCACCGGGCCTGGGTGACTGAAGAAATTCTGCAACTGCTGCCCTTTATATAGGGCGACTCTCACTCACACACTGAGCTGCGCTCAAATTTTGACCCCGACGTCAGGTAGGGCTCGTTACAGCCGAAGTTCAGGTGACCAATGGGAGCACTCTCTGCTGCTCTCTGCAAGCAGTCTAGCTTTAAATGGCCAATGGGAACGCTCTCTGCTGCTGCAAGCAGCCAAGCTTCGTTTTACTTAAGTATAAATACGAAATGAAGACTGCTGCATCATTACATACATACATACATGCTCTTCTGCAGTTCTTCTTCTCAATTGCTTGCTTGCAGACAGACGGAGAGACAGACTGTGAGATAGACAGAGAGACATAGACATAGGCTAAGCTGACAAAACTGATTGAAGCCTCAAGCTTTCGTATGCGTGTGTGTGTGTGCATGTAAATGTGTATGCGCTGTTTCTTGTGTAAGCTGAAAATAAGGTAAGAATTATTCACATATCAGTCCCTTAAAGGGCTCAGAGGATCTAATTTTAGAGCAGTCTCGACTTGGTTTAACATTATTAGTTTTGATAGTTCAAATTTAGCAATTTTGGTCATAAAGTACTCCGCTACTTTTTGGTTTACCGCTTAAGATTCAAGACTTCCATTGACAGATTTTCAAATTCTTAACGTAACGTAAGCCCATGTTGTCAATCAAACTGAAACCTTGCTGAGCACAGCAACCCTTTTTTCCCACTTCCACTGACATATTTATTACTGAGGACTTTTGCTGCAAACTTCATTTACAATCAGAGTCGTTGACAAAAAGCATTGTAATTCGTTAAATTTAAGGCTTCAAAATAATAAATAGTACAAACAAATCAGAAAATGGATCCGAATTTAGTTTTGTATGGGGATGGTGAGTTCTTAATGGCTGAATTTGAGCTGGATGGAGATTTGGTTGTGAACAGCGATGAACTGCAGCCGGGTGCCACTGTGCTAGTCTCCAATGAGACAGATGGCATTGTTAGCCACGAGGATCTGGCCAAGTTCTTTGAGATGCAGTCAGGTATTCCGATACCCGCAGACGAGGCTGTCGAGCGCACACTGGCTGATCCGGCATTGAAGCAGATACTGCAAAAGGCGGATGGCAGAGTGGACTTTGATCCCGAGGCCGAGCAAGAAAAGCTGCGCGAGTTCCTGTCGGGAGTGAACAGCAAGAAGACAGTCCCGGAGAAAGGTGCCGCTCTAGCTGAGGCTGTGGCCCATAAGCTGCCGCAGTCATCGGTGTCGCAGCCACGCCCCCTAGTGCCGCAGTCAACCGTTTTACGCTTTATTAAGTGCTCCAATTGCAATGGCCTCTTCGACACGTCCTCATTTCAGGATCACAGATGTGAGTACGACTCGGAGCAGAAGCCAACGGTTCGAGCGGCAGCAGTGCAGGAGAAGAAGACATCGACGCCGCCCAGAAAGACGCCTAGTGAGCGCATCATCGTTGAGAACCAGGTGCGCATTCGTCGCTATATGAAAGACGAACTCAAGTACGATCTAGAAACGGGCTTCGACAGCTCCAAGTCCAAAAAGACCACCACGAAGGGTCCCAATGAGTGCAGCATCTGCGAGCGCAAATTTGTGCACACCTCCGGCTTGGTTCGCCACATGGAGAAGCACGCCCTTGACCTGATCCCCACACAGACGAGCATCCACCAACAACATGTGGCTCCCTCGGCGCTGGGACTACTGGTGGTGCTCAAGTGCGACAACTGTGGCCGCATCTTCTACGACGTCAAGCTGGCGCTGGAGCATATCTTTGTGCACCAGTTGCCCACGGACGCAGCTGAGGCTGAGCCTGTGGTTGAGGATGAGGTTGTACTGAAGAAGCAGCTCAAGAAGCTTATGCTGGAGGGCGAGAATCTGCTCTCTCTGGCCGCCGAGATGGGTAGGATGTCGCTCAGGAACGGGGACGAATATTTCACTACACTCCTCCTCGGCAATGTGCTGCAGTGCGAGTTCTGCGACTTCATCTTTGCGGATGTGTCCTTCCTCCTAATGCACTCGGCCACGCATCTGCCGGAGCGTCGCTTCGAGTGTACCGCCTGTGATCTACGAATGACCACCGCCAAAGAGGCCTGTGTCCATTACCAAACAGACTGCGTCTATATGCGCGAAGGGCTCAAGCAGCTGCAGGCGCAGCCGAATCGCTTCTTTGTGTGTAACGTTTGCGAACTGAAGTTTGCCAATGTGGAGCTGCTCCAGGATCATCGGTAAGTGTGCTTTAAAGTCTGACCAACATTTGCAACTGCATCTGCATAGCATCCTCTGCCTTCTGTGCAGCTATAGCTGTTATCACTACTTTCCTCGGCTCAGCGAGAACGGCAAGCGCCTTGTGTTGCCATGCGAGTTCTGCACCACGAACTTTGAGTACGCGCACGAGATTCAGCCGCACTACGAGGAGAAGCATCTGAATAAGAAGAAGCGCGAGAAGGAGCTGCGCAACAGTGGGAGCGCAGCTACGATGGGCCGTTTGCGGCAATATCTGTGCGACATTTGTGGCAAGTCCTATACGCAGTCCAGTCATTTGTGGCAGCATTTGCGTTTCCACCAAGGTGAGTGGCAATGCAGTTATCAGCGACTTACATGTAGGTAACGTTGTTTAATTGCCCGCCAGGTGTGAAGCCTTTTGTGTGCCAGGAGGAGAACTGTGGCCGCAAATTCACCATACGCCCAGATCTCAATGATCACATACGCAAATGCCATACGGGCGAACGGCCGTATCACTGCCTGGTGTGCGGCAAGCGCTTTCTCACCGGCTCCGTCTTCTATCAGCATCGTCTCATACATCGGGGCGAGCGTCGGTACGAGTGCGAGGAGTGCGGCAAGCGTTTTTATCGTGCTGATGCACTAAAGAATCATCAGCGTATTCACACCGGCGAGAAACCCTATGATTGCCCCTTCTGTACCAAGACATTCCGGCAGCGTGGCGACCGGGATAAGCATGTACGCGCACGCCACTCGCACTTGGACGCAAATGCACGGCTGATGATGCAGATGCAAAAGTTCGAGTTGGAGACGGCAGCCGCATTGAAAGCGAAGCAAATGCAGGAGAGCGGACTTGAATTTGTGGTTGATTCAGTAGCCGACACAGTTATGCATTCGCCTACGTCGCCCATGGCGCATGAGCAACAGTTTGATATGGTTGAATTTGACCCCAGCGATTATGGCGACGGCTCCGAGTATGTGCAAACTATGGAAATGCCTCTTAATAACGAGGAGCAAGACCATATGTCGTACGTAGACCTGGAGGCAAAAGAACCAATAGAGCAACAGACTTTCCAGCTAGAAAACAACGAAAATGTCAAAGTTGTGGTGGTAGAAAATAATACTGCGCAACCGTTTTATTTCTAACATATGTATGTGTTTCTAATAATTATACTTCTAGTTTAACTTACCTGTAAATGTAAAAATATGATTAATTTTATTTTAATTTATTGGAAATAAAACACAAGCGCATGCCTATGAAACAGATGGTATTTAAATTTTAAATTGATTGGCCGCAAATCAATCCACCACATCTGGCAATATTACAATACTTAATAGTGTTGACTATCGCAACTAAAGATTGCGATAGGTGGCAACGTTTGCATTTGACAGTTCATGTGTCTAGTAGCCATTTTTGCCGTCCTCTTTCTTTTCGATTTTTCCATCGTATACGCCAACATGGGTTTCGCTACTCTCTGGTACTCGCATCCTCGTAAATACGGCCAAGGCTCCCGTTGCTGGTAAGTAAAATGTAGCCAGTAAAATTTTGCATTTATTGCTGTATAATTTGCATGTATGTCTATTGTTAAACTTGTATTTTGTTGCATAGTTGAGTTGCTTTGTGTCTTTGAGGTTAAGCACGCCTTAGTTTCGCATGGCGCATACCGCCCGTGTATTTGTTTGTGTATTTGTATGTGTATGTATGTGCTTGTACTAGATGTTGAATTTGCTTAAATATCATTTTGCCCCCGGTTGAGTACGGAAATATGCGAGAACTTCTTTAACAATTTCCTTAATGAAGGGTGGCCAAAGCAAATGTTGTAGCTGGCTCTTGTCATTTTCAATTGGAATGGCCCGGCCAGCTGCTGCGACAGCTATGCAGCTTTATACGATTGTTTAACAGAAGTTAACTGCGATTTAGTAGCCAAAACAAACAGTTAATGTGTGCTTTATTTAATATTTTAGCCGTGCCTGCTCAAACCGACATGGTCTGATCCGCAAATACGGCCTGAACATTTGTCGTCAATGCTTCAGGGAGTACGCCAATGACATTGGCTTCAAGAAGGTAAGTTAAAAGTGAAATATTTCTACTCGTGTTCCATGTGCTTATTCTTCTATTTATTTTTTCAGCTGGATTAAATATCCGCTTCATTCTTTGGCGTTTAATGCGTCAATATTTAAGCATATTAATTTTAGTAGTCGCTTTCGAGGGACTACATCTATTAATATGCTGGCAACAACAGCAACAAAGCAACAACACAGTAATCATCTGGAGATTTAAATGAAACCGAAGGCATCTGAACTTAAGGACGCACAGGGACAACAACATGAATAGAGAATCATCTCAAATCAGCATTCACCAATGCAACAGGGTTTACAAACTAAGTGCTACAAACGCCGAATTCAATTCCATAAGTCCCTAACCAAGCAGTTGTTACCTTCTGAGAAGGTTCTTTGTTTAAATCTCCTTTTGATTAAATATATAACAAGTCACGTAAAATATTTTGTTTACCTTTGCATCCTTATTGTATGTACATTTCACTAGAAATGCCGGAAGCAATTGAACGACTGCAATGCCTGCTTTCTTCAGTTACTTCCTCATTTCTATAATATTGGGTTAGTGGTGTCCAGTGGGCTGCACTCAAGCTGCGCTTGTGTTGAATAGCATCAGCACTTGGAGAAAAATAAGCAACAGAAACCAGTTTGTTTAGTGGCTCGCTGGCTAAAAGAGCGAATTGACGCTCTCTTAGCTGCCTACGCAGCTGGGGCCTCAGCTGTTGCTATTGCTGCTGGCGCTTTGGTTTGTTGTTTATCTGCTGAAACTTAAAATTTTGCACATTCGCCCGCTGAGTTTGTTTCGACCATTTGAACTCACAACAACGCGTCGCGAGTGCATTTCCAACCCAAACTATAAGGTCTTGAGCGTGAATAATACCAAGTAAATGCCATGTACGCGAAGCTTAATATTTTAGCGAAAAATAAATAAGTGATCGATAAAAATCAATTTCCATAGATGTGAATAAAACTCGTTGACCTGGTTAAATTTTGAATTAAATGAGAAATGGAATTGCCTGTGTATCTGTTGCTTTTGCTGCCACTTCTGAGCAGCTTTTGCTTTGTGGCCACGATCAATGATGCAACAACAGCAGAGGCAGCGACATGGCATCGCAAAAATGCAACAGCGACACGAGCTGATGCGGAGGGCTTTAACCAAGGCAGTAGCCGTGCTAGCGGTTCCCGCGGCCCCAAATCTCGTACTGTTGCACAATACAAGCTGCCGCTCGATGCTACACAGATGACGCTGGAAGGCAGAGATAGTACGGCCAGAGCACAGCCTAAGCGTAGGCGCACCCAGGTGGTTATGCGGCGCAGACCTACCACAACATCTACAACAACATCAACGACAACGACGACGACGACAACAACAACTACAACAAGTGAGTTAAGTTTAGATCGGACCTGCATAAAATGGACTTTAGCCTATGTCCATATGACCGCTGCAAAGGCAAGCCAGTCTTACCGCTGGCACTGACCTAGCTTTCGGTTTTTAAGATTGGTAAAGACAACTAAAAGCAGCAGGCCGTCTGAGAAGCTGTCTGACTACGAAAAGAAAACAACCAACCACATTCGATAATTATGCGGCTGATAACTGGAGCAGTCGCTGTAGCTCTGAGCTTTCAAATTCAAATTGTCATTTTTAGTAGTCGTAAACGACCTTGGCGAGCGGGACGCGACGTATGCGACAGTAATGCTGAATGCGGCTCATACTCATTGAAAGCTTAAAGTATTGACTTGCATTTTAGGAAAGGTACTGAATGAAATACTTTTATCAAAGATATTGATTTTTGCCATCGAATTGTCTGCATGTACGTCATCTCGAACGAAAGCCGCGTAGATTTGAATAGGCGAGCCTTGAACTTGGGCCTTAATTAGCACGTTTTATGATAAACGAAGTTTTGGTGTTTTTTGTTGTATATTTTATTCGGCATTGAAGTCTAGAGATGACACTTATGGAGTTAACGATCAAATTGGGTCACTCGATTATTCTCTATAGCCTATTGTGTGGCATCTTAATTCAAAGCTGTTGCAATTTCAATTACAATTAAAACACGATTTTTCGGCTCCCACAGTCTTTAAAGCATATTTCTTGAGGTGTTATTTTTGGCATAGTAATTTATATGTAAAGTAGTAAAACATGCGATGGCTTTAAAAGACAGAGAGAGACATAGACTCAAAATTCAACAAATCTCTGCTCTTATGGTAATATAAATTTATTAATTATAAATATTCACATATTGTAAATTTGCGACATTTAGTGTCAATTTGCAATTCTTTGATTTATTTTAGCTATTTATAATGGGTGACATCATTTTGGAAGTGACAAAACCAGTAAAAGCTATTAGAATGATGTAAAAGCTAATTAAGAAAAAAAATTTACAAATTCAAATTTTAAAGTTAAACAGTTCATATTACCTCTAAGTAATACTAATTGCCTTTAATTGCATCGTCGACAAGAAAAGCAAATTTCATTCTAATTGTTTAGTTAACAATAATGTTTAGTCCCTCCACTAAATACCGTGTGATAATCATTCCAGTCTTTTGTAAACTAGGCCAGTAAGAAGCGTTCACACAGTGAATGGGCATTTGTAATTGGTAACAGTGTGTGTCAGGGGGAGGGGTGCGGACTCTGGACTGTGTGTTGCTTTGCGCTCCAGCGCCAGCGGCAATATGTTGCCTGTAGGCGTACAAAGATTCACTTTCAATAGCATTAACAAAAGCACTTGTTTTACGAGTGGGTTAACTGGGTGACGGGAACTGCGCTTTGGTTGTCTTGCAACGCTTGTTATTTGGAGCAGAACTAGTAATGACCATTGTTGACTAATCCATTTATCATACGTTCAGCGCCCCGTCCAACTTTGGCGAATGGATTCAATTTCTTCAATCCCAGATTTTGGAGCTTTGGCCAGCAGAGCCTTGTGCCAGTGAGTGCGCCCACCAAGCAGCCTCATCCACCCAAGAAGTTTACACACACAGTAGCTGCCGGCTTCAAGGAGGAAAAGTCCGCTTATCGCAAGCCCTTGAAGACTACACCAAAGCCAAGGCGCAAACTGAATACCACAACAGCAACAACAACCACCACTGAGGGACCTTTCCGCATAGCATTGCCAACGCTTAACTTTCCAACTGCCACCGCCGGAGCTAGCGACAAGGAGAAGGATAAACGGGCTGCCGCTGATCTGCGACAGCGCTTCAATTGTCCGCGCGAGAACGAGGTGCGCTTCCAGCTCTTTCCGAAAATCTGCAAGTCCGACAAGGACTGTTTGGTCTGGCAACGGGATGAGATCTGCTGCGACATCTTTGGCTCCAGCAGCTGCGTCGCGGGCATTGCCAAGCCACTCGAGGAGACGGCACACGCACGTAAGTTCACGGCGCACAAGAAGCCACATGGAATGCATTTAACGAAATTCCTGCTGCAGCCATATTGGGCCTGATACCACGTCGCTGTCCGACTCGTCCGCTGGCTGAGCTCTGGTGGGATGTGCAGGAGTGTCACACGGACATGGACTGCTGGCCGCGCGTCTGTTGTCCCGATGGTCGACGGCGCTACTGCCGCACATCCCAGCCAGAGCTGGAGACTGTGCCGGTGCCAGTGAAGCGTTCATTTGATTATCGTAAGTTCATTTACATATAACCCTTCCAGCTCATAGTTGATAGCTATATTTTTCATTTTCACAGTTACGGAATACTTGGAGTGCACCGCACCGCCGCCGACGATTTTTGATCTGCATCCAAAGGCTTGCACCTCCACGCTCGACTGCTTTCCCAATGTGTGCTGCCAAGAGGCGGGCTTGCGGCACTGTCGTCCGCCCAAGAAGTCGGTGCTCACACTGATGGCCAATTTCCTGAACGTGGACTTTGTGAAGCGCTTGACACAGAATATTGTTATCAAGTAACTGCAATTCAGTTAACACAGACACACACACATATGCACATACATCTGCACTCATGTACATACATACATGCATACACACTCTCACACACACACATGTATTCATATTGAAATCTCGTTTATACGAGGATTTATTGTAGATCTATTCAAGCTTTTTGATAGCATTAAATTAGTATTTCGCTTGAATTGTTATTTTATATTGAATACAAATTTATGCAAACTGGTTTTATATAAATTATTTTCAATGTTTTATTATTAAATTTCGTATATTTATATTTCTTAACTTTCATCGTTTTTACGTGTAAACGATCCCATCTACCTGTAGATATGTATGTACTTTTATTTACCTGATTTCGAAATCATTATTGTTCTTCTTGAACTGATAACTGTTATGTGTACAAGCGTACGTAGATAGGGTTGCTCAAACAGTGAGACCTACTTAAACTGTACTTTTGGTCTTAGATAATAAGGTTGATTTATCAACGATTCCAGTTTGAGTTTTTTCTTCATTTGATTTCTTTTGTGTTTTTTTTTTTCTCCCTCTTTTTAATGGTCAAACTACGTCTCAGCAATTGACACTAGAGTGGCTGAGCCAAAGTTGATGTTGAAAGTTTTTTATTTTTATTTTATTTTTTTTTATTTACGAAAAGGTTAAACGGTGTCTGGTTACCTCTTGGCCTGTGGCATACAGAAGCAATTATATGATTGCTTCAATAGAATCAGCGAAGGTTTCGTTCTTACCTTGGCACAACGTAGCCACTCGAAATATTGTATGACAAATGCTCGTATGTATTAACTCGAGCAATAATAAAAAACAACAACAAAAAACTGTCATCTACATGAAACTGAATGTATGCATATGTTAATTTAAATGCCTCGATTAAGAAATGAAGTTTAAAGTTTGCATTCGCTTTGCAAATGCCTAATTGGATTTTAGCTCCGAACACGGAAAGTTTTTGGCGTCGAGCGAAAACTTCAGGCTAAATCGCATTTAAATTGAATTCGCTTCAGTTGAGACTGCTTAAGTACAGGTGCTTAAATGTGCATATATACATACATACATACATATGTACGTATACTGTTATTTCGAGAAAAATCATCAAATTAAAATGATAACGGGAGTTTTCTAGAAAAAGAAAAGACAGAATCAAGTTAGACTTTCACTTTATTGAAATATTTTCTAAATTCAGTTGTTTCGAGAAATATCTTTAAATGATCAGCATGGAAAATGAGCCAGAATATTCTGGACAGTTCAATGCAATGAATTATATTTATTGAAACTTGAGTAAAAAATGTTTTTAAATGTTCATATTAATTTTATTTTGCAGCTGTTATAACAATACACACTTTATACTCGTATGCATAATTATTATTATATATGTACATATGTATGCATGTGTATATATACATCTCTGCTGAAAATACAGTTATTCTTTAAGCAACTGCATCGCCAGCAGGCGCGTTTCGAATTTCCCACTAAGTGGCGAAATAAATATGAAAAGAAAACCAAAAACTCGCCCCTACTAGAAAAACAATTGAATGATTGCACAACAATTGACATTTAGTGGAAACGACGCAGTAAAAAACTTTAATTTCAATTTGGTTTATTGCACATTATTCAATTTGTGTTGCTGAATGAGCTTTTCTTCACATCTATGTATGTATGTATGTATGTATGTAGGTGTGTATGTAGTTGTCTCCGCAAGAGCAACTAGCCGTAAAAGATCGAATCTAATTATAATTTAATGAATGTATGTATGTGTGCGTGTGTACTATTGCTGACGAGTTCACTTGGAGCAGCCGCACTTGCTTTTGCTCGCTCCACCGCATTTGCAGTCACTGCCACAGTTGCAGGAACCCTTGTTGGTCTGAGAGGCGCATTTGCAACCTAAAAATAGATAAATAAACAAATAATTTTAATATTAAGTTAAAGTGTTGATCGGCATTTCTTTGCATTTATTTATTTGATGTCCTTCGGCTGACTTACCGCTTCCGCATGGGCAAGGCATTTTGTATGGATTTTTTAAGACTGTCACTTGAAAGCACAAGAAGTAATATTTAGTTTTTCACTTGACTGATGAGTCACTTTCACTTTACTGCAGAATACAACTGATGCCCAATCCACGGATGCTACCCGATTTTATACACTTTCGAAACGAGGCTTTCCACACGGCTGCCGGGCGCTTTAATTCAAGTTTTGCACACGCCGACCGGCCGGCCGACTGAACATGTTCGAGCCGTGTGCAACTAATGTTTTCCGTTTGAAAGCTTTAGCTTACTTGGCCTGGCGTGTGTCTCGACTAAAGCTTTTATTTAGGTTTCTAACCGCTGCCCGTTTAGTTCAGTGGACAGCGTTGGCACTGCGCACGCGTTTCCATGTGGAAAATTCATGAGGTGGATAATGGGCGGTACTGTGACTCTTATCGTGCACCGTATAGCGCACACCGAACACATTCCAAATGTGGGTACCCTCCTGTCTGTCTGTCTGCCTGTCCATTCATCATCGGCTTCGGCTGTGACCGTGTCGCTGTGCCCTGCGAATGCGCGAAGAGTCAGTGTATTTCCGATTTCTGAGTGCGGCTGCAATAGCAGCTAGCAGGCAAAAGTCGCGCGACATTTTAGCAACGAATTCAAGTGCAACGCAATGCAAGAACTGAATGTAAATAATACGCATTTTATTCAAAATATCCTTGCTGATAGACACGCCAGCAAGCACGAAGAGGCAGGCGACAAGTTGCTGTATTTTCATTTTTATTAATATTTGTTCGATATGTGTGTGGGCGTGTGAATGTGTGTGTTGGTGTGTGCGTGAGTTTGTTTGTACGCTTGTGCGTGTGCGTGTGCGTGTGCTAAAGGTGAAAATGCAACACACATAAAATCAATAAATCCAAGTCAAAATAAAATAACTAAAAATCAACGGCTAACAAAATATTTGTGCGTGCGTGTATGTGTATGTGTGTGTGTGTGTCTGAGCGGGTGTGTGCGTGTGTGTATGATTGCGAGTGTGCGTGTATATTAGGGCGTGAGAAAGAAAACAAAAGAGCAAAACAGTGAGAGGACAATAACCAAAGCGCTTCCAACTAAGGTGGCAACACAGGACACTCTGTGTGTGCGGAAGTGAACAATTTAAAGTTTGTGGTCACCAGAGCAAATAACAAAAAATACATACGTACAGACACACACCCACACGGGCTGGCAGAGTGTGCGTGTGTGTGTGTATGCAGGGGAAGGCTCTGTAAGCGATTATTTTGCTCACCCACGCATTTAACTGTTTTTGTTATTCCTGATGTTGTTGTAATCGCCTGCACTTCAAAGCTTCTATTTATACACTAAACTATGTGCGTATGTTTGTGTGTGGGCGTATAAGTGTGCGTGCGTGTGTGTAGGAGTGCCAAGCTGCCCATAATGCGGTCGACCTGATACCTGAGCCCAATCACAATCACAATCACAATATCACCCGCTCCTCTCATGCTCAAGCCGCCCACGCTGAAATAATAGTATGTAATCACAATAACAACAACGATGATGATGGTGATAATGATGATGATGATATTGCGAATGACGTTGGCACTAGCTGGCAAAAGGTTAACGCCGCACAGATCTCTCTGTCGTGGCGTTAATTTTAACAAATTGTATTTATACCGAGAGAAAAAATCAATAGCCTACCTTAACATAAACGCGACTGGCACATGGATAAAATTAGCCGCACTCTTACGCATATATTCTATTCATAATTTTATTGTGGAGCAGGTTGCGGAGCAGGAAGCGGAAAGGGGCAACCAAAAAAAAAAAAAAAAAAAATGCAGACGCAACCCGAGCGAGCCGCTCAACTGACCAATTGATTTGCTGCTCTTAATCGTTGCAGAACCAGAACCAGAGTATGGCGCTCAAGTAAAGCACTGACGTAGTGGTCGACAAACCTAGCAACACAGCGAGCCTCCACTCTTGACAAACACTAAACAACCGTAGAGGTCCGCCCCACAACACTGTCAGGATGACAGAGCAAAAGAATCAGGTGACGCGCGCCGCGCCGGAGCAGAGCAACGACTACCGTGTGGTGGTCTTTGGAGCTGGTGGCGTTGGCAAGAGCTCTTTGGTGCTGCGTTTCATCAAGGGCACCTTTCGCGAGAGCTATATACCCACCATAGAGGACACCTACAGGCAGGTGGGTAACCATACATAATACTTTACCCAAGCTGGATTTCAATTCTGGGCCGTTGCAGGTCATCAGCTGCAATAAGAATATTTGCACATTACAAATCACGGATACGACAGGATCCCATCAGTTTCCGGCTATGCAGCGGTTATCCATTTCCAAGGGCCACGCATTCATTTTGGTCTACTCCGTGTGCTCCAAGCAGAGTCTAGAGGAACTGCGACCCATATGGGAGCTCATCAAAGAGCTAAAGGTAAGCATCTGATAGAGATAGATGGATAGAGACGTTGGATAATAGCTCGTGTGATTTGCAGGGCGATGTCAACTCTATTCCCGTTATGCTGGTGGGCAATAAGTGCGATGAGAGCACCGAGCTGCGTGAAGTGTCGCAAATGGAGGGGCAGGCGCAGGCGACCACCTGGGGCATATCCTTCATGGAGACATCGGCCAAAACCAATCACAATGTCACCGAGCTGTTCCAGGAGCTGCTCAACATGGAGAAGACGCGCACCGTCTCGCTTCAGCTGGACACAAAGAAGCAAAAGAAACAGAAAAAGGAGAAGAAATGCAAGGAGACCAACGGAGCCATACCGGAGAACGGAGAGGCCAGCGCCAGTGCCAGTGCCGGAGCCAGTGGCGCCGGCGTGAAGGACAAGTGCGGCGTTATGTAACCAGTTTGGCAAGCTAAATTCGTGACAGACAAATACTCGCATTGGAACAGTGGCAGGATTTGAGAACTCATCCCTCACAGACACCAACACACATAGAAATACACACACACATGCACACGAACAATGATTAAACATATGCATATACATATATACTATATATATATATCATACATTGGGACTGATGTTGTCAGAACGTAGCCTGCATAGATGGGAAATATATTATTAATTATAGATGGAATGAAGCAAACCAAAAACGAAAACTATAAGACAGCATTACGAGTATATTTTGCATACATAGATTTTAACCTTCTCTGGTCTCTATCAGAATGTAGAAGGCAATCACTGAACCGCCCGCACATTCACACCCACACCCACTCGCACACACACACACACATATATATATATACAAGTCATAAAGTATACAAATTTCATTTGAATTCGGAAAACGTCATCTGCAACGTAACGGCATACATATCAAATACATAAGCATACTACATACATAACAGGACATGACATACTCGCACTTACACTATAGATGTGTACATTATACATATATCACAATGCTATATATATATAAGCACATATATGCATACATATGTGTAACCCAAAGGAAAAGCCAAAGTACCTACTTAAAAGACATACAATTTTATCTACTTACTACCAAAGATGATAAGCCAATTTCCAGGCCTAACTCATCATATCACCACAGATCATCACAGATCATCATTTTCACAACAGATCATGAAGAAGACAATTCTGTAGCATTTGTGGCACTGGAATCGAGTGGATCCATCACATTCGATTGCTGCAGACGCGCTTATCTGACTATCAATCAATTGCTGTATAACTACTATTTACCACCAAAACCAAAAACGAAAAAGTTAAACAAATGGAATAATTACTTATTACTAACATCACTTATAATGTATAAATAATACTCACACACTCTATTCACATGATCCCCACTTGATAATCCAGAGAAAGTATGCATACGAATCGTGTGTGTTAGTTTCCTTCCTTTTAATTGTTTTTCACTTATGGTACTTATAGATTCTAGGCAGACATAATGATTTAAGGACAGACGAATGGATGAAACGTGTATTCATTTACAATTATTTGCTGAAGTTTATTAACAATGCAAAACAACTTAGATATAGTCGAAGATTAGGCCCTGCCTGACGGCCCGATCGCAGTCCGGGATCGGGGGATCGTCAGGTTAGGCAATAAGAACAATTTTTGCCGCTCATTCAGAAACTGTAGAGTTAGTGCTAGAGATGGAGATTACGATCCCCGTTTACATCGAAGTACATGTGTTGCGAAATGGTATATGAGTTGCCTGTTTTCTAAAAACGAGCACAGTTTACAAATTGTGGTATTTGCTTAATTATTATAATAGTTGGGTTGGCTTAGGATTTAAAGTCTATTAGCAGGTTAATGGTTAAATATGGTAGTTACTGTTGATTGATATTACGAGAGGGGAAGGCATTAATTAGTTTTTGCAATTTATATTACGTATAACCTATTCAGCTAATTAAAAGTAATTCATTTTCATTGCTGTCATGCCAAATTAGGGGCAGATATGATAGAGAGGGGAGGATGGGGTAGGAAGGCCGAAGTAATTATATTAATTATGACTTAGCTCATTTCTTATGCACAATGCCACTTGCTCGTATAGATATAATTTAGATGCATAGTGGATGAGGAGTTATTCGAAAAGCCAATCATAGACACAAGCATATAAAAAAAAATAAAAAACAAAAAATCAAATATATAACATAGTACATACTTATTTACTAAATATTGTTGAATTTGTCTAGTGAAATTATTAAACAAGATTTTGATAGCGGACCAATTTGCGTATAAGATTTCTGAAATCAATTAGATAAATTCTCTCAGTTCGCCACCGCAAACCAATGCATACATAGGTATTTATTATATATGTATATGTATATGTATAATTCTAATGACAGACTTCGTTGAATCTTATGTACGATTAGCATTATCCTACGTGCTTTAGGTTTTCCGCTTAGTTTCCCTAGGTTTAGTTAGGTTTGTTGGGCTCTTGATAGCGAAACGGGTTATGGCTTAAAAGGGCGTGCCGAGTAGTCGAATACACTGTAATTAATAATTAAATAAATAAATAATACAAATCAGAACATGGATACTTTGTTGCATAATAAAATTAAGCGAATGTTATTTAACTGTAATTCAGCATCGATATGTACGTATATGTAATTCAAAAGTATAATTTAAAATACAACGAATGAATATATTTACACCGAATTAATTATAATTTTTTATGAATATATATATATATAAATTATATAGACATACATATATAAAATTATTATACACACAACAATAAGTTGTATATTGAACTAGTTTATTCATGATGAATATTTGATTATTGCTTACATTTCCAATATGCAGCAAGCACACACACACATATACAAGCACACTCACACACACACATACGCACTCAATGCTAATAAGATGTTGTAAATATAAACAAAAATTCAGCAATTGGCATTATTCGTATATAAACATATGAACAATTTGGCCGCTAGCCTAATATTAACATGTAATAAACACCTTTGGGCGGCCTATTAATGTCACCTAATGAAATCTTATTGTTGGAGATTTAACTTAAAATAATTATCGTGCAAGCATGAAATAATTACACGCAGAATTATTTAAATAAAGAATAATTTAACTATGACAAAATTATTGTTGGCTAACCGAAATCCGTTAATAGTTAAACCACAAACGTTAAACCTAATGAAGAATTTTAAAAAACCGTTACCAATAGCTTTCAGTTATTGATACAAACACTAACGATGGAGCACACATACATTTTATCATGCGTGTTTGGTTGCCTATATATGTATATGTGAATGTTTCTGTGCCAGGCGGCATATCTGTCTCCCTGTCTATGTCACAGTTTGTCTCTCTATCTGTCTCTCCGTCTGTCCACATGCAAGCAAAGGAGAAGAGCTTCAGAAGATCATGTCAGTTGTTTATATGTGTGCAGCAGTATTGATTTCGTAGTTACATTTAAGTAAAACGAAGCTTGGCTGCTTGCAGCAGCAGAGGTCGTTCCCATTGGCCATTTAATGCTAGACTGCTTGAAGAGAGCAGCAGAGAGTGCTCCCATTGGTCGCCTAAACTTCGGCTGTAACGAGCCCTACCTGACGTCGGGGTCAACATTTGAGGGCAGCTCAATGTGTGAGTGAGAGTCGCCCTATATAAAGGGCAGTAGTTGCAGCATTTCTTCAGTCGTTAAGCTTTCATTGAAGACTTAGGGGGAACACCTGGAGGAAACTCTCAGACGAAATACTTAGAGAAAATACTTATAGGAAACACTTCGAGGAAATACTCAAAGGAAGTACTAGCCAATTCGAATACTATTAGTACATATTTGCTACTTTTCGTATTTGCTTATTTCTGAGCTCACACATTTGTTTCGCTTCTCTTAGCTCGATCAAGACGATGAGTGCAATTACAGAAATCAAGTTAAATGAAAATGGCAGTTCAGCTGCAGGCAAATATTAAAAATATTTAGCTACTTACTAAATAAGCTCACAATGATGGAACCAACGGCTTCCAAAAAGATTTCTTTTACTAACATTTATCAAAACATTGCATTGGATGAAAATTAGCCCAACAAACATGGCTTCACATTCAGCAATTACCGTAATGGATTACTTACTTGTGCTTCTGTACAAATTTTTGCTAACATAAGATTTTCTCTCGACGTCATAAACATTTTGCCAAGCCCATTTCTATTACAACAAGCTGAAAATCAGCTTTTACTTTCTGCAAAAAACGATACAAAATAAGAATTTCCAGGTATTTCAAGTCGCTGCTGTGAATCCTTGATAATATTCACAATGTGAGCATACACTGTGTGGCTGATATAAATAAAGGACGTCCGCATGAGCCGACGACAACGGGAAATTGACGGCCTTATGAAGTATTGGTATTTCGCAAGCAATATATTAAAATTAAGCACATCTTGGATCAAGATGTTCAAGTTCTTCGACATCTGAATCACAGAGAGAAAAGAGCAGAGCCTGTTTCAAAAACTTTGTCTTTGCCGTGCTGAAAAACATAAAAGCAAATGTGGAGATGATATCATATGACCTGTCATTTGTTTGTGATTTTTCCGCCTACTTACCATTAGTGCATCGAAGCTAAATATGTTATGAACAACATTTTAAAAATATATTAAGGCCTATTGATCATCTTTTGTTGGAAGGGATGTCTCTTAAGATGGCACACGCTGGCTTTGACTGGAGTCTCCAGCATGATTATTTAGTTTCCTTGATGCCACTCCACCCCACGCATGTGGCTCAATCCAGTCATCCCGGCACTTTCTGTGGAGCAATAGTGATATGAAACTAACATTTCATTTAATTGCATTGTGCATCTGTAATACTTCTATAATACTTCAAATCGTGATCAAATTAAATCCTTACTATATTAATAATTGAATACAAAAATTGATCATTTTTTCATTATATATAATAGAACATTTATACGTGTTTTGTAATTTAAAATACAATGTATGAATATATTTACACAAAATTAATTAAAATTTTTTTCATGAATATACAAATAATTATTATTCACATAAAATATAAGTTGTATGTTGACCTATTTTATTCGCAGCAAAAAGAAAACTCAGTGCCAAAGGGATTTTGAAAATTTTAACAATAACTCAGCCACTTGCTTTTATACAAGCTTAAAATTGCATAATAACATAATATTAACGTAACAACTGTATATATTAGGCCTATTATTGACACTTAATGAACTTATTGTAGGGTTTAACTTATAATTCTAATTGTGCAAAATAATTAATAATTACACGGAAATAATTTAGCTATGAAAAATATCATTTGGTAGCATAATTGGGTTAAAAGGTATGCCAATTAGTTGGTAAAAGATAAACTATAACCACAAACATTACACATAATACAGCATTTCATAAAAAGGCTAAAAATAGCTAAAAGGTATTAATAGGATCACCATCCGAGTTATCATCTACAACGGTGAAGCCAGCTTCATGAGCGATGTCTTCTGAGGCATTGCTAATATTGGGACTAGGCTCTGAACTTTGTCTGCTTTCAGATTGTGCTTTCTCAGGCGTTTGTGGTGGTGGTGCTTCAATTGGTTCCACCAACTCTTGTACACCCGACACAGGCAGTTGTATTTGTTGTTGTTGAGACTGTACTATATTTGTCGTACCTATGACATTTAATAACATTTTAAGGTTTTCGCCCGATATACGATCTTCGACCATTTCGTTTGCAGTGACTTGGGGTTGTGAAGAGGTTTTCCCAGATTTCCCATGAAAAACTCCGATCCACATCTTCGGACTTATAACGTACTTGAAGATTAATTTAATTATGTACCCAATCAGAGCTATAAGTCCGAAAGGAGCTATTAAGTTGAATGGAAATGATAATTCCGCTGCGGGTAAAGAAAGCAATTATAATAAATGGCATTATATTTTTAAGATCTAGAAACTTACAATTTAAGCTCGAAATAGTTTGAGTGGTTTTTTCTAAGATCATTTCAATTTGTTTGAGAAAGATTTCACTCGCATACATAATGAACACATGATCTGGTCGGCAGTAAGGCATACGTAATTTGCTAGACTTTCTGTAACGTACATGACAAAAATATGTATAGTTGATGAATACGTTTTTAAGCAAATAGCTAATGAGTAGTACTAACAAAATTTTTTGCCTCTGTTGTTTTTCTTTAGACTCTCTAAATAAAGAGCCATATATGCCAGACAACCAGTTTGTATTTGCATTATCCATGGACTCTTGATGACTGTCAATTACTTCAATGACAGCATCGACCTCTAGTTTCTAAATGAATTAGAAAAAAAGATATATAGAAATGTACCAAACGACGTGGTTTCAATTAATACTACATACCCTATTGCACTCTAAATAGGTAACGAAGTAGCCATACAGGAAAATTCCGCCTATAACTATGGCTATTGCAGAATATCTGAATCGTTTATGCACAATCCACCCGGTAGCGATGATCAGCAGAACAGTTAACATGAAACGCACCTAGGAAAACATACTTGAATATATGTGCTAATATGTATTTAATAGTAGCAAGTCATACTTCGGATATTTGAAGTAGCTTTTGAAGGTCCTTGAAAATATCCATAATAAGCGCAAACACTCCCATTTCCTTGTGCGTATAGGAATAGTCGTCATCAACCTGATCCGACGACAAGGGAACATCGTTTGCATCATCTAGTATTTTGTTAAGTAAAATATCAAGATCACGCACATCTTCGACCGTCTCAAGTTCAACAACTTGTGACGCTTGTAATGTAAACAGAAGCGATCGCTTGAAAACATTTGACGTTTTGCCATGCTAAAAATGATTGACATGACGTCATTAGCACAAATTTGACAATGATTACGCCGCCTACTTACCATGAGCTTTTTTCGATTAAATAGAGTGTTAACAAACTTTTTAAAATACATTAGCGCTAACTGATCCTCAATTGTTGCCAGTGATTTCCCTTCAGGTGGCAAAGCCTGGCATTGGCAGGCATCTTCACCTGGAGTATTGAATTGCGTTGTTGTCAGTTCCGCCCACGCATGTGGCTCGACCCAGTTATCCTGGTAACAGCACACATTGTGAAACAGGAGCAATAAACAACTGACTATTGCATTTGACTGCATTGTTTTTTTTTTTATTATTATAAAACTACAAAATTAAATAAGACTTCAACTAAATTGCCAAGCGGTAAACATGATCACGATTGCGCGGTTGATGCTAGTGTTATAAAGTGCCAGCTGTGCTGTAGGACAGTACGCTGGCCAGTGAGCGAGACCAATATTTTTGCTACCTGCTTTGTCGTTGAACAGTAGTTCATGAGGAGCAATAGTTCCCGTTCAGTATTTAATTTTTGAAGAAACGTTTATGTTTTAAATGAACTCATTTATAGATAATAAATAATAAACAATATCAGGTAAAAATATTTATTAATTCCCATCAATTCATTGACAAAAAGCTGCATACATAGTTTACGTAGGCCTTGCCAGACTGTCTTGAAATAAAATATAAACATTGGAAAAGTGCTGCCAGACTTATCACAAAAAAATGATTCACGGACAGTGTTAAGTCGAATAGTTTAAACAATATAATAATAATTAGCATACCGTTATAAGCAAAGTGAAATGGGTTTATTTGGCAAAACTCCCAGCAAAGACCCCAAAGAACAGGTTAGATATCAGAATACCACATTGTTTCATTTCACTTTTGCGCATTAACAAGGCCATGGATTGCCTTGAAATGATGTCATGTTCCAATTGTTTTGATTCTTATTTTCCCCATCTGTTCGTTCGATATCTATAGGTGCAAGAATGGACGCACAAGTTGCGAAAAGAGGGCAATCAGCTTGATAGGCAGATACGAAGTATACAACGAGAAGAGGAGAAGGTGAAACGATCTCTCAAACAGGCAGCTCAAAAAAATGACCGCGACACCTGCATCATTCTCGCCAAAGAGATAGTGAATGCCCGAAAGGCGATAAATCGCATATACACATCAAAGGCGCATCTCAGCTCCATACAGATGCAGATGAAAAATCAATTGTGTATGTAAATTTGGTGTATTGTAGTTACTACTGCCACTAATTGATCTTTGAATTTCTTTTATAGCTACATTGCGGGTGGCTGGTTCTTTGCAGAAATCCACAGAAGTCATGCAGGCCATGCAGAGTCTTGTTCGATATCCGGAGCTGGCGGGCATTATGCGCGACATGTCAAAGGAAATGATGAAGGCCGGCATAATCGAGGAGATGTTGGACGAAACCATGGATTCGCTGGAAGAGTCTGAGGAGTTGGAGGAGGAGGCAGCAAAAGAGGTCGACAAGGTACTCTGGGAAATTACGGATGGTAAACTGGGCGAGGCTCCACTACCGCCAGAAGCAACACCAGCAGACAAGACACCAGCAGCAGCTTCCCGCGTTGCCGTCGAGGAGGATGACGATGATGGCGAAGAGCTGGAGGAAATGCAGAGTCGCCTGGCATCGTTGCGCTCATAAACAAGTTGCCGAACAGGGGCAGCATGCATGTAGCAAAATTTAGATTCGAATTTCGAAAATGTAGCTTATGATTATTATATTTATCATAGCACCCTGCACGCCACCCAAATCCAAAATCCAATAGTTTGCTGCTTACCCCGATAGTGAATTATAGAAACCAAAATAACAGTGAAACTCTATAAACAGTTTTTATAAGCTTAAGTGTACAATATTTTGGTTCATATTATGTTGAACTGCATGTGTTAAAATTGTAAACTTTTATACATATATAATTTATTATAATTGATCGGTATTAAATGTAACTTAAGCGTATATTCGGATTTTAGGCAGTTCTACGTCGTTCTCTGCACACAGAGGAATTTAAAACTCATATGGGATATGATATATGATGGCACAAGCCATATGGTCTTTTGGCCATGTTAATGACAACTTTCGACTTGATATTATTAAAGCATAACCTTAGGCTGAGACCCAAATAATATTTCCTGAAATACATATGAGAGAATCTATAAATTGTAAATGATATCTCAGAGGATCGTAGCATTCAGAACTCTTTGAAAATTTTAAAAATTCGGTGTTGTTTGTTATGGTCTTAGCTACGTGCTTCGCTCATCTTTAATACCAAGTAAGTTAAAGCTATTTGAATATTTTATGGTTCCAGTGTCGACTGTATCCAGTCTACATAAGGTCCGACTCGAGTATAGACGCCTGGCCAGCCATTCAGGCCACATGGCGTGGGTCCGAATGAAACAACGCCCGCCAGAAAATAATAGGTGTTCACCTTGTTTGTGTCGAGGCCTATGAGTGGGCCACCAGAGTCACCACGACACGAGTCGACGCCCTCCATGCCACCAGCGCACATCTGTGTATTCTCTAGGACAATGTTCTGGCGACTATAGACGGACTGGCACTCCGACAAGGTGAAGCCATCCACGGCGGCCTTCAGCTTTAGATTGCTGGACGACTTCTCCTCCGTCTTGCCCCAGCCAGCCACATCCATTGAAATACCATCGAATGTGGCCGATCGCAGATTAGTGTCCAACGGCAGACAAATGGGACGCACAAAGTCCGTATATTCGATTTGGCGTGCCAAGCGTAGCAGAGCAATGTCATTGAGTTGGTTCCTGGAATTGGGATCGTACGATGGATGCGGTATGGTGCGCTCCACTGGCACATCCAAGTGCGGTGGCGCACAATCCTTCATACCACGCACATCGACTTCACAATCCGGATTCGTTTCGGTGTCCCATTCACCAAGACGCGCTCCCGTCAGACGCCAGTCAGTGGGCAGAGATTTACCATTGACGCAATGCGATGCAGTCACTACGTAGCGAGTGCTGATCAGTGATCCGCCGCAGTGGTGACCCTTGCTGCCACTACCTGAGGAAACGAATACATTTATTCAATGGTTTCACATTGTCGCTTAGCTACCTTTGGTGTATTCGATCAGCGCCATCCAGGGGAATTCATCGATTTTTGTCTTAACGCCGCCATAAATACGATTTGATAATATATTTCCACACTGACCCGGCAATGGCAATAAGCTTGTGTCTGTTTTGTTTGCTATGGGTCGTACTGTCGTCACCGGCGTGGTGTCCCGGTAACGATCTGGGCAACAAATCTGCAAGTCAAGATATTGCTTACGGCGTAATTTGAGAAGTTTATATGATGCTGACATACCAAAACCTTCTGATTGAAATAGCCACACTGGCTACGACTGAGATATAGTTTATCCGCGTCTAGTAGAGGTGTTGATGTCAGTATTCCGTACAAATACTTGCAATCCTCCAGATGGATGCACAATGCACGCTCTCTATTAGGCGTGATGCATCGTCCATAGTTCGGCACTTGGTTAGCCTCATTGGGAAAATAAAATTCTGCGAACAAGTCACAAAAATATATAGTGAATCAATCTGTATATACATGTATTGAGCATTTGAATTAATAATTTCTATTTACGTTTAGTTCAAAATAAAACTGGTTTCGGAATAGCTAATCTACCGAGAGAGCTGTGGTGGCCCCCAGTATACATAGTCATATTTACATACCAACAAACATGCAGATATTTGTGTGTATAAATCATTATTCTTTAGGCTTCTTTAATGATTCAACAAACTTTTCACTGCCTTTGGCAATTTAGCTACTTACGCGAATTTGCCGAACTCACAGCAAGTCCCAAAATTAAGTAGATCGAAAATGTTTTCAGCATGTTTCGTTTTATTATGTAACACAAGCTTTCGGCTAAAACGTCGTCAGTTATATGCAATATTTTTGTTGTTTTTTATTTGTATATCTCTTAATGTCCTATTCAAGTAAATGCAGCAATTAAATAAATATGATGACCAAAACGGAATCTCCGTTGAACTTCACTCGGCAGCCGGTCGCTACGAATGAAGAGGCCAGAGCAAGGCTTCGCGTACAACTGAGACGCAGCGAAGCGGCGAGCGCAGCTTAAGGGAGAACTTTGTCTGAGCTTTTGCTTGAGCTTTTTGTTTTGTTCTCCGTTTTCTTCAGTTTGCGAGTTGTTTGTTGTTTCCATCGAAAATGTGTAAGCAGGGTATGCTGGTTTTGTGAAATGTATGTAACAGGTAGAAGGAGGCGTGGCAGACCATACCATACCGTATAATGAGTGTAGAATTAGACATTCCCATAACTCAGCAGTAAGCTGCGAAGAAAGAAGAGCATGTGCTTATGTGAGTGTGTGTGCCTACATAATTTGTTTATATTGTATATAAGCTCTCGCAGGTTGTAGAGTATCTCCTAGTCGAGCAGCCTCGGCTGAAGCACTCTCCTTTTTATTTATCTTTATGTTTATTTATAGTATTTATATTGTATAGGAATAATACACAACGGTGAACTCTACGTGTGTGTGCGCAGAGTTTCGGCTTTGGCGTTGAAAGAACTTTGGAAAAAGTCATGTCTCTCGCAAATCTTCCGTTCATGTATTTTGCATATTGATGCTGTCAAAGATCCAGTTTATATAGGAGCTGACAGCCGTGTAAACGCCTGGAATTGTTGTCACGCCGCAAAGGGTTGGCCCAAAGGCCACAATTCCGAGCAGCGTGTAACGTCCGTTGGCATTGAGGATGCCGGAGGTGCCGTCGTCCATGAAGGGACCCCCACTGTCGCCGCGACACACATCCTTCATGGGCTGGCCCTGGGCGCACAGGTGGTTCGGCGTAATGACAATCGGCTGCTGGAAGTTCTCGCTAAGCGTCGCATAGGTAATCGCACAGCTGGTCGTGTTCACAATGGGCAACCGGATGAATCGCACCGTAGGTGAGCTACCGGAACTGTTTGAACTGTTAGCTGTAAAAAAAAAAAAACCGAGTAAGCGTACGAAATGATTTCACACTGGGTATAATCAATGTGATTCATTTCAGTTTTATTTATCTTAAGTATAACAACATACTCTCCGCTTTTGTGCTCCACCCGGCCACAACACCCATTTGCCCAATAATTTTATCCGCAAGCGCTGCCGTGCTATTCAAAGGTAAACATATTGGTGTGAATTTACCTGCAACAATATTAAACTACTACAATATCGTGGTGCGTGAGAAAGGTAATCTTCGTATACTTATACTGTTGCTGAGCCCGAGCAGTGCTATATCGTTCGCGTACTTCGGCTGGTCGTAGTTGGGATGCACCAGCACGCGTATAATGTTGAATATATTCGGTTTAGAACAGTTCGCAGTATTCGGGGCGCAATCCTGAGGGCTGGAGATGTCGTCGCCTATACGCACCTGAAATCTATAAAGATAAATTTGAAGATGGCTTAGTCTGTACTAACTATCGCCCATCTATCTTCCAGTGCAAGCCGACTTTGAAGCCCACTTTAGATCTATATCATTCACATCTAAAATTGACCAATTAAGGCTTGCATCGAAGGCAAATTAAGAGTTTCTCGGCAAATCTTGATTAGCCACAATTGATGGTTAATTTTCAGTTTCAGTTTCATTTTCATTTTTTACATTTAAAGATTCATCAGCTGAGACTTACACTTCCAGATCACTCACTAGGTTAACAACACAATGGGCGGCGGTAAGAACGTAATTGTTGGCAATGAGAGAGCCAGAGCAGCGATAGCTGATGCGATTGTTGGCTGTGAATGGAGAATGGAGACAATAAACAATAGATTAATCAATTAATGTTTCAATATGCTTGCTTGCAGATCTGACAACATGATTAAGGGATGTCCCTGCAAAAGTGCAACTAATACAGATCCCAATTGTTCATATTGTGCCAACGGCAAGCAAAATTCTGGGAAACAAAATAAAGGCGGATCGTACGATCCGAATGGCTATCCCAATTCGAAAAATGGGGGTCCCCATGATGGTAGCAACAATCCTTCAAACCAAAAGGGAAAGTCGGGGGCTCGCGGCAACGATTCGCAAGGAGGTGACGGTAGCGAAAATTCGATGTCACTTCTAAAAGCAGTTCTTGTTTTCTCCATTGGTTGCTTTCTAACCATGCAGATGACTAACGTGGCTAATGAGCTAGGATAATCGATCTATTCTGTTCTGTTTGATTTGTGCTTTTTTTGTTCATTAACCGAATGTCAAGGTCTAACATGAAAACACGTACTCAGGCACTTGTAAACCATTCCCAATTGGATTGTATTAATAAATTTTTTGTTTAAATTATTATACTCACTGCGATTGCGATACGCGATTCGGACAAACCACGGATATTGGCCTGGCTCCACCTTGTCGCCGCCCAATAGGCGTGTGTTCAGACTGACTCCACAGTCGGCTGAGTTAAGCCTCACACCTGTCGCTGGTGTCACAGGGTAGGGCGTGGTTGTGGGCGTGTTGTCATGTATAACTTGCTCCTCACTTGCATCGGCAAAGAGTTCGACCTGATCGTTCAAGCCCGTTGCATGTTGGAAACGCAGGTCACCGGGAAAGACAATCGGCCTATCAGCAGGTATTGGACGCAACTCTTTCTTCGCCGTCTCCATATCGTGATCAATGTGAAAGTGAAAGTGATGTCCGCTGCCAAACTTATAAGGATGATCATCATAGTCCTCTTCAAGTGGTTGGGGACAATTGCGTTGAGCCGCAAAATCTCGATAATCGAGTAATCGCATTTCAGTCTCATGCGCCAAAAGGCGATTGAGGTTGACGTTGACTCTTGGATTGCGCTTTGAGCTACTTGAAGGGCCCCAGATCCAGCGTTCGCTTGGAGCATAGCGTAAACTGCGACCGATGTGTGAAGATGCCACCTGATGATGGGGACAGCAGGCAAGAGGATCGAGGCCCTGAAAGCCACAGCCAGCTGAGTGGACCATAGAAAATACAGAGGCGCGCTCTTCGGGCTTGTGGTTGAGCAAGAGCCGGACAAAGGGCACACAATCCTTGATCCGTATGCAATGGCAGACATTGGCCGGGCAAACAACTGCAAAATTCGATTTTGGTCTGAGGTAAACGCATGTGCAAATAATTAAAATACAAAAAACGCAGACTGAAACCAAGCAAATAGTCAAGGTCAATGTCTGCAAGCTAGAAGTGGCCAAAGCGCCAACAGAAGTCCGGTTCGGCAATTACTGAGTCACTTTTGCTGTCGTTTTCGCAATTATATTGTTGTAGTTTATTGCCCTTCGCTTGTTGGCTCAGAGCATGATGTTAGCATATTTGCTTTCGGAATTTCTAGACATTGACCTTGACCCAGTCCCACATGGGCACCGAGATGACGTCTGTTCTTTTGCTTCGAATCTGATTTGTCATACACTAGCAGCAGCTATGGATTCCAATAAGAGCGGAGCTCCAATAAGAGCGTCACTCCAGTTTGTTGCTTAAGTCGTTTGTTTGCTTCTTTCTTTGTACTTACACTGAAAGCACAATGTGCTAGTCACTACAAAGCAAATTAGCTTTACAAACCGCAAATGCATTTTGCGCTTTCGTTCAGTGGCTGCTACAATTTTTCCCGTTTAGATACACACTTATAAACAGCACATACACACACTAACACTCAGACGCACGCGCACACACACACAGTCGCGGGCACAATCGTCGTCAGTCTGCGGACTATTCTGAGCTGATCAGACGCGAGCACAACTTTTGCCGTCGAGGTGCAAAATAAAATTGAAATAAATTGGTTCAATATCTGAGTATATCTTATTTCCATTTCCATTTTGACGGCGGAGTGCAGCTGTTGTTTTTGCTTTTTTAATTTTTTTGATTTTTATTATCAACAACGAATCAAAACAAAGAGGGAACAGAAAATAAATTGAATGCCCCAAAAGCTGAACTTATGAAATAGCCACCACTACACACGCAAACAAAGAAACAACACACACACGCACACTCACTCATATGCATATACGTATCAACTAATTTGAGTAGAGCTGAGAGAGGCAAAGGCAGCGAACGATCATAACTGGCCCAAAATCTGAGTGGCACTGACACCTCGTGCGTAAGTCAACATGCCGGCAACACGAAAGTAAAGCACGCACACACACTCGCTCATTCATATGCATGCATGTATACATATCACTTAAAAACATGTTTTCAAGTATTTCCGAGCTATCCATTCTGAGTGCTTGTAAATGGGCTATCGACATTTACAAGAGAGTGCAAGACCTTCATATCCTTTAAAAGTGCGCGATCAGATGTGCTTGAATATATATATATTTTGATCATAGATTGAACTTAAAATATTACTAACATATTTAGTAAATCAGCTTACGCTAAACATAAATGCACAAATGACATGAAATGAACTTTTGCTTAATATACATATGTATGTATGTCTAGAAATGTGTATATATGGAATGTATTGATTCTGATGGCGTACAATGCTATGCGTATGTTCTCGATAAGCCGATTGTTTTTTTTTCTCCTTTCTCGCTTGCTCTCCGTGTATTTATGCCACCGGGACTACCTCGGGCGCAGCAGCTACAGAGACAATGACACTGGCTGAAACGTTATTCTCGACCTGTTCTACAGGTTCGATAGTCGACTGCGATTGCTGCTGCTGTTGTGGCTGCAACGGCGACTGCTCTGCTGGGGACGTATTCACCGCAATCGTTGTCACTGATGACGACGTCCCACGAATGCCATTAGTATCAGCATTGCTATCATTGCCAGCGAGCTTGTCGTCATCATCATCATCAACTGGCGTTTCTTGACGCAACACCGCTGCCAAGTGGTTATCGTTAACTGTGTCTAAAGTCTGATCGCTGACACCGTTTGTTGCATCTGCTGCCGTCGTTGTTGTTGTTGTTGCAACTGCTGCTGCCGCCTGCGTTTCTATTGTACTTGGCAACGTTTCTTGCTCTGCAGTCGTTTGCTCCAATTCAGCGTACCCGTTGCCGCTAGTTCCATTTACATTTAAATTCACAGATACATCACCATTGTGCATAGAGTGTGAAGTCTTCAGTTCATTGATGATTTTTTCTCCCACTTTTGGGTCCAATTCGGTGATTTTCTCTTGCAGTTTACTTTTAAACTCGATCGGCCATTTGGGACTCCATTGACGAAACAGTTTAATCTGTTATAAAAATAAGCCTTAGCAAGAGAATGTAACGGATTAACTAAATGTTCTTCATATATTTACACGGCATTGAAAAAGACTCATGGGTTTTTCCTGTACACCCGAAGTGGCGAGGGCATTGACGACGCCATTTACATAGGTACTGCCAGCATGTCCATCTCCGCCTGCACTCACGGACGTGTCTCTGGTGAGATACTCTACCAACACATAGACAAAATCATCGCGCTGCAGCTCACTCCATTCGTTAAACCATTGAATAATATAACGGAACTCGCCGTCAACTGATAAATTGCTCATATTCATATTTGCATATATTTATTCACTGCACACTGTCTCACGCTGACACGCCCCCGCACATGCACTTTGAAATGGTTAGTTGGCGACTGAGTATAACAGCCAGAATGATTATAATTGCAATTCTATTTGAAGTCCGCTCAAGCCAGGTTCTGCTTGTGTGCCTCAGTGCTGCTATTCGCCTCAAAGTTTCTATACTAACAACAACCCGTTTCTAATTTTTCTTCGCCGCTTGATTACAAAGCCCAGCTCACAACAGCTGTTACGGCTTCTTAAGCTATCGATAATAAGATATGCGGCGTTGTGCAGCACCTGCAACTGTGCTGCAGTGCATTTAAGCGCATAAGTAAATATGAAGCAATGTATTTGAAATTGAAATATATATTATATCAATTTCTTTAGTATTGAACACAATTCGGGCAGTAAGTTCTATTGACATATGTTTATGCAATATTGATAGAATTATATTACGATTGAGCTGAGAAGTTATCTACTCTAGTTTTGAAAATATCAACATATCGATAAGTTGCGCCTTCCCGCTTGTTGCACAGCACTAATCATTGTGGCGTTTCTCAACTCTTGAAAGTTTGCAGACAGTAAATAATATTAGAGAACAGCTAGGCAGAAAAAATTGATCAATTAAAATAAAGTATGTCGTCGTCAGAACAGGAAATCCAACAGAAATCTATTGATAATCAGCAAGAACAAGTGTCTAATGCAGATATTAATGCCACCAAGCCTGATTCGGCGACGGATGCAACGCAACATGATTTTGCCGCGGCTGAGCAGTACAAAAATAAGGGAAATGAATTGCTCAAAAGTAAGTTGTCATTTGTAAAATTGAAATTGAAACAAACTACAATTAGACAGTTTTGATAATGACTGGCATGAAAGCACATGCAATCTAAAAAGCAGTTGTATGCACCCACTGCGCGTCCCGTGTTGCTAGTACGTTTTTTTCTCGACCTAACCTTAAAAACAATTGACTAGCAGTGGCGCTATGTGAATATAATTTTTACAGTAGCTTTTGAAATTAAAATCTGCATATTTTAATTGAAACATATAGTTAATGTCAAATATGTAATCGTAATCAATTCTGTCATTTCGCAGCTAAGGAATTCTCGAAAGCCATTGACATGTATTCCAAAGCCATAGAACTTTACCCCAGCAGTGCAATATACTATGCTAATCGGGCCCTCGCGCATTTGCGCCAGGAAAGCTTTGGCTTGGCCCTGCAGGATGGCGTTTCGGCAGTAAAAACTGATCCCACTTATTTAAAGGGCTATTATAGGCGCGCGGCGGCCCATATGTCCCTAGGCAAGTTCAAACAGGCGCTATCTGATTTTGAATATGTAAGTACAATTGGTTTGTTACAAACCTGTTACGCATGAATTGATAAGCTATCTGCTTAGGTGGCCAAATGCAGACCCAATGATAAGGACGCTAAACTAAAGTTTACCGAGTGCAGTAAGATTGTCAAAATGCGAGCCTTTGAGCGTGCTATTGCTGTGGATAAGCCAGAGAAGTCTCTCTCGGAGATGTACAGAGACATGGAGAACATCAGTAAGTAATCAAATTATTTTATTTAAATATTGAACTCACAATCAAGTCCTTGCATTCATAATTAATTAATGTATATTTTTAATGTAGCCATCGAGGACGACTATAAGGGACCTCAACTGGAGGATGGCAAGGTTACTTTAAAGTTCATGAAAGACCTTATGGAGCATTATAAAGCACAAAAGAGACTGCATCGAAAATTCGCCTATAAGGTAGCGTTATTGCATTTGAGCCTTAATATGAAATGTATAGCTTATGTATGATTGCAGATACTCTGTGACATTGATGTGTACATGCGTGCACAGCCGTCCCTTGTGGATATTAAAGTTCCAGATGAAGAGAAGTTTACTATTTGCGGCGACATTCACGGCCAGTTCTATGATCTAATGAATATCTTCGAAATAAACGGGTTACCTTCAGAGAAGAATCCGTATTTATTCAATGGAGATTTTGTCGATAGAGGTTCATTCTCGGTTGAATGCATATTCACGCTCTTCGGATTCAAGTTGCTGTATCCGAATCATTTCTTCTTATCGCGTGGTAAGCTAACGTTAGTGACGCCAGTCGTCGAACTCAGGACTTACGAAACTCATTTACAGGCAATCATGAGAGCATCAATATGAATCAGATGTATGGATTCACGGGCGAGGTTACCGCCAAGTATACCAGTACAATGGCGGATATATTTACGCAAGTATTTAACTGGCTGCCATTATGCCATTGCATTAACCAGAAAATCCTGGTAATGCATGGCGGTCTGTTCTCATCAGACAATGTTACATTAGATAACATAAGGCGAATTGAACGCAACTGTCAGCCACCGGAGGAGGGACTCATGTGCGAGTTGCTCTGGTCCGACCCGCAACAATGGATGGGTCGCGGCCCCTCCAAGCGCGGTGTGGGTATACAATTCGGTCCGGACGTCACTGAGGCATTCTGTAAAGCTAACAATTTGGACTACATCATTCGCAGTCACGAGGTCAAAGACATGGGCTATGAAGTGGCCCACAATGGGCAATGCATAACTGTCTTCTCTGCGCCAAATTATTGGTAATTATCACTAATTAAAACTATCCGAACTGCTCAAGTACTAAACTTCCCTTTACAGTGATACTATGGGCAACATGGGCGCATTTATAACAATTACTGGTAACAATTTAAAACCAAATTACACATCATTTCAGGCTGTGGTAAGTATTGATGTAGAACTCTTTAATAAATATGTTAATCATATTGTATTTGTTATTCACAGCCACATCCTGATGTTAAACCCATGGCCTATGCCAATAGTCTTATGAATTGGCTGGCGTAGTCATAGCGGCCTGCTTCCTATGCATAACAATAGCTATGAACACCACATTCTCCCACACCCCTGTCCACGCTTACAAATCCACAACTGCATTATAACGATCAAAACCAACACGGGATTCCAAATTGCTCAAAATACCTCTATGTACACAGCTTGCTAATTGTTCTACGATTTAAGTTCGAGAGAGAGAGAGACAGTTGTGGTATGTAGGGATGAGAGCTTCAGAATAGCAATCTTAAAAACAAATACAGCTATATTTGATACAAACTTTGCATACAAGAATGATTATATAAAGATGGCTTTAGAAGTCGGATGCTAAGTTTAATTGGTGCTAAGCATCTGAGTATTCACTGTATACAGTGTATGTTCGATTTGAAAAAATACATAAAACAACGTAAACAGTGAGTAAAGTATGAGTATTGTGTTTATGCATAGCATTTCTATATTGGCAATAAGGTGCGCGCCCACACTCAACTACGAAGCCCTTTACTTTAAATTTTATTTCCAAAGGCTACAATTCTGTATAAATTAAATTTTTGTTCGATCCTTGTTTAAATATACTTACAAGTCATTTTAATAAAAAAAAACTATGCAAGTTAGAAACAAATAATTGAATATTTTTAATTCAAGGATTAGTGCTTCAGTCGTTGGAATGAAAACAATTCAGCATTGTAATAATACAATTAAGTTGGAATCAAATTATAACTTTATTTGAGCCCGTCGATTTCTGTTGGCGTTGCTAATCTAAACCCTAAGCTGTTGAAAATTTTATTCACGTTGATTTTATAGTCCTTGAGATGCGCTCGGTGCAGGAGCGATACATACACAAATGGTCCGTTGTAGGTAGATAAATCTTCATAGAACTGTACGGCCAGTTCTTGCAACTCCTTTGGCTGTGCTTGGGATAAGTACGAGGCCACAGTGTTCAGCAGGTCGTGCAGATGCTTGCCCTCAATCTGCAGGCTGCGTATGACTGTCGGAAGATCCTGCAGCAGCTTAAGCTGCAGTTTGTACTCCTGTGTGGACGCTTTTAAGATTTCCGTACAGCTGTGGTTACTGGCTGTCTGCAAGAACTGCTTAAGTTGTGGTATCACATCGCTGAGACTACGCTTTACAATGAATTCTTTAGTATGCAGGGCGAGAATGTGTAATAAGCTAAAGCACCGGTTTAGCACCACCGGATCCTTTTGCCGAAACTTTTCGACTAACGGCGCCCACAACAGATGCACAAGAGGAAGAAGCTCGTCCTCGTAGTCCTTGAGCAGGGGTACACCACTTATCAGGCATTCCAATGCGAGAATTTGCTGTGTTTGCTCTGAATTTGAAAGAAACTTGACGGACTGACCAATAATCTCTTTGATGAGTTCAATATGACGCGGCAAACTGGGCTTCGAAGGCTCTTCCGCTGGAGAATCATCGAGGTCTGCTTCAGGCATATTTATGTCTGCTTCTCCACTTGGCACACTATTCAAGTCAATAGGAATGTCAGTTGGCTGCTTATTGAGCACATTCAACCAAGTATTTAAGATATTGTTATCTTCATCTACGTGCATTGGAGTGTCAGAGATCTCAGTAGCAATGGTGTCTTGCCAGCTGACCACGTGTCTCAGGAATGCATTGAAGACGCGCAAGTAGGAGTGAACATTGCCCGTTTGATGTGACTTGGTGCACTCTTCACATATCGTTTGAAAAATGCTCTCCAGATGTGGAACATTTCCACGCGTGCTGTACTGCAATACGACAGTGAGTATATCTACGGCTGCACTGCTCTCCGGTGACTATAATGGAGAAGGTAGTCGATGTAGTCATAGTTTCGCTTGCTCTACAGCCGGGACTTACCTTCTTCAGTAGTGAATTGAGATGAAAGGTTAGGTAATCCGTGGAGCATTCTATGAAATGCGAAGGGGCTGCATACTTTAAGGCCACCTGCATGGAGACGAATGCAAATGTAGCTGCCTGATGCACCACCGTGTTGCTGCTAGCTGTAATTGAATGACTGCCTTACAGATTGGACACGACATGACATCATGAAGGCAATGCTTACCCAACTTTAGCAACACCTTGTGCAAACTGCGAAATATATGGCGGTCAAAAGTATCACCAATGAACAGAGCACAATGTCCCAGGGCATCCAAGACTAAGCAGATATGTTGAACGTTGAACTGTGCATCCAAACTGGTGACACGACTATGGACTGGGTCGCTCTCATCATCTGAGTCGCAATCCTGAGTGCGCACTTCCAGCGCCGATGAGTATAGACCAGGTGTGTAATCTTTAAACCAGGCGGAAGACTGCAAAGGTTTATAAATTAATAAATAATGATTCATAAATAATGAAATGCCAACCTTTTCGACCTTAAGTCGCCAGGCTGCATCCGGTTGCAGTGCCAAGTGCCAGTGTTCTTCGGCCAGAAGTTGATCGACGAAAAGTTCCGCCAGAATTAGGCGACTCTCCCGAGCAATCCGCTGCTGGGATGTAATCATCGTGGTCATTAGTAAAATTGATTCATTCATCGCAGAGTTGCGTCGCTCGATCAGCTCGTGGCAAACATCAAACACCAAACGATTTATTGAAGGCTCAGTGCCCAATATTGCGGCAATGTCATAAAGCGTATTTATGCAGCGTGTGGAACTAAGGTATTTGAATTGGCGCCAATGCAGTTTGGCACACTGTGCCTTCACTTCCCTTGTAGTGTCCTCCTGAATGCGTCGCAATGCGTATTCCTCATTCAGCAAAGTCGGCGATGAGCGCTGATCAAAGGCCGTCAGCAAACACATGACAAACAGATCCAGATTCTTGGGCAACAGGAACAGCACTTGTAACTTATTAGCGCTGAGATTACGCAAGAAGCCCTTGAAGAATAGCAATTCGGCGAATTGCTCGCTGTCATCGCAACGCTGTAAGATGCGTGGCCATTTGTTGAGATGACTGTCCAGCAGCTGCTCAGCATTCTCATCGAAGATGGCGGCACAGCTGGGCATTGTTTGCAGTTCAGCTAGATTCGCCTGACACATATTCCCTATGTCGTTGTCCTCATCCTGCGATAGAGCCACCACGCTCTCCAACAGGTAAATAAAATTGCACTTCAAACTGTGCGCGCACCTTTTCAGCAGTAAGCAACACATCTCCGCGTACTGCCGCCGCACAATTACAGAACTATGGGCTCGCAAGATGCACGTGTCCACAAATATGCCGCTCATTCGTCTTGATGTGACTTCCATCCACTGTGCAGATCGTAAATTCGTCTGAAGAAACTTTAAGCGCTCCTCGTTTTCCTCAAGCGTACGGCGCTTGCTGCCAAAAATGTTAATATCATTTAGGAGATCTGTGTTGTCGCCTTTAGGAGGCGTGCTAAAAAGCGATTTGAATGCATTCACATCGTAACGTGCCCTTAGAAATTCATTGGAGGTTTCCTCAAACATGATGCAGGTGATACGGCCTAGTGCTTTAAGGGCCAACTAGAATAATTCCATTGTTTAATCAGTGTCATTAATTACAAATTCCATTGAAGACTTACTATTTTAGTTGTTTCGCCTATTTTATCATCTGCCATTGCAGTTTCGTACAGCACTGTAACTATTTTGGGAAGGAAGATGAATATGGTGTCGGCTATTTGTTTGCGCAATACCACATCCCCAGCATCGGCATCATCGTGCACGTAGAATAGCACCAACAAGCACTCCAGCGATGAATTAACCAATTTGCGATACTTCTCCTTGGATATGATCTCCATCAATGTGAGCAGTATTTGGCCAATAGTCACAACTGTGTTCTGGCTATAAAAATTTTCGAGCACATCGCTTGCGGTTCGTTGTAAGATGACTTTGATGAAAAGGACGACCGCCAATTTGATTTCCTCTGTGAGATTGGGCATCAACGCAGCACCATTAGCGTTTCGTATCTGTTTCAGTACCACCACCAGCAGAGAGCAGACAGCCTTCTCATCCGTCAAATACAGATAGGAAATAATGTGTCGGAGGCAGTTCACCAAACTTACGCGCAGTTCTTGACTTTCACTGCACAATAGAAAGATTTATTTGTAGCTGTCAGATTATTTTCTAGCTCATTGGACTTACCCTGTTAAAGCATCCAGCTTAACCATGAGTGGTACTACAATTTGTATTTGAAATATGCGTATTTGTCCAAAGTCAAATTCACTTATTTCTTTCTCAACTATTGACATGTTTGCTATATTTGGCTCCTTTATAAAATTCTCAATAGCCGGCTTAATTCGCGTGACGTATGTTTCTACCGATGATATTTTAGACATGATGAATAAGTTTCGAAACGTATTTCTCTTAGCCAGAAACAAATTGAAAAAATTTCAGCAAGATGAGCGGCAAGTTGGAAAAAAACAGCTGATGGTAATTTTGCTGCAGAGTGCCATTCACATGTTTACGTAAGCAACAAAAAGACGTTACTCTGGACCGCGCCAAAGAAACAAAAATAAAACCCATCCTTTCTAATAGCATATTTATAATTAATTTTATATTTTTATTTCGTACATGGCAATATTTAATTATAAAATTCGTGCTGAGATTCATTCTTCCGCACGCTTGTTTTGTAGCCTTTTTCAAAGTCTTTAGCGTGTGCGATATAACGATTTTCCCGAACTGCATGCATTCCAGCTTCCTGGCAAATCGCGTTGATGTCGGCATTCGAAATTTTGTCCGGGCGAGCAATGAGCTCCTCCAAATCAACGTCTTCGGCTAGATTCATTTTGGCTGTTATGGTGGTAAAAATCAAACGCTTTTGACGGCGGTCCGGCAACGGAAATTCTATCTTGCGATCCAAGCGTCCGGGGCGAAGGAGGGCTGGATCTAAAGTATCAGCGCGATTAGTGGCCATAATTACCTTGATGTTGGTGGTTTCATCGAAACCATCCATTTGATTTAATAGCTCTAGTAATATGCGCTGAACTTCGCGATCGGCGCCGGTTTGAGCATCAAAACGTTTGGTTGCAATCGCATCGATTTCATCAATAAAAATAACGGATGGGGCATTCTGTTTGGCCAGGCGGAACAGATCACGAACCATACGTGGTCCTTCTCCCAGGTATTTTTGCACAAACTCCGAGCCAACAACAGCAATGAAAGATGCTGTGGTGTGATTAGCGACTGCTTTAGCTAACATTGTCTTGCCGCAGCCAGGGGGACCGTAGAGAAGCACTCCGCGTGGTGGGTCAATGCCTAGAGATATGGAAATGAACCTGTTTACCTATTTAATTTCAGCAAACTTATTTACCAATCTGCTTATACAAATGCGCGTGAGTCAATGGCAATTCGACAGCTTCGCGTATTTCTTGCTTTTGCATATCAAGTCCGCCAATATCTGCATAGGTTATATTGGGTCTCTCTTCTGGCGACAACATTGAGATGGTACTGTCTGCCTCCGGAGGCACCAGGTCCACTAAACAGTTACTTTGCTTGTGCAACGCAACCGAAGTGGACGGCTTCAGTTGTTCCCTGTCAATTGTGGACAGCACGCGCACATAATAATTGGAGCCCGTGGTGGATGCCACAATACCAGTGTTCTCATCAACTGCCTCGAGAAATTGCCCAATGACCAGAGGCACAGCCTTGGCCCGCTTCACCTCTTCCTGTGCGTGCACATACTCTTTTTTCAGATAGCGCTGCTCCTCCTTAATGTAGTCTTCCTGCACATGGAGCAATTCCAGCTGCAGCTGCAATCTCTTATACATAACATAAAAATCGCTTTCATCTAAGATTTTCGGTTCATTGTTATCCATTTTATCGTCTTCAAAAGCTACTTTTACTTTTCATTGGCCGTCAGACGATGCTGATGAGGATGACTTGAAATTTCAAATCGTTTTAGGAAATCAGTGCTGTGTAGGGTTGCCAGCTTTCACATTCACGATGATTGCGTGCGTCGTGAGAGCTCGTGAGTCATGAGCAGCTGATGGGCAGACCTGTTGTTGCTTTTGTCTTTATGTTTTTGTTGCTGCAAACTTGGAACGGTTCTATTTTTAAAACAAATTTCGATTTTATTTTGGAAATGTAAATTTTGCTCCAAAGAAAAACAAATATACGTTGTATGGCAGGTTAATTGGACATACTTGGCAATGCTGAAAATTTAAAGCAATTTTGATAACAATTACAAATTTGTTTACGCCGGCCGGTTATTTGATCAAAATAACACGTCAGTGTTGGTGATATAGATATATGTGAATTTACCAAAATACATACGATTTGGTGTCCCAACCATCATGGCAATTATGTAACATGCCAATTTCATATCCAGCGAAGAGTCAATATTAATCTTTATTCATTCGCTCACAAAAGCTGTGAACTGAAATGGACGGCCTGGTGTTTATGACGGCTGCGGCCCACCTCGTCTATACACCCTTCACTAAGGTCGAGGAGAGCTTCAATTTGCAGGCCATGCACGATATCTTATATCTGCGCAACAATTTCTCGCAGTACGATCATCATGAGTATCCAGGAGTTGTGCCTCGCACTTTTGTTGGGCCCCTCATTGTATCGATGTTCTCTGCTCCGTTTGTGGTGCTCTTCGAGATGCTGAGCATCAATAAATTCTGGGCCCAATATGTAGGTAAAAGACACTGATAAATGAAACTCTCGACATGGAACTCTTACGCTAACAAACATCTTTCACAGTCCGCCTTGTCTTAGCTGGAGCTATTACAGTTGCGTGGAACAATTTGCGAAAGGCCGTTACCAACATCTATGGCATCGAAGTGCGTCTATGGTTTACGGCTATAACCATAACGCAATTTCACTATATTTTCTACATGACGCGGCCCCTGCCAAACATCTTTGCATTGCCATTTGGTACGTTGCTCTATTATATTGATTCCTTCAATATTAAATTACTTTGATTTATTTCAGTGCTCTATGCAATTACGTATTGGATGCGCGGCCAAACCAAGCCATTTATCATATGCTCTGGCATTGCAATCATTGTGTTTCGCTCCGAGTTGGCATTGTTTTTGGGGTTGCTGCTTGCGCAAGATCTGCTGAGGCAAAAGTTATCTATCGATGGGTGCGGCTAGAAATATTTCTTAAATAGGTCTTGTAACAATTTAACAACTTTTATCTTTCACAGTTTACTGAAGATTGCTTTGCCGGCTGGAGTGTGCATTTTGGCAGCTACTGTATTGGTGGACTCGTTCTTCTGGCGCCGCCTACTATGGCCTGAGGGCGAAGTGCTGTGGTACAATACGATACTCAACAAAAGCTCAAACTGGGGCACGTCCCCATTTCTATGGTACTTTTACTCGGCACTTCCACGGGCTATGGGTGCGTCATTGTTCTTTGTGCCGATTGGCATTTACTTTGAAAGGCGCCTACGACCCCTGGCTCTTTCGGCATTGGGATTCGTGCTGTTGTACTCAATACTGCCACACAAGGAACTTCGATTTATCATATACGTATTTCCTGTTCTCAATATTGCTGCAGCCTGCGGCTGCCATCGTTTGTAAGTTTGCACACATAGTTAATGAATGTTCGCCTCTAGTTCAACTTATTTTTCTTTAAAGGTGGATGAACAGTGCCAAATCCGCATGGCATAGCTTCCTGGCATTGATTGCAGCGTCGCATTTGCTTGTCAATGTGCTGATAACCATATTCCTGCTTGTTGTCTCGGGAACCAATTATCCAGGTGGCGCAGCGCTCTCTCGGTTGCATCGTCTGGAGGGGGCCAATTCAAATGTAACGGTTCATATTGCAAACTTGGCCGCACAGAGCGGTGTATCGCGTTTCATGGAAATCAACAGCAATTGGACCTATAGCAAGGATGAATCAATGAACTATACTCAAGCGGAAATCGCCATCTATAGTCACTTGTTGGTGGAAGCGAAAAATAAGCACAACACGGAGCTGTGGGCAACATTGGAGGAGAATTTCGAAATTTTGGAGTTTATAGATTGTTTCAATAGCATCGGCATTCAGTACAACTCCATCCTGCCAGTGCGGATTAAAACAAAGCCTTGCATAGGTATTTTGAAGAAACGAGTGCCTGCTGAGACAGTGCTCCAACATGAAGAGAAGCCACCAAAGGAAAAGAGTCCAAAAGAAATTACGAAAAATAAACGAAAAGAGAAAATTGAGGCAGATAAAGTGGAAGTAACTTCAAATTTGCCTTTGGATAATGACATAAAAGAAGAAACCGAGTTGGACAACAAAGCCCCCGAGCCAATGGATAAATCTGAGCAACCCGTTATAGACCATATGGCGGTGCAGGTTGATGATGACGATGGCATAGTGGCTACTGTGGAGGAAGTATCTCTGGAACTTAATGATGGCCCTGAAGCAGCAAAAGAGATAAACTTTCAGGAACTGCGAAACCTTGCGCTGAAGCAAACGCCACAAAAGTCCCGCGCTGCTACCAAACTTAAGATTCGAAAAATAATTGAGCAGCACTTTAGAGCCAAGGGGCGGCATATTGAAAATGATTCTGCGGAAATCCAGAAGCCGCATGGCGTCCCACGTAGTGGACTGCGTCAATCGGTAAAGTCGATCATAAAGCAGGAGAAGATTAAAGAAATGATTGAACAGATTGCTACGATGGACTTAACACGCATCTGCGACCTGGAGAAGACCTCAACAAAGGAGTGCCTAAAGCAGGTCATAGACAAAATGGATGAGGAGAGTATAAATCAAAAATGACAAAAACCATGTCTGCCCCATAAGTTATAATTTATTTGATTATCTGTAATAAACTTGCTCCCAACGGCGAATTTAATGCTAATGTAGGTTTTATTTATGTTGAATGAAATGCTGCAGCCTTAGTGCTAATTGTAATGATATGAAAATTTGAACAAAATTGTCTAAATAGTAACATTACCACATGTTGAGTTTCGTAAACGTTGTTTGTGTGGTTAATATGATTAGAATTAAACACGATCTTAGATCAGGCCAATATATAGCTAAACCATAGAATAAAATCGCCCACAAGGCCTACGACGCAAAGCACAAGGGTCGACATGAATAGAACATTGTCCATGACCCCGCCCTTGAGGAAAACAGGTTTTCCATTGTCTTCTTGATATTGCTTTTGCAATTTGGCCATCTTGGGCGTTATCTTAGCACCAGTTCTCCCACTCATCTTCACCGGAGACATTTGAATGGAACGACTCGGCAGGAGCGGCGATGCAATAGAGTAACATCCATTGACTTGGCGCAAAAGAGGCTATGTAGACCTAATTAGTTTCATATGTACATATTTTTGATCTATTAATACGTACACGCAATTTTGATATCAGATTCCTTTGCATTGTGGAATACAATTTGCAAGAAAAGAGAAAATTTATTTTTTTTTATAATTACAAATTAAAGTAAAATTTTTGGAATGAGTCCGATAACTCACATAGTATACTATGTTTTAAAATTGATTCACATTGTACATATATATTAAATCAATTTAAAAATGCCTACTCTTCCACAGAAATTAAACCTAATTATTTGCACAACATAGTTTTTATGAATGTGATGTGAAAGACAATTTTTGAATAATCTAAAAATTAAAAATGCTTGTTAAATTACGCTAAATACAAATTTTAAATTGAAAATACAGAAGCTTTGCTATTTCGGAGCATTCAAGCTTTTCGCGCCAATATATCGATAACACTGATATTGATGCCGGCGTTGAGTCAAATTATCGCGCATGTATATATCAGGAATCGATTTTGCATGTTATACAGCCATATAGCAAAAATCTTTCATTTCTAAGAGAGTATTCCGTGTAAAAGACGCATACGCGGAAATATAGAAAAGTATAAGTAAAAAATTAATAAAAAGATTATAACTATGGCTTTGGCCACATACTTAAACCGTTCCGTTGCACGAAATTGCACGCTGAAGCCCATGGAGGCCGAGCATTGTGCCATACACTTGGTCAGCGGTGATAATGTGCTGGGACGCTGCAAGGAGACTGGGATCCGTGATGCCCGCTGTTCTAAGAAGCAGCTTCGATTACAAGTGAATTTGGAGATGGGACGCATTCAGTTGAAGGTGCTGGGTGTCAATCCATGTGGTATCAATGGTGCCATGGCGATGTATCACACGGAATGCGAGCTGCGGCATGGTGATCTGTTGGAAATTGTTTACGGCCGTCATCCCTACGAGGTGGTCTTTACTCCCGCACCAGAAACTCAAAAGGACAACGCAGAAACCACCCCAGAAGAGCAGGCGACACTTGCCATGGAAATTGCCAATAAGGAAGAGAAATGGGATTCTGTCGCGAATGGTAAAATGTTAATCTATAACAGTGCTGGCTTGGCTCCCTCCAGCAAGATAGCAGCCTATGACATGGATGGCACTATCATCAAGACAAAGTCGGGAAATGTATTTCCGAAGAATACCGACGATTGGCAGATCATCTATCCCGAGGTGCCTCAGAAACTACAGAGCCTGCATAAGGACGGGTACAAAATTTGTTTCTTCACCAATCAGGGTGGCATAGCGCGTGGCAAAGTCAGCCTAGAAGATTTTAAGACAAAAGTCAAGAACATAGTGAAGAAATTGGGTGTGCCGGTGCAGGTGTTTATAGCTATAGGCGATGGCTACTATCGCAAGCCGCTGCCAGGTATGTGGAAGCATCTGCTTAGCGAGATGAATGAAAGTGTCGCCATAAAGCTGGATCGTTGCTTCTTCGTGGGCGATGCAGCCGGAAGGCCAGAGACAGGCAAGGGTGCCACAAAGCAACGCAAAGATCATTCACTAGCAGATCGTCTGTTTGCTACAAACGTGGGCGTCTGCTTCTACACGCCCGAGTCTCACTTTCTTGGTAAACGCGCGGAGCACTGGAACAAGCCAGACTTCGACCCAAGCAGTATAAATAATCAGACACCGCAGTTTGAACCGGACGATGTTGAGTTTGACACAAAGAAATGCGAGATGATTATTATGGTTGGTCTGCCCGGCTCTGGCAAGAGCCACTTCTGCGCGGAGGTGCTTGGCCCCAAGGGCTACAAGATCATCAGTGCAGACACTTTGGGCAGCACACAGGCATGCCTAAATGCGTGTCAGCGTGCACTGAACGCTGATAAGTCATGTGTGGTGGATAATACCAATGTGGATGTGGCATCCCGTAAGAGATTCATGTCTCTGGCTATGGAGAAGGATGTTCCGTGCCGTTGCTTTGTGATGAACGTGACAGCAGCGCACGCTAAACACAATATTGCTTATCGCGAACTCTTGGAGACTGACCACTCTCCCATCAATGACATGGTATTCAACATGATGAAGAAGAAGTATGTTGCGCCAACCATGGACGAAGGGTTTACTTCAATTCACAAAGTGAATTTTAGGCCAAACTTTTCCAATGAGGAAGACGAGAAACTATACAAAATGTATTTGGTTGAGAAATAGCCATTCGCCTTTAATCCAATGTAAATATTCGTTTAGCAATATCATCGATAAGCCAGTCCATGGAACTTAGCAGCTTTTCTCCAGTTACTGCACTCACTCCAGCTACCAACCAGTGATGCGTACTGATGTCATCCAAACATAGTATCTATAACCGTAAAATATTATAAACTTATATGGATAATCGAAATAAATGTCTAACTACAATAATACCTCTTTGATTTCATTTGAACTTAGAGCGCCCGGCAAATCCTGTTTATTGCAGAGGACAAGTAACGTTGCCCCAGCCAAGCGCTCCTCTTGAAGCAGCACTTGCATCTCCTCCTTACACGATTCCATGCGCATACGGTCGGCACTGTCGACGACCCAGACCAACCCATCTGTGCACTCAAAATAGTTGCGCCAATACGAGCGCAACGACTTCTGTCCGCCCACATCCCACATATTTAGTGTGTAGCCGTTATGTTCTAGTGTTTTAATATTAAAGCCCAGGGTGGGCGAGATTGAGTCGATGGGCTCTCCATTGAAACGCTTGAGTATGGTTGTTTTTCCTGCATTGTCTAATCCTCTACAGAAAAATGAAAACATGAATCACAATTTTGTACAACTTTGCAGAAAATGCTTACAGCAATAGAATACGCATCTCCTTTTCCTTTTGACGCATCTTTTTTAATACTGTCAGAAAGCCCATCACCCGTTTTTATATTTCACTGTCTTTTAAAATAAATAAATAGATTTAATATAAACAGTTGTATTCCTAAGAGGAATAATTTAATATATTTTAATGTGAATGACAAAACGTGAGAATGGCATTTTACAAACGATCTGGCAGCGCCGTTCTCCAAAAAGTCAAACAGCTGTCATAATCTGAGGCCCGTGAATTTTTCGCTCAGCTCTTCGTACGATTTGTATTTAGGCTGCTTAAAATAAAAATAACTTCAGCAAAATGATGAATTTGTCCAGAGTAAGTACAAATACAAGATGAATATTATTTATTGACTATGAAAACACTTGATTAATAAATATATTGATCTCGGAGACTGGATATATTATGGTTCAATTACGTAAGATTACTGGAAGACCCCAAACTAACCGCACTTTTTGTTATCGCAGGCCGTTGTCCGTAGCTTTGCTACCACCGCCTCTCGTCGTGCCACCGCGACCAGCAAGGATCAGATTGAGAAGGGTTACTTCGAAATCCGCAAGGTGCAGGAGCATTTCCAGAAGAAGGACGGCAAGCCCGTTTTCCTAAAGGGCTCCACATTCGACAGCGTGCTCTACCGCGTCACCGTGGCGCTTGCCCTGGTCGGTATTGGTGGCATGGGCAAGCTCTTCTGGGAGCTCAGCGTGCCCCAGAAGGACGAATAAGGCGCAAGCAGTATAGTCTAACCCATTAAGCTAAGCCATTACCAGCAAATCCGTAATGCCATCTCCGGCATATTTGTTGCAGCGTAGTCACCTTATATTTCTGTGTCCAGATAGTGTAAGTAGTCCGTGCATCATTGTGTGATTTTTATTAATAACTTGTAATCATTTTGCAGAGCTAGAATCCTGGTGTACAACCCCTAGATTGTGTTGCTTGTGTTAGAATAATTAAGTTCAAAGTGTAACTCAACATTCGCAAAAGCATTTCAAGCGTGGAAATATAAGATCTTGGCTGTAAACTAAGATTACTAGAAGTTTTATTTCGGCAATTTATACAACCGAATCTTATGTTCGGATTGGGTTCCCTTTCTCTACATGTTTGCCGAATATTATTATATTTGTTTTCGGCTTACAAAAAGAAAACAGAAAATTTAATTGCATTGACATTAAGTAAACAAAAACAGTGCGACAAAATGAAAATTGCCGCCGTTGTGCCGATGTGTTGCCTTGGATGTGGCGAGGAGTCCGATTTATAAATCAAAGGGCGGCAACTCGGCGCGTTGCCTTTGGCATGGAAATGTATTTTAAATCGAGCGAATCATGCTGCGCTTTAACACACATTGCCAAGCGCACACACACACACAGATTCAGTCAGCATAGTGTGTATTTATTAATAACTGAGAAGCAGAAAAGGAAGAAAAAGCCTACAGAAGTGCAGCGAAATGTGCAATTTAAGGCGTTTTCATTAGTTATTTCTCCATAAACACTTACATAAAACTAAAGCATTTAAAATTAAAAAAAAAATAAGAAGGGAAACACAAATATGGCTATTTTAAGAGTTTTTTCTGTGCAATTCACACACACTTGCATATTCTCTGTTAGTTTCTATCTGCATGTGTGTGTGTGTGTGTGAGCGGTTGGGTGGGCGGGGCGAAATAAGTCGAAGAACAACTATTTTGCTATTTCATTTGCCGTTACGGCACATTTAAATTTTGAGATGTGCACGCGAAGCGCATAAAAATGAACGCGAGTTTACCGTTAACATATTTTGGATGGATGATGTGTGAGTGCTTGTGTGTATGTAGGTGGTTCAGTACTTGCATATAATCGACCGTTTCTTCATCTGGAGTACTTTGTAAAGGCAGATTCTGTTAAGTTGCCCAAGATCCATCTCCTCTTCTTTCCTAATTAATTGTGCCTTGGTCTGCAAAAATAATGAACATTTGTCGCAAACTTATTATATTACACAGACTGTGAAAAATGTGTATATGACAAAATTCCAACTAGCACTTGGCTTGGCAGCAGGATCTAGAATATCATCAGCATGATCCCAGCCATGATCGTGGAGCACCAGCATCACTATGACGCCGACCGAGGGCCCAGCTCCGGCTCCGTTCACACGTTCCACACGACTGCCCACAGCCAAATTACAATAATAACTCAAAACGCATAGAAGATGCGAAGCTAAATGTTTTGCTCCAATCCTTTGCCAAAAACAACAAAACAACAACCAACAAAAAGGGCGGGAAGTAGCGTGTAGAATCAAGAATCGAAAAATGTGTTTCATTAAATGTTATTTATAGTCAGCAATTTTATGCATTTAAAGCGCGTCTATCAACGGCAACATCAGCATCAGCATCAGCATCAGCATCTGAGCATCGCCATGCGGAAACGACGACGACGCCATATTGAAATTAACTGTGCTGCGTTTTGATGAAGGGCGATAAAGTGAGATAGACTCTCAGTGAGAGCGAGAGAGAGAGCGCCATTGCAACCCCTATAGAAATTCAGATCGGGATGGGGATATGGAGACCAAATCCGTGTGCTTATGGCACTAAAAAACTTTCACCTTTTTCAGAATCGTTTTGCATTTGTTTGTTTTTACTACAGCATAGATAAATTTGTAGTTTTATTTTAACGTGAAATATTGCCGGGCAAACGGCAGTCGGCGCGCGCTCTCCATCTCCTGTGCCAGCGCCTGTGCCAATGCTCCACAGACGCAGGCCACCGCCACCACCGCAGCAGCCGCAACCACAAATCAGAATGTCGTTGAAGCATTCAAGTGCAACCGCCGTGAAGCGAACTCGTTGCTACTGCTGCAGCCTCTGCCTCTGTCTCTGTCTCTGTGGCTGTGCTCGACGGCGGCAAATCTCGACAACTCTCAGATGAACGGCCGATGAGTGAGCAACGTCAGCGTTTCGTCTTTTGTCATCTTGGTCGTCATCCTCAGTCTTGCTGCTCAGCTTAGACGTCTGGCAATTTTTCTGTATCGATCGATCGATCCAGCCGGGCACGTCCCACAACATGTCCAACATGTCCAAAACGAAACCAGTTTGGCCTATTAACACTTCGATTACAACTCAACTCTTTTTGCCACCGGTCGAGCACGATCTTTCTGGGTGGTCTTGAGCGATGCTTTTAGTTAAATTTTTGATTTATTTGAGCTTCAATTAGCCGTTGAACAAATCTTGTTTATTTGCTTTTAATTATTGTTTGAAACCACAAAGCCGTGCCCCTGGCACAGGTGAGCTCTGGCGACTGACTGAAGCAACTTTGCGGCTCCATTGTTGCTTCCGACTCATCTCTAACTGGCCTGGGCAAACCGTCGAAGAAGGTTTTTAATTAACACCAACAATATAATTTACGAAAAACATCAAATACGCGCGCATTATTAATGCATGTTTAGCTAATTCCCTACACACAATACAATCGAATAATAAACACGGCTTAAGTATTGGGTAAGAGCCAAGACAGTAGAGAAGAGAAGAACCATTAATCGAGCTGAATGGGGCAGGCAAGCATGCTTAACTATTCAAATAAAAATAAAATAGATGCAAGTGATGCATTCAGCAGAGATGTTGCCATTTGTAGAATGGCATGCTTAATTGTTTATTTATAATGTTAATTAAGTTTAAGTGCAACAACATTTTTATATTAAACTTATACATGATTGACTCTGGGGATTGTGTTTTGATAAATAAACAGAAACCGAAACAGAAACATTGAAACAGACTGCGGCATGCTTGCCGGAAAAGTAAACTCTTAAAAATACCCAAAATGCATTTTTAAAATTTATACGCCATAACGCCCCCCAGACAATGGGAATGGGAATTCGAAATAGAAACGGGCAACAACAAAACTCAAATCGGCGTGAAAGATGCGCTTCCCATTTCCCGTTGCTCCAGCCAATCCCGACGAAATGGGCGAGCCAGATAGTCGGGCCTGTGAAATTGAAACCGATGAGAAGTAGAAACATGTGTCCGCCCTCTCACACTCACAGCCGATGACTTGTCCTGTCCTGTCCTGTCCTGTCCCACCTAGCGAGTCTAGCGGGCAATGTTGTAACATTACAGCTTCATTGGGTCGTTAGCTGTGCGCGGGTGCGAAAACCTCTCGGATCAGGTGACAGTCGCGGTGCGTTGCCTCTCAAGTGAGCCGCTTCAGGTTTATTCCAATAATTCATCGTTAACTGCAATTGCGCTGAGCCATTTAATGTCCACGGCACAGGACGCAACACTCAAGTGGCCGACCGACCGATGTACAACATATTCATCACTGACTAGTTACCAGGCGCACTTCTAACGCTGTCCAACCCACCTTAAGTGCCCGGAGTTGGCGTAGACAATTCGACGCTTCCGTCCAGCGTTTACACCCTTTGCCTTTGGTGTTATGTAAGCGAGTGCCGACTTGGATGCTGCTCTGAATGTGTCAATTATATAGCACATTTTGCCCACTTCACGACACTTGAACTCTCCCACTCCCGTTCCCGTTCTCGTTCCCATTCCCTCTCCTGCTCCCGCTCTCTGCTCCTGCTGACTCTGTTACGCATTTGTATTTTGTTTTCTCAAGTGTTGCGCATATTTTTTGTTCGTCTCGGCTTGGCGAAGATGTTGCTGTTGCTGCTGTTGTTGTTATTGTTATTTTTGTTGGGTGTTATGAGACAAAAATAAGAAAGAGAAAAACACATAATATTCATTTGTTATGCTTGTCATTTGTCGCTGTTGGCGGCAACTTCAAAGCATCTTCCCCAATTTGTTAAACGCAGATAATTTTGTCTTCGTCTCCGTCTTGGGATCGTCTTTATGGCATGGAGCTTTTAATTTTCGCATATGGCTAATTATTTCAAAAGTTTTGTTTTCTTTTTGTCAACTTTTGGGTAACGTAGTTAACTTGAAAAATAAGACATACCTATTAAAAACATATGTAAGTAAAATGCTTAAGTTTAATGGTATATTAAGAGAAATTTTAATTATAATAAGCATGACCGTTTCATGGCCAAAAGAAAGTTAAAACAAAATTAGGCTCTAATTATAATAAATAATTATTTATAGAAAATAAAAAAAAAATTCAGAAATCACAGATATATATATTTTTCACATAGTCTGGCAATATTATATTTTCTGATATTTAAATAAAAGTATGTTTTAAATATAATGTAAGTATTCAAAATGGATTTGTAATTTGCTTAATAAAAATATTTAATAGAAAGAGTATAAAATACTTATTGAGAACAGACTTTATTTTTCTGTTCATAGAAATGGTTACAAATACATAATTTTAATGTATGAAATGCCGAAGTATTTTACTTGAATTCATGAGAATCGCAAAGTGGGGCATTCTACAGAAAGCAATATTTAGTTTATTTGCGGCCAGTCTTTGATATACAAGCATTCACATATATCGCCATATGGACATAAACATACACAGCCATACATACACACCCCATACACAATTTACACGATTGTTAAGCAAACTTAACTTACTGTCAAGCTCAAAATATAGGCATATGAGCAAATGAAGTCATACTTAAATTAATAAGAATCTTAGAGAATAGCTTTCTTCATAATTTAAAACGTTTTCAGTTTCTGATACAGAACGATCATAGTTTCATACATGGATAATTATATACATTGCACATATTTTGTATAAAAATTAATGTATGCATTATTCCTAGTTTTCGCCATTAAGTAAAGTTTGTTTCATTTAATTATGTATTTAGTTTTTCATTTACATAGACATAATCAATCATATATGCATATATAAAAATAAATATATACACAGACTCATACATGTCAATATACAAATAAAATAAATAATAAGGTAAAAAAAAAAAAATCAAATATGCAATAAAAAATGATTTAAATTTCAGATAAAGAGAGTAAATTTGTTCGAAAAATGGATAGATAGAAGCAATTAGATAGTTAAATGATGTGTTTATTATTATATTATTAGCATTTTAATACTGGTAATATAAATTTTCTAGTTACTACACTTTTTAATTGATTGGCATGCAAGCCTTTCTAGTCTTTTTAGGAGTGCCAATTACTATATTCTGTTGTTATCTAAAAGCTCAAGAGAATCGCACAAAATAGACAATTACAATGGCGAACATCAGAGCTCGCCTGTGAGAGAGCAGAGAGTGGAATCCGCAGCAAAAGGTACGCGCAGGTAGGCCAAAGCGATCGCAAGGAGGCGTGTCCAACTCGTTGGCGAGAGTGTGTGCGTGTGCAGTGCACACAATGGCAATGTGGTCGCTCGCTCGCTCACTCACACAGACGCACTGGCGGAAAGATGCAAATGTGAACGTAATAAAAGAGAGTGAGGGAGAAAGAGAGAGAGAGAGCGAGCGAGCGAGAGTGAAGAGGGCATGGGACGGGTGGCATTCTAATGAGCGAACGACAACAGAAATTGGCAGCAACCATTAAATGACGAAATAAAATATTAGTGACAATGATATGAAGACAACAACTTTTCTTATAATTAAGTCTAACCATGCGAAACAGAACGCCTCGGCTATAATCGAAATGCAGCATCCCAGCATCTCAGCAGCAGCCGCGCCAGAGACAAGGTGGAGCGGGCCATGACCCCCTCCTGCTTGGGCAAATGCGAAAAGGGATATGGCCCTGCGCCGCTTTATTAGCAACAACGATCGCTCTAATGATACGATTTCGTTAATGAAGCAAAAATAGATGCACGCGATCATCAGCTAAAAGGCGATGCCGAACTAGGCGGTCTGCCTCGGCCCCGCCTCCCAGCTGCAGACAAACTGCAGGCCTCAGTATGTGTGTGATGCTAAAAAGTCATGACATCGCTCGGGCACACTGCGGAACGCTACGGATACGCTTACTTGCTTCAGATTGGCCATTCAAGCATTCAAAAATTAACTCCGCCCGGTTGCGTATGGTTAGTCAGAGTCACAAGAGCAGACTACTCGTGCGCAGCTGAGATACGCGAGTGCACAACTACAAGAGATATGCTCACAGAAATACAAACACAAACACAGGCGCACATAGATATGCATACATGTATCGCTGGTAAACTACAGAAGCGTATCGCGGGTAAATGTTAAGTTTTGTGATCAAATATGTTGATAGGTTTATATAAATTGTATCACTAACAGCACCAGATGATCTTTATATATACACGCCTTAATTATTAAGTTATATTTCATGCACATTTCATTTGATAGTTCTCTCATATGTTGGGCGCTCACTCCACTGAATGCGCTCCTGCTCGCTAACAGACATTCTTCATTTTTGTTATTTTGCCAGCGAGCTAAACACACGCACACCAACACACAGCAGCAGCGCCATTAAAACCAACAAATACAAAGCGATCGCCGCCCTCAGTGAGAGTGTGTGCGATGTGAATGCGAGTGTGAAGAGGAAACACACGAGCAAGCGCACTCACACATACAACACGTTGAGCTCGGGAGAGCAAGAGTATGATAGAAGGAGAGAGCACGAGATCTTGGTATGCTGCGTCGCTGTCGCCGTCGCCGTCGTCGTTGCTAGCTTTGGCTGCTGGTTCTTTTCGCATGTGGCTGTGGATTGATGAACGTGAGCGACCGTTAGTCGCAGCAGCCACGGGTGATGAACAACAACAAGTTGGGGAGCTGTGACTGTCTGTGCATGTGAAACGCGCGCTGCTCCCACACGGATCACGGATCACGGATTACTAGTGGAAGGAAAGAAAGAAACGGGCAATTGGATTTTAATGCGGAACTGCATGTGACAAGAATAAGTGCGATCTATGTGCTCGATGTGTGCTCCAAATCGATGCCGATCAATACAAACATGCATAATTAATTAATGGCGACGATGCTTATCATTCATATATTGCATAAAATTATAAAAGTAAATTCAATCTAAAGTGACCAGAAAAAAGTCGGGTGTGAAAAGTGTGTGATAATTATTGAACGAAAGTCAAAGATCTATTGCCAAAATGTGCTAATCAGATTTTCAGTTGTGGTTCAGCAACTCACCTGTGTGTATAGCCAGCTAGTAGGCCAGTAGCTCATCCAAAACCGACTCTAAAACGAAGCGAAGCGCCAACCCAATCGAAACCCAATCTGGCAATCCAATTGGCGTCGCGCCGGCAACAAGCGCCGATAATTTGTGCAAATTTCATGCCCTAATTGAAACTAACAATACGGCCAAGTTAACCCAAGCAGCCGGTTAACCCAAGCAGCCTACCACTCGATTATAATTAAATAAAATAAATACGTACAAGTCAAACGAGTGCACAGGGAAAGTACTCAAAGTGGATTTGGAGTCAAGTGAGATCAGCAGAGATAGCTTAAAGCAGATACAATTGTGGAGTTCTTTAATCTGGAAATGGATCCAGGTATGTTGAGGCGGAGAAGTCAAACAAATCAGTCTATAAGTAGTCAACGGTAATACAATATATACTGTGTTAATCCCTTTCATACATTTCTCTGCTAACTTGTAAGATCACCCATGGTCCATCCAGACTATATGCTCACGTACTGAAACATATCTCCGTCGGCATTTATGGCTTCAGTTCCACTGCATCTTCGTTTCTGAAGTGGGGAAATTCGTGTGCGCAAGGCGGACATGGGTAAAGTGGTTCGGCGCATGCTACATCCTGTTAACCCAGTCGCCAAGCGAGCACCTGACTCGGTGTCGCAATGTCCAATGCAAACACGGCACAGCTACCGTTGAGTGCGAGTCCAAGACACTTTTCGGTATGGTCGTATTTGCTTTTTGATTTTCGTTTCAAAGATGGGCAGCGATGCCGTCGCCACTTGCCCCTTTCCGCCTGCCGCTTGCCGCCTTCTACGCATGATCGACAGCCTCCCGGTAGCAATGTCAACTGTTTGCTTTGCCTGCACATGGGCGATGATGGGCAAGTAGAAAATGTCGCCGTTGGCCGCGGAGCCATTGCCTCTAATTTAACTAATGATCGTTGTAATGTTTGTGGTCTGTGCCACAGTGTTTGCCGTGTGGTCTTCGCTTTTGCCGTCAAGTGTCCGTGTCTCTGTTTGTCCATTTGCTTTGGCCCAAAAAACAAGAGGCACCAACAAAATAAAAACAATAAAATAAAATAAAAGGCCCGCATAACTTAGCTGGCCAAAAGCTGGCCGTGTAGAGATTTGTTTTACCTGTCCGATTTGTTGACACATCGATCCACAATTACGCTTCAGCGCAATCTTCGAAACAAATGCGATTTCAATATTTTTTGGCATGCGCTTAAGCAGGTGCATAATGTGCCCTTATTATGTAATTGTAGTATTTGTACTTTTCTCTGTATTGTGTGTGGACTTTCGATTATAGCAAATAGTCATTATATAAAGTCTTTATATAGTCGAAGGAGACGTTGCTTAAGTTATCTAGTGTTTCTGTTAAGCGAATAAATAACAGGTATAAAATCATAGCTTTGTATTTACAGAAGAAAAAAATAATAATATAATTATGATATTTATTTATTTAGTTATTTACTTATAAATTCAATTCAAAATCTATAGTTTTTCCTAAAAATATAAATAAAATTTCTCAAATGTGTTTCTGATAAAAAATTCGAAAAGAATAGTCACATAAAATTATAAAAATATGTACCCAAGTTAATACAAATAAATTTAGTAAATTTGTGTCTTTGCCATGCTTTGCTAAATGTTTGCTTATAAAATATAATATCTCTACTTAGAGGTTAAGTAAATGAAAAACTTCATCCTGAAGTACTCATATAGCTTCACATAATCTAATAAGTCCAGTGTTTGTAATACCATTTCCTACTATCACTTTCCTATTCACTGCTTATGTTAAATGTAATCAATGTAACTATTATTTAGGATTACCAAGCTGGGGATCTTCCACTTGGGTGCATTAATGACTTGGTTTCGGATGAGTTTGACATACTGTTTGTGCGCCGCATTGTTTGCTTAGAACGGCCAGACGCTGCTGCAGACAGAGCAGTGGAGCCAGCGGAGTCGTGTGTAGTTAGAGTCAGAGTCAGAGTCGAAGTCGGAGTCGGAGTCGGAGTGGCAATGGCTATGTAGATGCAGAAATGCGTGACTAACGGCTACCGGTAGCCATCTACTTCGGTAGCTAAACATAAAAGCCTGCCACAGGCTGCCAGCGGGCGCAGTGGCGAGATGCTAAAATCACAGAAATGGGCAGTAAAACAAAAGGCAAGCAAAACAACAACAACGACTATAACAACAACAACAACTGCGACGACGGCGACGAAGATGACGGCGACCAAGACGGTCACAAATGCAGGCAAACACTTGAGAGAGAAAAAAGTCGCGTCAATGTGTACACGTCTTAATGGAACTGTATATAAGCACACACACACACTTACACATACGCACACATTCATATGGGTAGAGCTGTGCGGCCAGGGCATCGTAAAAACTCCTGTTTCCCTTCGATATTCCTGATTGCGTACAAGTTTTGGTCAACGCTCCACTGACTTGATTATTTGGCGTCGGTGGCCCGCACAGGCGACTTTAATTAAATCAGCTGGCTGCTAGCTGGTGCGTGTATTTAATTATGCTGATGGCCGCCCACTTGGAGCCGCTGCCAAAGGATCTGGTGACACTTGACAAGTGCTAGTGCTAGTGCGAGTGCCAGTGCCAGTGGCATATGTCATATATGCCATATGCACAAACAATGTCCGCTTGGCTGGCGAAACTCAGCTCATTAACATAAGTTTAATGCATTTCTAATCGCTGCATCTGCCGCAAGTGGGGGGCACGTGTTGGCGCCCCTTGGGTCGTAATTAATGCGAGCTCATCAATATGATGCCTAAGCCAGATGCCAGAACTTGACTCAGACTAACCCCTTGATGGCTGCGATATTCCCAAAGGAAGCCGGCGACCTACGACCGGAACCGCAGCCTCCAGAGTTCAAAGTGCGTCGGGCCAAACAAAATTTATGCGTGTCGGCGGCGAGCTGAGGCGGAGCTGCCAGCGAACGGATTCGGTTCTAGTACATTGGCAATGATTGCTTGTTTTTGTATATTTGTCTTTGCCTTAGTTGCTCTCGCCAGGCATTTGGGCAATGCGCGCTCGCATTGTCCACATTCTTGGTACGCGTAATTGAAGTCAGCGCAGCATGTCTTGGGCGCGCCCCTTTTTACATGCGCCGGCAACGGGAATGGGTACGCTACGGCCTGCATCTCGAGGTCCGGGGCAGAGAGAATCTGAGCAGCCCGACGCTGTCATATTTTGTGCTAGTGCTCCTAGCCTGCCTAGCGGGATCTAGTGTGATGCCAGCCTGCGGTTGCGGCTGCCGTGATTTATGGAGCCATTCATTTCTGTTGACAGACAAAGTTGTTGACGCTGAAGGAATCTATTTAGTTTTATGTACTTTTGATATCCACACGCAGAGGGAGCGTCAGCAGGGGCGAGGGCCAAGCCGAGGCCAAGGGTGAGATCGCTGGGCATGTGGCGCATGTGCGCCAAGGCGGAGCCCACACAAACTAATGAGCTTAATTTATAAATTAAAGCAATGGCTTACATCGGCCGAATCTAAGATTTATATGCGCACTCAAGTCAATGTGATGCAATGATGTTTACAAGCAATTATTTATTGAAATCTTATCGGAATACTTGAAAATCGTTGATATTGTTAAGAGATGAGCGTAAATAAAATAAGAAATAAATATATAATTAATTATATACATTTATTATATACTATAATACGGTATAGGAGCAATTTAATTAGATTTTAGAACTATATATGGTATTAATATATACATAAATCTTAGCTTCAAGACAACACAGCTAATTCTTAATTTTGAATACTCATATTAACATATGTTAATTAGCATAGTTTTAATATTGCAGAAAATCACTAAGACTGATGTCTAATTAGCTAACATTCTCAGATTTAGCTTCTTTATTTACAAACATTTTAGCATTTCTAAAAATAAAACATAAATAACAAAGAAATAATCAAATACTTTCTTATGATATAACTTAACTCGTTGCAAATAGAATATTGACAAATGGCCGTACACGATACAAGATGATTACGAATAATATACTAATATGAATAAATATAAATGGAAATAATAAAATTTTAGCTTATTTATATATAAACTTCTGTATATTTCCCATACATAAAGGCGAAATTAAATTATTATATTATATTAAATTACAGCATCAATTTATTTCTCAAATAAAATCAGACTTCGTCAGAGAGAAGAAATCAGAAATGATCTTGAATTAGCAGAGTCTCCTATACTCTCAATGCCACTATTTAGAATTAAAGTTCATTTAATCAGTTCATTTGAAGCCAACTTAAAATTCATGAGGCGCCTCGCAAACAATCTGAAATGAAAGATCGAGGCATGTTGAGTAAACAGATAATGACAATTCCGCACTCTTTCAGCTTGATAAGGCTTGGAATTGAACTCTTACTGATTAAATGGGAATAACATTGCGACAGTTCAAAGGGACATCCAGACGGACAGTCAGACGTTTCCTTCTTCTACTGGGCTAGCCCATGAGCGCTTGAATAAATTCACTGATAAATAAACGCGATTGTGCGGCAAATTGTGAAACGCTCCGAATGCAAAGTTGTCGACAAGCTCTTCTATGGGCACTTAGTATATATATTGGCATGAAATCATGTTAAACGTGAATTTTAATCGTCACCACCAACAAGTTGAGAAAAGAATTATTTTTAAAGCAAGCCCAATAAGTTTGGGGTAGGTAGTATCCGCTAGGTAGCATCCGCTGACACTGCGTATACGCAATGTTCGGATGAAAATGAAAATGAAATAAAACCGCCGAGCCTCAACAGAATTCAACTGAGTTGTTAAATTAATTTTTTCTGCATTGCAAATGCAAATCATTTCTTTTACTTTTAAAATGAAAATATAATTAATTTGCACAGATGCTCAGCTATTAGATACCCTTTACCAGCGAAGTGTATATATGTACATATGATATCATTTGTTTTTATTTTTAATAACCAGCTTTTCACACTTTGCAGCTTTGGAGAGTCTCTAAAACGTTTAACAACATGTTAATAGCTCTAAATGTGCCGTAATAGTGGTATTCTTTAGCGATAAATGAAACAATAATATATTTGTTAATTTTCTTGGTTGTTGAATTTGAAAAGATTTTTAAATATTTAATTTAATTATATTTTTTATTAATTCTGTTTAGATTATTAAGTGTTATACAAGCTTATTAAATTATATTTAATATTAGATTATATGTTTTTAATTTCATATAAATTTTATGATGATTTTATATTGTAGTTAAAAAGAATTGAATAGTATTAAATATTATAATAGAGTATTATATATACAAAAATTATATGTTATGCAAAATAACATATTAACAGTTACATAAAGAGGATGTAATATAGATTTTACTATGATTGATTACAGTATTATGCTCTCACGAAACTTAAGGAAAGTACAGGGTATTTTCTTGCACAAGTCAACCCCTTGGCTTGTGGCGGCGGCAGCGCTCTGTCAATCAAATGGCTTGGTAGACCCGGGCAGTGGCCAAAGGCAGCGGGCACCACTTGCCAAGAGCAAAAGATTTATTGCCACAGCAGCATATTGCAGCTTGCAGCTCTGCAGATTGCAATTTGCTGTTGAGGAAAAAAAAAAAAAAGAAATCACGAAAAGTGAAAAAGGAAATTTAATTTGCCATGCTCTCTTGGCTGCGCCGCAGTTGTTGTCCCTAAGGATAGACTGTGAATACCTAAAACAAATCATGTCCTCGATTCGCGAAATAAAAAACAACATCTTTGAATATAATAAAATAAAACGTTGCCATTTCATGGCAAATTTATTTGCCATTGCCGTGGGCGTCGACTCAAATGGCGAGTCGAATTCGCCGCCATTTTGTTCCATATCGAATATTAGATATGAAATGCTTTAAGCATTTGATTTTCATTGAGAGTTTGTCCCATTTTGCGGAAATTATTCAGAGTTTCTCTACAATTTGATAAAATTACAATGGGAATGGACGCTGAATGCTTCGCTAGAAGTGGAAACGTGTTGATTGACTCGAATTCGAAATGATATTTAATTAAAATTATTGCAATTTCTATTAATGTCATTATTTGGGGTCGCTGAATTGCGAATCGTTGATTAAATGTTTATTGCCCATGGCATAATCCCAGGCCATAAATAATACAATGTATTTCAGCAGATATAGACATCGAAATATTTATTTCTAAAAGTGAATATAAAAATGTACAAAAATCGCTTATCAGCTGGCCGAATTGCCAGTTGTCTGTTGAATTTGTTAATTTCAATTATGCATGAAATTAGTTTATTGCCTTTTGACATTTCAAATCTGTCAGCAAATAATTTCTAATGAATATAAGTAAGGATTGCTGGCATCGAACGCGAACTGACTGCCCAATACTCTTTCAAGGAGCATCAAAATTTATTTTTGTGGGAAAATTCTACTAATGGGGACGTGGAGAGGTCCTAATCGGGGCTTACTTATCTCTTTTGAATAGATTTTATATTCAAATCAAGTCCCTATAATTCACAATGACAAGAGGATAATTTTTTTACGATTTATAGAGAAATTCAAATTATAGAGAATTATCGAGAACAAATTTTTATCAAGAGGATAGAATATTTGTCGATTTATCGTGATTTTTGATTTAGTATTTAGTATTATATTCATTTATTTTATAATTTTCTTTTTCTTAAAGAACAAAACGTTTATCTTTCCTTAATTTTCTACATTGAGTTAGCTCTGCCGTTTAATATATAACAAATATAGCATATAGCATATATAATTTTAAAATATTACCACATAGAGCATAAGGTGGAGTATATTATGTTTATGCTTAGCCTGCAACGAAAATATCCACAGCTAATATACTTACTTCTCTTCTTGAACGAGTATCAATACAGACACAACAACAACATTATTATGCCTTAAACTATAAAAAATAATCGCAAAAGACAGAGATTTCAATTCATTGCCTAGACCAATAAAGGAGTAGCGTATACTGAACCATACATACGTAGAAACGTTTCTTATCAGTTGATTCAAGTAGGAAATAAATATAAATACAAATGTCTATACACTCTCTCTCTCTCTCTCTCTGTGTGTCTCCCTATTCCTCTCTATCTCAAGCAGTTCTTTTAATCTGAGCATTGATATGATTGCCACTTAACTGATTAACAATTTTATTTATTTATAAATGTATACACGCTTGTATATACACATATATCACTATTCATATACTTATGTTATTTTTTGTAGCATTTTGTAAAAAAAAAGAACCAACAACCAATATATTATTTTTAATTAGTTATAGTTAGTTAAAGTTTGTTAATTGCTCCTGTAATTGGATTTGCATGCTTCAGTGAGTTTTTGGTGAACCTTTCGCGTTTTCATACACAAATATTATGTGTATTCAAGTGCGGCATGCCTTTTGCTAAATTTAATTGTCGCAGGAAGGTCTGAGCGGTTTTTTGTCAAAGCAAAAGTTGTTTTTCTCTGCCTCTCATCTCTTTTTGTTTCACACAAAATTCCAGGAATTAGAAAGCGCAGATAAAGTCGCAGTGCAGCATCTCTGCTGCTGCGGCTACTCCATTTGCTGGAGCATTTTGTAATTTGTTTATCGGCCGTCTCGAGTGCTGAATGCAGAACAGTGCCTGCCATTGTATTCGGCAATTTCCCAGAATTTATGAATTATAATTTCGCTTTATAGACAATTTTAATTGAGCTTTTTATGGCCTGCGTCGGGGCGGCAGCGTCTTCCTCAAGGGATGCCCGTCTAACTGGACAGCGTATAGGATTCCAATGCAAACAGAGCCATTTGTAAGCCATTTGTACCCGCTAACGATAGCGACTTCCGCTGAGGCCGCCGCAGCACCCGCACCAGGACTCTGATGACAGCCCGCATCGATTCATAAGACCAAAATCCATCGGCAAATATTGGCAGGGCAGGGCATGTTAGGAGCAGGGGCAGGGGTAGGGGTAGACCGGGTAGGGCATGACTGGCCCTGACGAAAACAAAAAAAATGAGTTTATGATTTTTTAAGCTGTTTGCCAGAGCTCTTCACATTTCGTAGGTGTTTGCTTTTCATTAACAGAAGCGACAGAAGCGCAGCTACTACCGATCGCAGTCGATCTCTCGCCGGCTTGTTTGCCTTGATTAGCTGAGTGACTGAGTGGAATTGGCAGGATGCGGATACTCATTAGAGACAAAGTAGCTCTATCTTACGAATTTATTCTTTATAGACATCAGAGCAAACATGGACCAGAGCGTGCACTGAAGTAGCCCAAGCCCAGTTTTGTCAGTGATTTTTTTGTTTTTCCGTTTTTTATGCGTAACTTAAAATTAAATAAACAATAATACATGCATAGGTATAGAGTATGTCTACGTGAAAAGTGGGCTCTCTACATTCGAAGGTTTCCAAAAGCAAACAAACACGCAAAATAAACCCAACGGCAACGGCAACGGGCAAACACTTCAGCTGCACCTGAGCTGGGAGCTGGCTGCCCCGCTCATCGTTCATGCATCGGCCTCTGATCGTAACCGACGCGACTCTCTCGAATTTGAATCCTCAACGGCGGTGGCATGTTTGCACCTTTAATAAGACCAGCCGACCAAGCCAACCAGACAACAGCAACAAGAGCAACAACAATGCAATGCCGACGGCGGGTCATTGTGGCACGATCGGAAGGGTCACTGCAGGCGGCGCGACAGTAGCTCCGAGTTAAATCTCTGTAGACTCTCAGCTAAGTAGTGTTTGCTTTCCGCACGCCCATTGCAATAGAATCTTTAAATACATATGTATTTACTTTGTTTCCATATATTGTTTTTGTGGGGTCCCTGATGCTGAAACTTGTTTTTTTAACAAGATCATATCATATTTAACAGCTGAATGCTAACTTTTATTGGACAAACTCTATGATACGTTTGTAGATGCATGACAATAATTTATCAAAATTTGCGTTTGGGACAAATTTGTGTTTGGCACGTCGCGAATAATCTTTGCATATAAAGTTCTTGACTCATCTCGAGCCCCGATCGAAGGCGAATTATGGGGAATTGAATTGTAGCGCTAATAGCAAAAATACGTGACTAATTTGACTGCAGGCTCCGGCTCCGGCTTCATCTCTGGCTCAGACTCTGAGTCGGCCGGATGTTAATGCCCATTGGCCATAAATCACAAAAGCCGCACATTAGCTTTCCATTGTGGGCTAAAGATCATCAAGCGGGAATGATAAGCCCATATGGAACTGCTGCAGTTGCAACTTTATCTCCAGCTCAAGTTCAATGTGTTTGAGTCCGGCAATTTTTCGGGCTAGTTAGCTTGGAGCCCTGTCTTATCGAGGCATATTCATAACTCAATATAATAATTAACTAGGCGCACGCACTTCACATTCGAATGCACTATGGGAAAAAAGTACGATATTTTGGCATTAATACAATTTTTTTGTTGTCTCAAACCGCTAAAGAAATATTTTTTTCCAATTCTAAATTCATTAGATAGAATCAAAATATTTTTGTTAAATTTTTGGGGACTACCCCTATTATTTGATAATTTTACAAAGTCAGATGATTCAGCGCTGCATTGCAATGTGAAAAAGCGCGCCAAATAGATCGCAACTTTTTAGCTGTATAAAATTTATTTGTTAATCGCATAAATTAAAACTTAATATGCAAAAAGTTAATAAAGGTATATATAATAAGTGTCCGTAGTGATTTTGTATACTTCTGTGTTTTTGTGTAACTGTGCAATGTGTTGTTCATGTGTATTTTTAGCTTAATCCTAACAAATATGTTTGTGTTCTGTGGAGTATAACTTTAACAGTCCTCGCTAGGCCTCGGCAGTTTTAGCTGAGGGTAATTAACTAAACCATATACTATAAGGACCCATTAATAACTTTTGCCCGTTTTTGCCCCTTTTCCCGAAAATTGACATGTTGTAGTTGCGCTTGAGTTTAGACGTTCAGTGCTGCTGGAAATTTGGAGATGCAACAACCGCCAAAACGACGTTGTAATATCTTTTATTGCCAAATCTTTTAACAACAATGTGAACGAAGATCTTAAAAAAATTATCCAAAAAGAAGTCGAGGAATTTATTCACTATATAAAAAAATGTTTGTTGAAATGCAATAGAATGTTAGATCGATTTAAAGTTAAACATTCTACTTGGCTTGATGGCAATGTTGTAATTGCGTTTGGTGAGCACGAGACGTCTCCAAATAAAGCTGGACGTAAATATTTAAATTATGAAAATGCAGGATGTCGTTTAAAAAGAAAGTTATCATCAGAGCTTGCGTCAAAGGAAAATTACGAAACTCCACTCTTAATGAAGCCAGAAATAAAATATACAAGAATGACAGAAGATCTCATGCAAGAAAATGCAGCAGATTGAATAACATAACTGATGTTTTCAACAGAGCATTAGACTCGTCGGATCCTCTATTATCAAGCCTCTGCCTAAATGAACGCCAAAAATTAAATAAAAAAAGGAATATTCCGAATGAAGTCGTTGCACTATTTGAATCTCCCGATCATATTTTGAAAAATCATGAAGGTGATTCAAGTGACGAATGGACAGAAGACGAGGATATTGCATTTGATATTAAATTAGAAGAAGAATGTGACTAATTTTAGTTCAACAATATGAAAATATGAAAAGAACTGTCAAATTCATACTAACGGCAAAAAAATATCAAGGAAAAAAATTATAGGGGTCAAATCAGGGTCAAATTGAAAAAACCAAAAAAATCCGAAATTAAATTAAAGCCTGACGAGCATCCACAAAAAATTTCATATCTCTAGCTCATTATTTGGAATTAATGCCAAAAAAATGGGATTTTTTCCCATAGTGGAATGGTCAACTCTGGCGCCCATTAATCTTTAATAATTGCCGAAAATTGATGTCATGCGTATTTGAAAAGCCATTCAAATGACGCAGTAAACATTGATCTGAAACAACAGCAACAAAAAAATGGGGGGGAAATGAATGCGAGGAGGCGCACCATTCATCGGGGCAGACTAAGACTGAAAATATTTGTGGAGACAAATTTATGAACGTTTAGCACAAAAGTCAAGCACTCGAAGATAATGTTGTTGAGTAGAGCAACAAATTGCAGCTATCAATGCGGATGCCACAAATGCCGGAGCAGTCGAAGTCGCAGAGGCAGGCGCACAGATACCCCGCCGGATAGCAGGCAGACGAAGTAGAAAATAAAAAACAACAACTGCTACGGCAAAGGGAACATTTGTCGAATGTGTATGATCTTTGGCGTTACTCCTGTGTGGCTCTGTGCCTGTGCTACGTGGGCCCCCTTTGTAACTCAATTCGAAAATAATTAACGATCGCAAGATTACAAATGTCAAACATAATGTCAAGTTGGGCTGCCGGCGTCTCACATTGGCTGTCACTGGGAAAATGCCAGGCGAAATGTTCAAAGGCGACAAACAGCACAGGAAAACCACCGAGCCTCAAGCTGAATGGACCGACCGACCAGCCACACCACAGTGAGTGTCTCTGCTCGCACCACCAGCCACCAGCCACCAGCCAGACGAACCAGACGGCAATGCGTGTGGGTCTGCGTTGAGCGCCAGCCGATTTGTTGTGACTTATGTCAAAACAATTGTGTGGATCTTGATCTGGCGGCTGTTGCATGCCGAGTGGCTGCTTCTGGCTGAGATTTGGCTGGGATTAGCAACACAACACTTGGCTCAACTCTTGTTTCATAATACACATACATATGCATATGTACATGTACATATATTAAATGCCAAATTTACACTGCAAATAGCTGCAATTCATCAAAGACTAAACGAGTCCAAGAAATGTCGGACATATTCTATTCGTATAACCAAATCCCTTTAAGCAAATTGAAACTTAAATTAATTAAACTGCCTGAGCGACGTTAGTTAACGAGCACCGGGGGCAGGCGGAGCGACAGCAGTTGTAGCAGCAGGAGGAACCACCGCAGCTGGTGTAGTTGCGGCAGGATTCGCCGTTGGGGCAGCAGTTGGAGCACTCGGAGTAGGTGCAACTGTTGCTGGCGGACTGGTAGCACTCATGTTGTTCGCCTGGCCCACAATAACCGTGCAGTTGCGACAAATTACTAGAAAAGTAAATCGGATTAATAGGTGAACTTAAAGGGAGAGTCGCTCGCTTCATACAATACTCTTCCGACTCGTCGCTGTCGTAGTCCACGAATAGACTCGATATCCAATCATAGACATCGTTCTTCTGCAAAGATATATATGTGAGTGAGTCATGAGTCATGAATCGTGGGGAGTTTATATTTACCGTTCTAGCTGCGCGCTCCTCCGCAGGATTTGCCCCCGTTGCCTGGGAGTGCAGCACGAGGCACAAATAGAGCAGAATAATCAGTTTAGTTCTAACTAGCATCTTGACTCTGACTGGCAGACGAACTGTGGGATCTATCGGTTTTTATAGAGCGCGGCTAGTTTATTGTTTCTCAAATGCGTCTGTTAAAAACTTATGCAAAGCAAATAGTTATTGCCTTTATGATGCTGGGTTTTCGCACTAGTCCCAGCGGATGATCTATGCATAGCTCTATATCTGTAGACGCGGCACTGCTCTCAATGAAACTCGACTTTGTAGGTGGATTATTATTTATGCAGCTGCACGTTTCGCGTGGCCCATTTGTCTGGCGAATGGCCCCAAACGGGGCAAAGCGCAAAACGAAAATCGAAAAGAAAAAAGCAAAATGTGATCGAAGTGCAATTGACAAGTGCGCAAATGCATTTAGCCATAAAGTACATGAAATTCGATGCAGTCTGCTGATGCCGCCTGCTGCAGTTCAGTGGGGGCAACAAGTGTCTGAGGGGTTTCCAATTTGGACTGTAATCCGATCCGAGTAGCCGCAACAGTCCCAACACAGTATTTTAATTATGGCAATGGCCAGCGCCTCGTTAAGCTACTGGCCACAATTTTCAGTTATGAATGAAAAAACAATTGAGGTCGATACACTTGTTTTCTGTTCCACAGACGAGTAAGCCCCCGCCCCCGCCCCCTCAGCCACTTTCTCCTCAAACTCTGCTTTTCCTCGCTCAATTCTTCAATTTTCAGGCCTTTGTTCGATTCTTCCATCCACAGCTCGCAGCTCGCAACTTGCAACTTGCAACTTGCAACTTGTGGCGCGTGTAACTCGGCAGCCCTATTGTGATTTTTATGGCGCTCTTTGAGGCACTTTGCTGGCTCTGTACGTGTTCTTAGTTAAACTTGCCTCGTCTTGCATAGTCTTCTTCTTCTTCTTCTTCTTATTGTTGCTGTTGTTGTTGTGTAACTTGAAGCTAATTACATGATTCTAAATTAGACGACGGCATAAGGCGCAGATGTGCAAACTTTTACAAGTGACTGTAATGAATTGGCAGCGGGGTCGGAGTAACTGCGAGAGCAGGTGATACGACCAATTGGCTAAAATTATTTTTCCATAATTATCGGCCATTATTATGAATTGTAATTGTATTCTAGTGCATATGATACTTTGCCTTCTGGTTTGCCACAAAAATTCATTTAAAATTTATAGAAATTAAAAAAAAAAAAAAAAAAAAAAAAAAATGTAATTAAATCTAGCCATATTTCTTTGAGGTATAGAGAATGAAGATAGTTTTCCTTCTGAGATTTGAAAATACGGAAGGATTTTATGCCGATTAGATGTCAAGGGTTAGATTAAATGTCTGCAATATACATATGCATATATTTCAGCAAGATTGGAAGTGGAAGTGGAACTCGTTGAGCGAATAAGATTTTTCCCTAGTATATGGTGTCTTCTGGTTATTACAGTAAATTGGGAAAATAAAAAAATCATTAGCTAAAGTCATTAACTAAAATAAAAATCTTGATTTTTAGCTAGCTAACTGACGTAGTCCCATTGCTTCTAATAAATAATTTTATACTTTGGCTAAGATTATGTACAGCATAATAAAATATTTATGAGGTGCAATATCTAAGAGCTCCCATTTATATAATCTCTGATAAGCCTATTACTACTATATATACTATACTAGTACTACTAAATATTACCTAATACTTATTTCAAGTTATACCATTGCTCAGATAGGTAAACCCCAATGCCGTTGGGACAGCTACAATCTAATCATTGCGCCCATATACAAAATGCATTTCCGCACGTTCGGCGCATTTCTGTGTGTGTGTGTTTTTTTTTTTGTTCGCTATCCCACAAGATTCAAACACACATACACACAGACACAAATGCGTCTACACCCACATCCGCAGTTCTGGGAAGCAAAGTGTTGCGATTTTCAGGCGAACTAGAGTTCCATTGACTTGGACCCGCTCCCGGCCGCCCAGCCGAAGCTAATTAGACGCAAATGTGCTTTTGTTCGCCCTCTCATTAGCTCTGCTTGTAGTTGTTGTTGTTCTTCTTCTTCCTCTTCTTTCTATGCTAACACTCACACACACACATACTGATTCAGTGCCCTGTGCTTCATCTCCTTTCAGAGTCGCAGTGCCCGCAGTACGGCGAAGTGAATCAGCTGGGCGGCGTCTTTGTGAACGGCCGGCCGCTGCCAAATGCGACGCGAATGCGCATCGTGGAGCTGGCCCGGCTGGGCATCCGACCCTGCGACATCTCGCGCCAGCTGCGCGTGAGTCACGGCTGCGTTTCGAAGATACTGGCGCGCTACCACGAGACCGGCTCCATACTGCCGGGTGCCATTGGCGGCTCCAAGCCGCGCGTCACCACGCCCAAGGTGGTCAACTACATACGCGAGCTGAAGCAGCGGGATCCGGGCATCTTTGCCTGGGAGATTCGCGATCGCCTGCTCAGCGAGGGCATCTGCGACAAGACGAACGTGCCCAGCGTCAGCTCCATCTCGCGCATATTGCGCAACAAGCTGGGCAGCATAGGCCATCACCACGGAGCTGGCAGTGCTGGCGCCGGCAGCGCAGCCATCGGCATGGGCAGCAACGGCGGCAGCGGAGGCAGCGCAAGCAGCGCTAATGTGGCCAACGTCAATGCCGTGCAGCACACACACTCCGCGCACCAGCATCACTATCATCACCAGCATACGGCAGCCGCGGTGGCGGCCAGCGCTCATCATGCGCACGCCCACGCCCATCTCTACAATTCCATCTACCAGCCGTATAGTGCGGCAGCGGCGTACAGCATGAAGGCCGTCTCCTGCGGCAGCCCCTCGCCGCCGCAGGCGGGGCAGACGCATCAGCTGCGCAGCGTGGCCGCCGCCCACTGGCCCTCGTCGCACTCGGTGACCGACATTCTGGCGCACCACCAGGCCGTTGCCCTGCGCGCCAGCTGCCAGGGCAACACGGTGTCCCCGTTGCCCATGACGCCGTCGCCGGTGGGCGCCGCCAACGGGGGACAGCCGCTGCTGGACTGCGAGGGCGGAGCGGCACAGCAGCCGCCCTACAACTACTACATGTACTTTCAAAATGGCGGCATGCACCACCACCACCACCACGGCGGTATGATGACGGCCGGGGCAACTGGCTTATGAGGCAACGGCCCATCCTAGTTCCTCCTGGTTCGGTTATTGTCAGTTGGACTGGTTTCGAATCGCGTCCAGCTGTGAGTGAGTGCAGCTCGAATTGTTAGTCAGGCATGAGTGAAGGGTTTAACTACGGTATACATATACATATATATACTTATATATATATATATAGGATATATACCTACATACAGAACATACATATATGATTAATATACGCGATTAGCTTAAGGCTCTAGACTAGGGATCGCACTTGAATATCAAACTAACACTTAAGCCGAAATCACATATTGCTCCAGTACTTATGGGATGAATATATTTTGGCCAAGGGATCTAGATACTAGGTAAGCGTACTACTGTTAGGTCTGTTAGGTCTGCCAGGTGGGACCTGCGGCTCCGGGGAGCTCTCTGTTTCAACGAATTTGATGTATGTAATTCTGGAGATTTTCATTTGTTTTTCACATTTATAGCAACTTTTCGATTGTTCGAAGAAAGTAATAAAGTATTGAGTTGTGTTATAATATGTAAAAACTTTATTATTACATAGGTTCTTGTTCTCATAATTATTTGTACAATATGCTCTTTAAGTAAATTCTAGTTGACTATTTATGCCATAAATCTTAAAGAAAAATTTTAAAATAAATTTGTTTTTTTTAGCAAAAAAAAAAACAAAAAAAAGTGTCGATTTTTATAATAACTATGCGGTAAAAAGAATTGACAAGAATTATGCTCTGATTGAAGGTGGAGCTTACCTCAATCTTTCTTCTTTTCTGAGTATACTTTATTATAGAGTGTAGCTTCGAGCTTTAAGACACTATTCTGATACTCATTAACAAATCATTTTTTTATTAAGTGCGAATTTGTGTGGAAGTGCAAGTGCTGGAGTGGGGATGTGCATGGATGTTCGCGAGGAACTGTGCAGTTGGATGGTTGTGCCAGGTTAGGGATACGAGGTGCTAAGTGTGAAGGAGGGAGTGTGTGCTAGAGGGTAAGGGTTAGGTGCATGCTTTGCCTATGTGTGGTGCAGGTGCTTTGAATAACATAAATGTGCTTGACTTTAAGTTTGTGTCTTTATTTCTGGTTTCCCAGTAGTGTCCCACCATGTGTGGTATTCACTTTGTTGCGGTTTCTCAATGAGGTATGCAGCAGCTGTTGGCCAAATGGAGCAGCCGTGTTCCCAAATAGGCTGTATGATTGAAGTCATGATGGAATGAATGAAATGACAGCAATGTTATCTGTGTAGGATAGGTTGTATAGTGTAGGGCTAAAGACACTGGATAATAAGAATGTGAAAGTGGATAGTAAGGATGTGGATGTGGATAAGGATAGATAAGGACAAAAAGGGAAAGAACAAAATTAGGATAGGCAGAAAGTGTTAGTAGGTGTTTTAGGTTAAAAAGAGGTTAGAAATATATGTGTGAACGTGCGCATGTCAGCATTGTATGAAGCATATTAGTTTTACATCCAACCCAGTGATGATGATTAGTGGAAAGTGGAAAGAGGGGAAGGTCTGATGCTAGATCAAATTTGCTTTCATTGTCATTAGGTATCAGCTTTGATACCAAGTCCAGTGAATTGGGAATTCGCTCAATCTCGTTTGATAAGTGGATAGAAGAGATGATTCCCAAGCATTATGAGCCGTGAACTATGTGATGAGATGGGTTGCGCAAGCGGAGTGTGTCAGGTGCACGTAATATTCGCGAGAAACGACTGCTGCTGTAAATTCTCCAGTCGGTACTTTGATATATGCCCTGCTGCTAAAATGAGACGTTGAAATGATCATCTACCCGTATCATCCATGCTATGGGTTCGTGTTGTTCGTGTCTAATAATCCCGTTTGCCGTCCATTCTTCAATTTGAGTATACTCAGTGTTGATTGCGGTTGTCTTGAGTATATGTATTTACAGTAATATTGCGAGGAATTAAAATTGTAATTAATTCCGATTTAGTAGGCCGAAAGTGTGAGCTTAGGTTTAATGGGGTCCAGACTATGGACAACAGTCGCTATCCTTCGGATCTTTCTGGACATACCCGAAGAAGAAGTAGCCAAAAGAGAGGCCCAAAATCACGGACAGGCACAGCCAATAGTTGAAGTTCATGAAGACCAACATGAGCAAGTAGGAGATGATGAGTTGGATGAAGGTCAAGAGGGTTTGTATGATGTGAGGCATATTGAAGATGCGCTGCCAATAGGTCTTATCCTTGATTTCGGCCAGTTGCGTCTCAGAACAGCCGTTGCAGTCGCCCAAAGCCTTGCGACGCTGCTCCTCGGCCAGTTGCTCAGCCTCCTTACGTGCTTCACGGCGAACCAGTTGAACGCGCAGAAACTTCAGCAACTCGTACAGGAAAGACATCGCGAAGAAGGCAATGCAGGAGAAGGCGAACTCGGTAACGGTGTAGGCCACCCAACTGCGCCACAGAATTCGCTCGCAGTGGCCGCCATGAAACTGTGGGGGCGAGAAAGAGATGCATGTATTGAGCGCACAAGTCGATCACAGGGTGACACATGTAAACTCGATGACTATCGCAACAAATGATAGCATGTAACATGCGTTCTTATCGCCGGAGCACCCGGTATTTCTTAATGTTTGTCTCTTGCTCAACAAACAAACTCATAGGCATACATACATACATACATATGTATACATATGAGCAGAGCGTAAATGATTGCAGGGGCGCGATGCGAGAGAGTGCGAGAGCGAGCTAAAATTAAGCATCGCAGCTAAACGGCTGTGTTTGCATTGTTGTGTGCGTGTGTGTGAGTGCGAGATGTGCTCTGAGTAAAAACTGGCAGATCACAATAAGTATGTATATTAAATGCGATGCTAATTAAAATAAATCTTTGCGCACTCTCACTCTCTCTCTCTCTCTACGCTGCAAAGAATTTTGAATGCACACGAATAAATAAATAAATATGTATGTATGTCTGCATTTGCAAGTGTTGCCGTAAGAGATGCAGTCGCTGATGCAGTTGCTGACGCAGTTGCTGTTGCAGTTGCCGTGAGTGCAATTGAAGTTAGTTTATTGAGCAACTTACCACCATGATCATGGGACAAGTGTGGGCGGCAGCGCCTGTATGCCCATCGTCATGAGCCATCGACATCAAGTCCATTGCGAGATTGTGAATCTAATTCAATTGGACGCAAAGTGAAACAGTATGTTGAGCACCTAAGCTAGTGATAACCGCGTTGACACTTGCTTAACTGCTGAGAACGGAACGTTGACTGCTTGGCAGAAACGAACGTATGGTGTTTTTTAAAGAAAACCTGACACTAATCCCGTCAAGGCGATATCCGATACGCTTATCTCTGAGAAATATGTTTGTTATCAGCCAGCAGCAGCGGACTGCAGGCGGTAATATCATGAGCGATGGCCCACACGCGAGCACCAGCCCAGCGATGTTGACACCAGTAAGTGACAGGTGTGCGGGAGAGAGAGCAACAGAGAGACGGGACCAGCAGCAGAGAGAGTGGGTGAGAGCGGGAGAGCAGACACATGCAAATGATTGCCCATATGTATTGCAATCAGTTAGAGATCTGCATGCTGGGTAGTTGGCTATAATCATCAAATCATCATCAGGGTCATATACCTGATAAGCGTCAGAAAGTTTTATTATTCTTGGTGAAATTTAACTCATAGAATGATATATGGATTTGTTAAAGTTCAATTTATGTGGCTATTAAGATTATTGTTAACTGGTCAAAGTATTTTTTTTTTTATTGTACTCGGGCTGGTAACTACTGTTTCAATAGCGACCGTCGAGGAGCGTATTTGCTTGATGTCTGCATTAGGCCCACTTGGCTTTGCCCATGTTTTGTTCCTAACTGCTGCCTAGCCGCAATCCAATAATGGCCGAGTGCAAACACTTCTTTACGGCCGTGTGCAAAAGTTACGGTTATTCTTTGCCGTGTGCAGACATCGAAAGATTGGTGCCGTGTGCAGCAAATCGGTAAACGATATTCGACTGATCTAAATGGTTGGGTCATTCGATGGAAAATTGGTAAAAGCTATTGCCAAAAATTAGCCTAAAAAGCTATAGCAAATATTGACTATTCTGACTGACTATTATGCTATAGAACTTCAGTAAACTTAAAAAAAATAAATAAAAACACGCACCCATGAGGCTAATTTGAATATATATACATATATATATAAATTTGTATTTAAAAAAATACAATGCTTACAATATTTCTTATTATCAGATATATGATTCAGATTATAATATTCATCTATACAATTGCCATTTAAAGATCATATATTTTAATTTCTCATTTTTAAACATTTGCTAATAAATCATATTTTAAATGTATGTTAAATTACTTAAGACTTTAAAATACCAATAAAAATCTGTAAGATTTTTAAAAGAGAAGTAAAGAACCTCAATACAAAATACGTTAAACAAAATATTTGAAATATGGGTAACTATTTTTGCAAAGCATTAAAGGATCATTATTTGTTGATGTGGCAGCACTCTATATCTGCTTCTATAACACAGGGAAATTTTAAGAAAGTATTTTTTCTGATTTAGAGTGAGTATGCTTTAATTGTGATGTATAGCTATATTATGAAGACTATGGAATTGAAACTGATTCAAGATTTCTTAAGCTATAAACATAAACAGGAGCTAAAATTCTCTGGGAATAATATCGATAACATAAATATTATGTTTCAAATGACGATATATCGATAGTATATTTCTAAGCCGCAAAAGAGAGAAATTCTTGCCATTTGTTACATGCGAAGTGGTGCCGCGGTAGATAGAATCTGACTGCGTTCCCCAATGTGTACAGTATTCCAATAAGAAAGTCACTAAACACAGCAGTAATATGTTTGCGTTACGACACTTGCGACTACAAGGCAGGGCTAAAATACATTTGCCATATGCTGCGATGGCAACAACTGCAACAGCAACAACTACAAAACACATGCCAGCTGTGCCGGCGCGTGTCTATGTGGGTCTACATACATACAGCAGCGAGTATCGCATGCCAAGACTGCTGATGCTGCAGGAACATATGACAAGTTGGAGGCTCCACCAAAGAACCACAACAACGCTGTCGAAATCTTCGAACCAGGAGAGGAAGACGCCGCATAAAGCAACACTGTTACAGGAACTGGCCGACGCCGCTAAGCCCTACGCACAGCTGATGCGTATAGACCGACCCATCGGGACATATCTGCTCTTCTGGCCGTGCGGCTGGAGCATAGCTCTGAGTGCTGACGCCGGCTGCTGGCCAGACTTTTCGATGCTGGGACTCTTTGCATTGGGCGCATTGATTATGCGCGGCGCGGGCTGCACCATCAACGACATGTGGGACAAAGATATCGACGCAAAGGTGGAAAGAACGCGCACTCGTCCTCTGGCCTCTGGACAGATTACGCAGTTCGATGCGATTGTATTTCTCTCGGCGCAGCTTAGCCTGGGTTTGCTTGTGCTGGTGCAGCTGAACTGGCAGTCCATCCTTCTGGGCGCCAGTTCGCTGGGTTTGGTAATTACGTACCCGCTGATGAAGCGCGTCACGTACTGGCCCCAGCTGGTGCTCGGCATGTGTTTTAACTGGGGCGCCCTGCTTGGCTGGTGTGCCACTCAGGGAAGCGTTAATCTGGAAGCCTGCCTGCCACTCTATCTATCCGGTGTGTGCTGGACCATTGTCTACGACACCATCTATGCCCACCAAGACAAGCTGGACGACTTGCAGATAGGCGTCAAGTCGACGGCGCTTCGTTTTGGAGAGAACACAAAAGTCTGGCTCTCCTGCTTTACAGCTGCTATGCTGGCGGGTCTCACCTCTGCCGGCTATGCCTGTGACCAGACTCTGCCCTATTATACCGCAGTGGGCGTCGTCGGAGCGCACTTGGTGCAGCAGGTGAGTACGCAATGGAGTGGAATATAATAACGGTAAAATAATCAATCACTACTCCTCAGATCTACTCCCTCAACATAGACAATCCCAGTGACTGCGCTAAGAAGTTTCTCTCCAACCAGCAGGTGGGCCTGATTCTTTTCCTGGGTATCGTGCTGGGCACTCTGCTGAAGTCGGACGACAGCAAGAAACAGAGCAAAGCGACGCTAGCACCTGTGACAGCTCCATCATATGTACCTTTACCCCAATCAAAGCCGGACGTAATCAGCTGAATGGTTGTGTGGCTGTGGTGTTAATTTAATTTTCATCCTTCATTTGCGGGTTCGCTCTAGACCAAAGTCTGTACATAGCTAAATAGTTTAATTATTTTACGGTTATATTTTGTAGAAGTTTTAATGGTATTTAATGCAATTTGTTGACATTATTCAGAAAATCGCCTCGGGGAAACGTCTAAAAACATGTGTTGCTCATTCGCTTTTAGACTCATTCGGCCTTCAACTTTTGTAAGCAAACTGGTTTCTGTATTCAATTCTTAATTGTTATTATTAATTACATATACAGATTGTGGTTATGTGCTGTATGTGAATTACGCTTCTAATGTATTCATTTCATTTGTCGTAGTTCATAGTTTCGTTACAGCTAAGAAAAGATTGTTTGCCGTGGTTCAAATGTTAAATAAACTAGGGTTAATAGAATTGGGTATTAGATTAAATCAGCCACATTCATGGGCATCTCGTCGATTTGCGTCGAGTAATATTGCTCAATGTCACGCAAAATGCGAATATCATCCGATTTCACAAAGTTAATGGCAACGCCCTTGCGTCCAAAGCGGCCCGATCGACCGATGCGGTGAATGTACAGCTCACGATTGTTGGGCAAGTCGTAATTGATGACCAAGGACACCTGCTGCACGTCTATGCCGCGCGCCCACACATCGGTGGTGATGAGGACGCGGGACTGGCCGGCACGGAACTCCTTCATGATCTCGTCACGCTCCTTTTGTGGCATGTCGCCATGCATTGAGCTGACCGTGAAGTTGGCCTCGCGCATTTTCTCCGTCAGCCAGTCCACCTTGCGCTTAGTGTTGCAGAAAATGACTGCCTGGGTGATGGTCAGTGTGTCATAGAGATCGCATAAGGTATCAAACTTCCATTCCTCTCGCTCCACGGCAACAAAGAACTGTTTAATGCCCTCCAGCGTCAATTCATCGCTGTAATGAAAGCGGGATTATGATTATATATGATTCGGTACGGACGTAAATATTTATATTTTATTACCGTTTGACCAAAATTCGAATGGGATCAGTCATGAATTTGGAGGTCATTTCCAGAATTTCATGGGGCAACGTAGCGGAAATGAGCACCACTTGAGTAGCTGGCGGCAAATACCGATAGACATCATAGATCTGTTCCTTGAAGCCCTTGTTCAACATCTCGTCTGCCTCGTCGAGTACCAGCATCTTGATGGCTCTGCAAAATGCACAAACAATACATGTTAGATATATTTTAATTAATAATATATTCCACAGCTTACCTTGTACGGAGGACACGTCGCTTGATCATGTCGAAGACACGACCGGGTGTGCCACTTACTATATGCTGGCCGTAATCCAACTTTCGTATGTCCTCGCCCAGGTTTGTACCGCCAATGCAGACATGGCACTGGACGTTCATCATGTCACCTAGGGCTAGAATAACCTTCTGGATTTGAACAGCCAACTCGCGTGTGGGGGACAAACACAGGACCTGTGTTTCACGCAGCGTTGTGTCCAGGCTTTGTAAAATGGAAATGGAAAATGTCGCTGTCTTGCCTGTACCGGACTGTGCTTGCGCGATAACGTCGCGTCCTTTCACAATTGGCTTTATGCTGCGCTGTTGTATAGCAGATGGTTTTTCAAAGCCTACATGTATATTAGGATTAATAGAGGGCGATTCTTTAGGCATACACACAAAAACATACCGTACGCATAAATGCCGCGTAGCAGCTCCTCCTTTAGGTTCATGGCATTGAAGGTGGGTATTACCTCCACATCTTCGCTTGTCTCAAACTCCACATTCGAGAGATCCTCGGCCTGTGCATTTTTGCGCGCCATTTTCGACTTGAATGTGTTCAAATATTTCACAATAATATCTTTACCAAGAGCAACACAAGTTTTCTAAATATTTTTTCTACAACTTTCATGCGGCTTGGGGATGGAAAATTGATACTAGTTCAGCTATCGATAGTGAAGCGTCGATATATCGATAACGAATTTGAGCAGCACTTTTGGAGCTGCCATTTTTTTGCTCATTTTTCGCATTTAGGCGCGCATTGCCTCATTTAAATGTTTTGTTGCTTTTAATATCAAAATGGTTAATTATAAATAACAATTAATAAACCGATGAAGTTTATATAAAATATATTAAATTATTTATCATAAAATTAAATTATTAATTGTTAATCATGGTTTATTATGTTTTGACAAATTTCTTAAATATCCGTTGAAATAATTTCAAGTCTCTCTTCTTAAGTTTCTTTGTCTTTTGGAACAAATTTCGTGCCATTTCTACACGCTGAGTGGCTTCCACCGCTGCAGTCTCCGCCTTTTCGGCAATTTTTTCGGTTCGGCAAAGATCTGTTTTGGCCTTTTCCATGCACTTTTTTAATTCCTCCTCTCGCTTGCTAACGTTCATAAGTATCATATACTTTTCCCGTATTTCAATATTGGCACAGGCCGCTATTTCTTTATATCTCTCTAAATTCGCCTTCGAAGCTTCTAGAAAGTTCTGCATGACCTCTTGATGATTTTTAATGCTTGCAGCGATGCGGACAATTGTATTTATGTTGCATTTGCTACTGGCCAGAGCCTTCTTAACCTCTTCTATGACAGCATCGGCTTCGCACTGACTCTGCTCTAGTTGCTCGAGGAGCTGCTTCTTGCCATTCAAAGCCGCTTCAGCCGCTCGAGCAGCCTGCTCGGCCTTGTCGGCCAATCGATACATGGCCAGTTGTCCGGCCTCTTCACCTGCACACTTTTGGGCATTTTTGGCTGCGCTAGCTTCGTCCGCTGCCGTTGCGGCCATTTTTGTGGACTTCAGGTTGAACTGACAGCTTGCTTTGGATGACGGATCTTGCTCCTTACTGCAGGACGGCTTACGTTTGTGGTGTGCTCTGCTCGCCAGTACGATGCTCATTATACATATCAACACCAGAGGCTCGCAACGCATTGAAAATTTGTCATCTTACATAAATCTCCACGCTCGTCTGACAGCATCCCTTATTTGAATACAAAATATTATCCGACCTCATTCGAAACAAGCTTTGAAATTGAATATATGTACATACATATATAATGACTGCTAAGGCTGTAGTGCTCCTAGTCCTAGTCTGTCTGCTCTGTCCTTCGGAGCCGCAAACTCTTGGCCACAGCATAGGCAAGGTAAGAGTCTTAAAGCTACTGTTTCTTTCTAAGCTGGGAAAATCGAAAATTTACGCCTGTCTTAGAAACGTTCTGTAGCCTCGACTAGCTTACTATACGATGACGGGCGCAACAATGCTAAGGAAGGGTGTGGTAGGAAGGACGAAGGTTGCCACATAAAACTATCTCCGAATGCGGCCACGAGGCAAAAGGCCTCTTGCATTGCCATGAAAGCGGCACAGGAAGCGAAAGCTGCCTCAGATGCCCAGTTGCCAGCCGCGGAAAATGCAGCGCTTCAGGTGAAGATTCAGATGGCCGACAAAGCATTGGCAGCAGCAAATGCTGCAGACGCTGCTTTGGCAGGTAAACTGCAAATCGTTGAGCAACTGGAGTCGGAGGTGCGTGAAGGCGAGTTGGTCGTGGAGGAAGAGATGGGTTCGCTGCAAGCGACGCAGAGCAACTGCAACGCAGCCGCGCAGGCGGCCAAGCAGGCCGGCGTACAGCTGAAGACCCTCGGCGAGGCTGTCAAGAATGCCCAGGCCAATGTGATCAACTCGGAGCACGCTGCCAATGGCGCCCAGCAGGAGCTGACCGAGAAACAACAGCTGGTCGAGGCGGCCAAAAAGCGTGTCGAACTGCTCCTCCGGCAGCTCGATGCTGCACGAACCGATTACCGGAACACACAAAAGGCGGCCGAGCGTGCCGCATGCGCCGCCCAGGAAGCCAAGCAGCGCGCGACGCGGGAGCGACGCAAGGCTGAGATACGCAGCAAACTGCATCAGCATATGCAGCAGTAAATCAAAGTTCAAAGTTCATGTTATCATATATTTTAATTTTATTAACTGTACTTTATTTTATAAATGCTCAAGTTTGATTTGCAGCAGAAAAATGTTACTATATCGCTTAGAATGGCATTATGTTTAATGTTTAATTTTAATCCATAGAGAGACATCTACATTTTGGCCAAGGAGAGCGTGCTAGTGCTGGTCATGCTTACAGAGTCACCCGTAGAGGTGCCTGCCTCCAATGAGTCCACCGATTGCGACAGATCTGCGGCATTGGGCAGTAGCTCCAGGCTGAGCGCGTGCGTATTGTAGCAGAGCACCAGCTTGGTCTTGAGACCCTCGAAAATGCTAACCACACTCGGCTTGAGATTGAAGAAGATGATCTTCTGACGACGTCGCTGGAAATCTTCCACCATGGAAGAAATCACCTTGGCCGCCGTGAAGTCGGCAGCGAAAATGTACGTGCAGTCGATGACAATGGGCAGCGTGGTCTTGCTGCCGGACTTGAGCACCATGTTCCTCACGAACTCCACCGAGGGGAATATCAGGCAGCGATCGGGCGTAATCTTTATAAACTTAATGCCATGCTCCGTCTCCAGCTGCTCCAGCGTGACCTTGGGCCGCGCCGCATGGTAGAGTATGTAGAGTTGATTGGCTCCGATTGCCACAACGATGCCAATTTCCAGAGGCAGCACAAGGCAGGTGACGAACGCCAGCAGACCGGGCACAAGATCAGAGCCTGTAATTTGAGAATCAATTGAAGACAATTTAAGACAGCAATTCAGGAGTCGAGCTCACGTTTGCTGCGCCACATCGGGCCTACGATTTGGTACTGGACCTGGAACACTACGGCCGATATGATGATAGCGGCCAGGACGGCTTTCGGTATGAAGTAGAAGTACTCGGTTAGGTAATTGATCGACAGCACCACTATGATGCCAATGTAAAGATTGGACATGTTGGTGCGACAGCCGCTGGCATTGTTGACGGCGGACCGAGCCAGGCCACCGTTGCTCCGGTAGCCACTCACTAGGGCCGTGGCCATGTTGGCCACGCCGGTGGCGAACAGTTCCTGGCTCACATCGATTTGTCTGTCCTTGGCAAATGCCTTGCAGACAGACACGTTCTCCAGCAGCGCTATAATCGGCACTATAATCAGCCCAAAGCCCAGACTCTGCACCATCTCAAAGAAGTTTTGGCCTGGCACTGCGGGAATGCCGGCTGTGGCATTGCCCGGCTGCGCCTCGACCGTGAAATTGGGCAGTGAAATGGTGGGCATGCCAGGCGGTATGTAGCCTGTCAGTCGAAAGGGATTCCTGTCGTTCGCCTCCAGGTACATGGCCACCAGAGTGGCGCCTATGACAACCGTGGCGTTGCGGGTGACGCCCACAAATTTGATGATCTCGTTGAGCACGCGCTGCAGCTGGCTACGTTCGCACTTCTGCTTTGGGCCAATGCGTATTTGGCTGAGGCTGCGTATGGCCAGCAGGAGAATTAAGCAGCCGCAGCCCAGACAGCAGTCCCAAATGCGAAAGTTATCGATGTCGCGGAACATGCTGATCCAGCTCTGCAGGAACGAGCCACCTTCACTGTTCACGCCCAAAATGTACTTCATCTGGGATGTGAGCACTATGAGGGACACGGCACTGGTGAAGCCAGCGCTCACTGGGCCCGACACAAACTCCACCAGGGCACCAAGCTTGAAGATGGCCATCAGAATCTCAATGAAGCCGGTGAGAAAAGTGAGCAGCACCGAGTGCGCCCAGGAGCCGTGTGCGAACTGGTATGTCATGAGCGAGGCCACTGCTGTGCTGCCAATGGTATTGTCCTTGCACGTGCCCAGCAGGACGTAGACAAAGCAGCCCAGGAAGGAGCCGTAAAGACCAGACTCTGCGGGCAAGCCCACCACGCCCGAGTAGGCCAAACCCTGCGGAATGACGGTGAGGCCCACAGTGAAGCCGGCTATCAAATCCCCAATGGCATCCTGCCTGTTGTACTTGGGCAGCCACTCAATGATGGGCAGGCGCTTCTTAAGCGTCTTCATGCGACACGCATTCCTCGCATAGCTCATGCAACACGAGGGCTCTGCCTCATGCTCCTGCCTGGCCGCCTCCAGTTGCTCCAGGCTCTTGCTTTTCGAGGTGCGATGGTCTGTGATGAGTATGCAGTCCGTTGAGGAGCTGCGGAACTGCGCCTCCAGACTCTGACTCACTTCCGCGCGCTTGCGGAAGGTCACCTCAGTCTCCAGTGTGGACATTGCGGTATTCCCTTTGATATGATACTGTGTAAATCCGGTAGCTGCCTCCGGCTGCTAGCTTGGCTATGCAGCGACTGAATGATAGCGCCGGATGCTGGGCACCTAAAGCGCGATCTTATCGCGGCCACCGATGTTTGCCCTGTTGAAAAATGTGGAAGCGGGACGCCAGTTGTTTGTTTCGGCCACACGACTTGCTCTTGTTTGGCTAGCCATTATCGACCAAATCAACTGGCACAGGTGTCGTCGGTGATATTAATTTTTCCATGACTCAATTGTAGACTGAATATCAATGACAAATTCAGTGAGCAAACATAGGCAGAATTCCTATCGTATCTTTATCTTAATTTGGATTTAATAAATTTGATTCATTTTAATAAATTAATAAACAAAATTTGATATAATTTTTTTTTTTGTTTATTTAATTTTAATGTTTTTTTTCATGATTTTTAAAAATTGTATTTTAAAAGCATCGCATTAGATCATATAAAGTAAGATATATCATTACAATATACAATTGTATCGGTTTTTGTTTTTATGCGTATTTAAAATTAAAATTGTAACATTATGTTTAGGCAATTTCATAATTCAATAGCAGTAAATTGTTTCAGAGACCATGGCTATATGTATATGTATCATATATAATTATGTGTGTATATATATATATATATAAGTATAATGTACTCGCATGTATGTATGTACGCGTATGTGTATGCATGTAAATATTTATAAGCTCAAGCACTTGCCATAATCTTTCGAACTAAACGAAATGAAACCAAATTAAATTTTAAATTTAACCGAATCAAATCAAATCGTTATCAAAAATTACAATTTGCAAAATGGGATGGGCACGTGTGAAGCTGCAGCGTAAATAACTGAACAATCTAAAATTGACAAATTTGATTAAGGAAAGATTTTTTTAAGGTTACAACACGATAGAATTAAGCTGCTTTGTTTTGTTAATTGTTAATTTCAACAATACCAATGTCTAGATAAAATTAATTTAAATATATCATTGTGTGTGTATGTGTGTGTTCTTTGCTCGACAACAAACATTTGCATAACTCAAATAACTAGCATATGATAAATGAACACAAAGCCCTTATGCGGACAGTACAAAAAAAAAAAAAAAAAAAATTATTGTAATTGAAATAAAATTCCATTGAACGCAACAAACATTGAAACAAACGAAAAGTTGGGCAACCAGCGAGTGGCACAACTTTCGAATAAAACAGCAACAACAATTGGGACTATCAACTACATAATCGGACGCATATATGTATAGTTCATATCAGCCGGTATATCATGTACACATATATGAGTATGCGATAGGCATCTGCCCGGGGCTGCCAGAACGTCTCGGTGCCTACGGCCAAACGCCAATGGTATAGTTCCTGCTCAGATGACCCATGCGCCGCTGACGACCAACTGCAAAAGATATAGCCATAAATTGGGATTAGGGGCAATTTTTCAATTATATAGTTTATAGATAAGTTAAGAGACATATGTAACACCAACAGCAGAGCAGGAGCAAGAAACTTGTTAAAAATGTATAAATAAATCGATGCATGACGCACGATTGATACACTTGCAGTTGATATCAAGTGCCAACATTGGGTTTATCCATTATCTATAACTATATCGAAGTTGTAGTTAATGCTAAGCTGAGATATCAATATTTACTAAGCTACTTATGGACTATCAACGTGTTAACACTCGCTTTCAGCAAGCGCTGCTCTAGCTTAAAGATACTTATGTGATGTATCTATCAGATACTCGGATACGTACTGCATGTTAACATCATTCTTCGGTGTTAGTTTTGCGGCTGGTTGTTGGGTGTGGGTCGTTTTAGGTGGTATTGTAGTTGTTGTTGCTGATATTGTTGTTGTTGTTGTTGTTGGTAGTAGTGGTGGTGGTAGTGGTGTTGTTGTTGTTGGTGGAGTTGCGGTTACACAGAGTTACAAAAAGGGGGAAAATCACAAGATGTTGTTGTTGTGGTTGTTGTTGAGTTGAACACACAGAATCGTTGGCGCACATGATGCTGCTTGTTGATTTTGTTGTGGTTGCTGTTGTTGTTGTTGTTGTTCAGGTGGTGTTGCTGCTGCTGATTCTTGTTAATTTCGTACATAATTGGACAATAAAACAAAGACACAAATCACACGCTCACACACAGAAAAGGTTGTTGCTGTTGTTGATTGGTTGCTTGGTTGGCTGTGGCATGTTTTGTCTTTTTATTTACGCTGATTGAGGCGGTTCACACGTACTGTAAGACAAAAGAAAAAGATAGAGAGGAGAGAGTGGGAGAGAGAAAGAGAGAGAAGAGACAAATACAATGTGATTAGTTAAATGGCAACACTGAACAGAGGAATACAAATTATTATTTAAGTTAAGGTTAATCAAAATATACAACAGGTTGTCATAATTTCAATCAATCAATCAATCAATCAATCTTTGGGTACAACATTCAAGGCGTACGCCCATTGGACTTATGTTTTAGTAGTCGGGACAAAAATTCGCTCGCAAGTCAAGAAATGTTTGAGCAACAGAGTCTTAGGATCTAGGGGTTTTTAATTGGGGCTGGCTTAAGCAGAACTCGGGTTGGGATTTGCATTAGTTGGGCTTGTTTAAGATTAACGCTGGCAGTGTTAGGCTTTTGTTTACTTCTTTTCTTAGTCTAGAGTTGTGGCACAAACAAGCAAACAAACGAACGAACAACAAGGAACTGAGTAAAAGTTTTGGATACCAACTGTTCGACATGGCTTGGCGCTTAGAGCTTTGCTAGATGGTTTTACAAGTGGATTCTTGTTTATCTTGTTGCGGTTGTTGTTGTTCGTGTGATGCTGCCTTTATTGAATTATAAAAATTGCTTCGACATTTTGGTCTATGGCATTTATATTTTAATTTTAAATATATATTTTTTTAAATCATTTTATATTGCTGTTATTTGAGGCTGTTATTTGATTTATTTGTGTTTTTAGTTTCACTTAAAAATTGTACATCGCAGTTTAATTCCTATACGAAGAGAAGTTTATTAGAGTTCTGTGGATTGAACAGCGACTTCTGTTTGGGTTTAGTCAATGCCAATGGGATGAGTTTTAGGTAGTTTCGGATCAGGAGTTGTGGGCGTGTCATGCAGCATGGTAGACGGGTTAACAAACATGCAATTCTCAATTTAAACTTATAATAACATTTCAGTTCAGTTAATATCGGATGCATGGCTTAACAAACAAAGTACAAAAAGATCAGTACGCTTAACAGTCTTGAGTTATAATTGATTTTTTCTTTCTGTTCTTGTTTTGTTTCAAAGGTCAATTAAGATCTTGTAATTTTTTAATATTAATATGCATATATACTAGACCGCAGCATTCAAATTCGAAAATGCTTGTGTGGTTAGACGATATTGTTGTTTTTGTTTTTGTTTTGCGATTATAAAGAAACATTTTACGTGGAATTCGTGTTCATAGATACCTGTGTTAGAGATTAGACAAAATTATACACATTACGTCTAGAGTTTTTGCTGGGGTTAGATGCCTTGACTTTTGTCGTAAATCAGTTTCAAATATATCTTCTCTCTATATATGCTTGTATCGTAGATATATTTACATATTTGCATGTATCAGTGGTTCGTTGTGCGCATTATAGATATGTGTATATGTATGTGGGTGTATATATGTATATGTATATATATAATTTATATATTATTTACTTCTTGGTCTCTCTAACGCATTCAGATGCCAGCGTTGCAGCTGCTGCTTCTTTCTTTTCTTTTATATTCTTCTTTTTATATATTGTTTACACGTTTAATTTACAGAGATTAAACTTGTTGTTTTTTATTCGTTTTTTCTTTTTTATTTTTAAATTTACAAAACTCATTAAAAATGTTTAGTTTAGTTGCTTTGATTTGATTTTTTAGCATTTCTTTCTTTTAGGTTTTTTCTTTATTTTATTTTATTTATTTTTTTGGTTTATTGAATTCTTGTTGACTTTCTATGCAGATTATTGAAAAATCTGTACTGCAGGCGTAACTCAAGATCTTTTCTTACTGTAAACGAGAAACAGAGAGACAGAGATAGAGAGAAAGAAATAGTACACAAAAATGAGAATAGACGAAACACACAAGAAACAATGTAAAGCGCTTTGTTGAGTCGATCTTCTCGACTCTTTGACTGTCTGAGAGAGGGTAATATTGTTGGTCTGTTGGTCTGGTGGTCTAGTGTCAACATAAGGGGGTAGAGCACAAAGAGTAGACTGAGTTGGGGTAAAAACAAGATACAAGAACCGCTCGTCTGCTCCTAGAGACTTTACTGGGATGTTAGTAGTGCATAGCTAATGCTGATGGATGGCCGTGTCCCAGTTATATACAATATGGATCAAAATGCATGAGCAGCGCTGCTGATAACGACGACAACGATCAGGTACAGATAGATTTACATTTGTGTTTTTTGTTTGTTTTTATATTGGGTTGAGTTTGAGTTTTATGTACACGTTCTTGGTCTGCAAGACGTTGAGAGCTGGCTCTGACTATGGACAGAACGAGCCCTTCTTTACACCATGGCCAAAACACAAAATGTTGGTGGATCAAGAGGCAACAACAACAACGTTACTACGAAACGAGGTGAAGCGAGGTGAGAGAACGAGAATTGATCGAGTGGCGGCTGTTTGACTGTCTGTACATTTTTGACTGTGTCTGGGCGAACTCCGCTCCGGTGTGCATGGTGTTGGTGGTGTTTTCTGTTGGGTGTTGCTTGGTGGGTTCACTCACGTGTGCGCTTGGTAGACGCCCTCGTCGTCATAGTTGGGCGTCACGGCCCGACTGCCGGGCACCACCATATTATCGGGATCGATCTCTGGATCGTAGGCATCGCCGCCGCCGCCCCGTATGATCATATTATCCGGATCCACCTCCACATCATAGTCGGCCGGCGGCTGTGGCGACGGTGATGGCGATGGCGACGGCGAGGGCGTTGCCGAGTGACCCAGATCACGTTCAATCTCCATGTTGCTGGGCAATATCAATTTGGGCAAATTGGGCTTAAGTTTTTGCACCCGGAAGACTGAAGATCGTTTGGAATTTTTGTTGTTGTTGTTGTTGTTGTTGTTGGTTGGTTGGTTGATTGGTAGCGGTAGTTTAATATACACAGAGGACAAGTTGAGTTGTGGGATACAGTTTGATAGTTTCGGGATTTAAATATAATATATAACAAATAATTGATTAATAATGCTTTATATCGAATCGTACTGTAGACAAGTTGTCACACATTCTATGGTATATACAAGACATAAAGATTTCTCACTGTCGCTAACGAGGAAGACACAATACAGAGGAGTTATTGAAACGGGGAACTATACACACAGACATATATGTATGTATATGTATATGTGTGTGATGGGGCAGTGGAAATAGCAAAATGTTTACGTGAAGAATGATATTCCCGTACAGCTGACTTAGTATGTAAAACTGACTTAGCAACACTTGATACACTATATATAGTAATTACATTAATTTAGATCTACTGATGACAATGTGTAAGTTCTGATCGAGTGAGCGATCGAGTGAGCGAGTCAATGTGTTCTTAAATAAGCTCGACTTAGGCATATGTAACTAGATTTTTGACACTTGGTGACGCAACGCAACGAAACGAGAGGTGAAAACGAGAACGAGAACGAAAACGATAACGAGAACATGAACGCCACGAACGCTGAGTGGTGAGAGATGTGCTGAAGTATTAGGCTTAACGACTGGACTATAAAGAGATGCCAAAGACGTCGGGTGGGTTCTCGAAACGATAACATTTTACCTGGTTATCACACGATAGAAACAGAGAGAGTGGGAGAGAGAGCATATCAACTACTTTTTGGTTACCAACGCCGTTTGGGTACTGAGAGAGAGGACATCCAAGCTTAGATCTCCTTCTCATTCGCCGCGCGCAAGCGGCTCAGGGCAGCACGGGATGTGGAGGCCTCGGCTGCGATTCCAGTTGTGGTTGATGTGCCTGCCATGGAAGTCAGCTGCAAGTTGCGCGTAATGCGCCCTGCTGGCAAGACATGAGCAGAATCTGATGCATTAGTCCAGGTGCGAGCCTTCACGAACTGCTCGAAAGCAGCCAAACTCTTTGCCTTTGAGTGCGATATGGTTGATGCGGATGTAGATGGAAATGCTGATGCTGAAGTGGATGGGGATGACGGTGACGAAGCATCGGCGTGGAAAGCTAACGTACCTTGCTGCAATTCACCTAAACGCGAGTGAGGTATACACGAGTCATACGTGAATAAAGGCCTATATATATATACGTAATTTCATTATATCAAGAAATTCAAAGGGATCGCGAGCCTAGCGAGCAGAACCAACGCTGAGAACCTGCAACCATTGTGCGTGGGGGGAAACAGCTGCCAATGGCAGCGACCAACTTACTTCTGTCGATGTTGCGCTGCAGATGGGCGGCCACGCGATGACGCGCATCGTTGAACTCCAGGTGCAAGCCGAGTCGCAGTAGCGATGGGTTCTTCTCCACCAAGTTGGTGATCTCCATTTCAATCTTGTTGCCAAGCACCGCAGATCGCTGCGTCGAGCATAAGAGCGGAGTTAGTTCTCGTTCAATTGAACTGAAAATTCAATTGAGCTGTCGCCACTTACCTGATTGGAGGCCCTGAACTCTTCGATGGTGTGGCATTTGAGCAGAGCTTGCACTAGTCTGACAATTACGGGCGGACTGATAAAGTTGGTTTCCACATTTAATACTCTCAGGGTTTTGCTTTTCTCGATCGCTTCGGCGAGCAGGAGAGCTGTCTTATCGGTCAGTCCGACGTTTGTCAGCGATAGAACTTCCAAATGTTCATTCTGAGGCAGTGCTGCAAAGAGCTGTTCGAACTTCTCATCCGATATATTCTGGAGACAAAGAGATTCATAGTTAGCTCATACACATACTTTTAGTTTAGATCGTGAACTCACCTTAATGTTATTCAAGTTCAGGTCAACTAGCTTGTTGTCGTCATCCTTGACGCGCTTGATTGACTCATCCACATCTGTGCTGTTGGGCGGATCCATGGGGAACAACTTCTGCTGTGTGGACTTTGTGATGCCATCCCAGCCCAAGCCAACCGGCTGGCCCTTGTTCAGCAGTGAGGCGTGGTACTGATCCTGGTTCATCATCGAGTGGAAGCCAAGAATGGCAGCCAGGTCGATAATTTCCTCCTGGGTGGCATCACTGAGAGCATGCTCGTACTCCTCGCCCATGTCAATGGCGATCTGTTCCTCCGCCTCAATGTCACGCGCATCCCTTGGTGGTGGCACCCACTTCTTGCCGCGCACCTTGCCCTGCACATACGGCTCAAACTCCGGCTGATCGGGCGTCTCGATTGCCTGCTTGTTAATATGCTCGATGAGCTGTTTGCGATTCAGCGGCCCGGTAGCATCCTTGGTACACTCGTAGCTGCAGCGCTGATCTGGTGGCAGGAAGTTGTCCTGAAAAGTCAAGGATTCGTTAAGTTCAGGATATGTGAAAAGAGATCCAAGTCATTGCTTACATCGGGATCAACCTCTTTGGCCAGTATGGTTATCTCCTCGGGCGACAGTTGCGCCAACAGACTCTCCACATCCACATCATCGTATTCGCTCAAGTCCTTGCCGTACAGCTTGGCCGGCGTAGTGAGCGTTGTTGTCTTTGTGGTGGACGAAGTCTGCAAATGTTGAAATTATTATGAAATGAATGGATTTATTTACAGTACTCCATAATTAATATTCATTTCACACATTCTTGAGCAGCTTTAGGGTAGCCGGCGGCTGTGGTGCACGCCGCTTGATCTTGGGCACGGGTCGCAGCTTGATCTTCTGAAACTCAGCCACTGGCTCGGTGCTCTCCATGGCGGGCTCAGCGTGTATTATGACACTTATTGCAAATCAATAAATGGCGAGCCACGCAAATAAAAATAAATAAAACTTAAAATAAAACACAATGCAAATCCAATTATGCAGGTATAAACTATGCACCACTGACGCTGACGCAGACGCAGACGCAGACGCTTAATGTGGTTGGATGTGTCCGGGACTGGGGCTCAGCAGCGACTGGCGCGCACAAAGCACAAAACACCAAATTAAGGTGCAACACGGGCCGAGACAGCAGCAAGACACAACAAGAGTCGCAACAGCCGTGCAACATTTGCTTGACGCGCGGTTTGAGCCAAGAGCAGCAATCGCAACTGCCAGTCAGCCAGTCAGCCACACAGTTAGTCAGCTAGCCAGCTCGTCAGCCAGTCTTCGAGTCAGTGAGTCAGTGAGACTCGCTTCAAGTTGGCGTAATCGACAGTCGGTGGCAATGTAAATTAGGCGCATACATTTAAAGCTGCAGCGGGACCGGCGGGGGCAGCCAAGTGTGGCACGTTGTCTGCACTTAAATGACTTCCACTCTAAAACGATGCGCCGAGCATGAAATCGAAGCTGAACAAAAACCCCCAGCCCAACTCTTGCCAAGGCTGAGGGGCCATAAATAAACAAAAGTAACCAAAGTAAAGCAGCCCCTAGCGATTGATTTGTTGTGGGAAAGTATTGCGCAGCTTTTTCTCTCTGTCTGAGATTTATCGCCAGCGCTGGCATTAATGTGGCAATTGGAAATTAAAATAAAACACAAAGCATGGCCAAATGAATAAGGCTAAGCACAAAGCTGTCGTTGGGCAGCCAACTTGGCCAAGAGCTGCTGACATAGGGACACGAAGTCAGTTAACTAAAAGACACGCGGCCAGAGGGCCAGCAATTTACATAAAATAATTGTACAGCACGCTGAGTGGGCTCAAAGTTCTACCAAAGCGTGACCCAAACAAACAAACCAACTGAACTGAACCGAGCCGAACCGAACCGAACCCAAGTGAACCCGCCAGAAAGCCAGCCAGCCAGCCAACGGACAAAAGCCAAATCTAAAGACGCTGCCAAAACTGGTTTCAGAGGGCAGCAGCAGACCAACTGACGAGTGCGCCAGGAAGCGAGACTAACCACATAAACCACTTTTCGTACTTTGCTGCAACTTCAGTGCGCCATTTAAGTGAAACCGGTTTCGCTATAAAGAAAACAAGTAAGAGTGCTATAGCCAAGGAGTCCACAATCAAGAGATACTCCGCAAACAGTTGCAGCAAGTTGTGTCCACTCATATATATGACAGCCTGATCTGGCTATGAATTTTGTATTTTACAGAAACTGGCGAAAGTCCATTTTATTATATTTCAGTCTGTTTATATTTATTTATTTAATTAGTGGGTAATTCAATATTAATTTGATACTAAAGTTAGTTCAGTCTATATTAAATATAGGTATAAATAAAGGAAAACAATTGTGAAAACTATATGAGAAACAAACAGGAAATATAATATGCCAGCTTTCTCGATATATCAAGAAGCATAATATGCATAGAGTTACTTCAATCCATTAATTTTTAGGGCTAGACAATATAAAATTGCTTTACATATGAAATATGAGAGACTAAATCTCAGACTGTTTTATTCTTTCATTTTTATGGCCTATAAAAAACACTTGATTAGCTAAAGGGAATTCGTAATCTAGATAAAGAATTTATGTTCTCTTATTATGTCACATTTGATCTCTTTTCAGTTTAATTACTTTTTGACAAGGCATACCAAAAGCTCTGCAGATGCTGCGTCCAGATACAGAGATACGAAGTACAGCTAAATGCTGTCGATTGACCCACTTTAAAGTGAGTGGCATGCATTGAAGCAGCAACAGGGCACAGATAGCAGTCGACGAGATATTATGTCAGGCAGCCTCTAACGGCAAACGACCAACGGACAACGGACAACGGAGAACGGAGAACGGAGAGCCAAAGCTCACAGCATGTTGACATTTCAATTGAGGGCAGACTTAGATTAATTGAAATAAACAGTTTTATTTCGAGGCTGCCAGCCACATCAATGACGCAGCGAATGCCACGAGCTGTGAATGGTTTTCAATTGTGGCGCCTCAGCTGCGCCTAGCGCCGAACGCTTTAAACAAGTCGTACAGTCAGTCAGGTTAGTATTATAGCTACCGCAATCGTATCTAACACCACGTTTCACGCAGAGCAACGAATTCTCATTAAAAATGAAAATAATTGCGAAAATAATTGAGTTCATGGCACTCCCGAGACTCAGGCACTCAGATAGGAGGCGCTGCTAATAATTTACATCGGAAAAGCAGGCACGGCCATTTCCAGTGAAAACGAGAAAAACAAAGACCAAGCCAAAGCGACAAACTTATTTTTTTTAATGCAAATTTATCAGGACTAGGAAGTATTTGATATTATTATTTTTATATTACAATTTTTCAGTTGGCTCAACGAACATTAAATTCATTCTTTAAACAGTTCTATAAGCTCGGTAATATAGAGTTTTATATGTATTTAAGAATAAATTTTTACCAATAATTATTTTGAGAACTTTTTACAATATGTATAAATTGATTATTTATTTTTTATTTTAAATCTTTCGATTTTTGTTTTATATATAAATACTTATATATATATAACGATAAAATTCAATGAAGACAATATCTCTCAATACCCACTATTTGGCATAGGTAGAACTTTGTGTACATATTTTCGCCTTAGCCCTTTTTAAACGGCAGAATTTCTCAAATTTCTTATACACATATGCAAAAATTGAGGGTTAGGCCGTAAAGGTGTATACAAAGTTCTGGCTAAGCCAAGCACAGTTAACCATATTGAGAGGCTAGCCACATTTCAGCACTTGATAGCTGAAGGCGGCACTATCTATAGCGGAACGGCAGCCAGTTGTAGTGGGGCTTGAAGACGCACCCACCATGCAAATGCACCGTAAACAACATAAGCAAGGTGGCGTAACGAGATATGTACTAGTATATACATATATATGTTTTGTATCTGACAGATACGATGGAGCGAACAGTTGTCAACATGCTAGGCGGCCAATTCGCGAGTTGAGTTACGTATTTAGCGGATCGCTTTTAGCATAGCTCATGAATTGCAACGGGCCTTGAAACGGGAGCAGGCATTGAGACGTGTTTAACCAGATGCAGCTGCCACAGTCCACAAACAGTTTGCAGTTCGCAGTCCACGAAATGTGCGAATAACAAATATCGAAACATGTCTAATGCTGTATTCGGTGATTTGCAGATTTGCGAATGTGTATGAATGTGGTGGTGCGAGTGGTGGCCAGTGACTGGCAAGTGGGTCAAGGTGCTTAGCTGATTTAATTAAGCGGCACCAACCGCTTGGGACTCGTTGTGGAGATCACGTTTTTCGAGCGGAAAATCCGCAACAAACAAAAAAAAAAACATCATGAAACGCAAAATATTCATATTGCTCGGCCTTTCCGCTTCGGGCTACAGGTGAAAAGTTGGCCGGGTCGTAATCGCCGCTAATGACTAATGGCTGGAAATGTGTGAGCACGCCCAAACATGGCCAAATAGGAAGTGAGCCGTGCCGCGCCGTGCCGTTGAGGATGCGCGCCAGATGCTGCGCGAATACCAGGAAATTGTACGTTCTTGAGCGGAATCACATTAGAAAATACCAAAAATCTTAATTATCTCGCGCGACGCGCTCGTCACTCAGGGGTTTTATGGCCGGAAAGCATTTCTGCAAATTAGCATAGGAAATTGCAGGGGTAACAGCAGCAGCAGCATGTGTCTGGGGAAATGGTTTTTCATGGTTAAGATTAAGATTTGAATAGGGTGCATGCCACGGACATGGTTTCACCTCAATGACACACACGGGACTTAAGGTAAGCTGTTGCTTTGTGTATGTGTGTGTGAGAGATTTTATTTCTCTTCTCTGTGTATTCAATCTTCGACTGTTTGTAGCTGCCAGAGACTGTTGACAAATGCAGCTTGGGTGCTGGTGCTAGTTGAGCAACATTTTAGTGGTTTCCTCCAAGCTAGCTAGCATTTGGTATCTGCTTCTGGTCCCTAGAGCTCCAGCTCCAGCCATTGTGACCGCAAATCACATATTCAGTGAACAGCAATCTGCTCTTATAGCTTGGCAATATTTTATGCAATTTGCATGCCAGCGATAAACCCAGAGGGCGGGCTCTATTGCTGCAGCTGACAGCAGACGGCAGCCTGCAGCGGCTGCCACCGCAACTCCCAGGGCAAAGAAAAAGTCGACAGAAAATATGTAGAACTTGGCCCTGGCACTGGCTGGAAAGTTGAGACCACATTGGTCATTCTAAAGCAGCGTGGAGTGTCGAGTGCTGAAAACTGAGAGCCCGATAGTTCCGTTTCAGTGCACTCGCATCGGATGGTTTGCCGCCTGATTGGGCACGCACAGCCAGCGCTGCTGAGATCTTGGCTAACAGCAAAGGCCACTTGGCATTAGCATCGCCAACGCCATCGTCATTGCCATTGCCATTGCCATTGCCATTGGCGCTGCAACAAAGTGGCAAATTAACAACGGCCAAAAACAGCTAACGACATTACGGACACTTGTGCCCAAGTCGAGAGAATGGGCCAAAACTTTCCTCGACTGCGGTTCGATTTGTGACAAAAACATTTACACAGCTGTTGACCAAGCTAAAACAAAAGCGAAACGCGCAAGAAATTAGACTTTCGCATAATGAAGATTTAATACTCTTCTAAAATATATATCAAAGGGGATTTATATAAATAAAAGTTATTGGACCATAAGGTCTGTCACTTTAGCCCAAATGAAGAATTTTCATATACATATATTTGTTTTAGTAAACGTTGAATCATACAATGTAATTGCGTTATTTGAAAAACAGAAGCACGTTAGTCTATGACTAGCCAAACCTCTTAATTTAAAAGGCCTAGCAAGAAGAAGTAATTATCTAACTATTGCTATCTGATGAAGACTTGCAGAAAGAGTTTCTTGGTCTTACAGTTGGTATACCACACAATATAGGGTATACAAAAAGAAAGAGTGAAATGTGTCTCTGACTCCATTTATGGCTATATATATAGAGCCAAGTGCGTTGACTGCTTTTTCCTGCTTCGATGATATGGAGTTTAGCTCAAAATGAGAAACGTGCGGCGCATTTCATTTGTCGTGCCGCCAGATCATCAATAAAATGTCAAATAAGCAACAGCTTAGCCAGACTCGTTGAGGCGACATCACCGACAGCGGCAACAAATACGCAAATAGGGAAATGTGGGCGGAACAAAGGTGGGGGCGTGTGGCTTCTGCTGCTGCTGCTGCTGGCGGCGTCATGAAGTGCGCAAAATTTATGTAGTTTGCATTTTGCCATTGAGTTTGAAGTCTGCAACTTTTGTCACGTCGCAGCATTCACGAAAAAATTTGCTCAAATTTGTAAGAGCGAAATGCCAGGGAATAACAAATTCGTCGAACAATAAGAAAAATAGCGTAGCACTTATTTAAAACAAAGAAAAAGCCTAATAACAGTTGGGAACGGCAGCGAAAGTGAAAGCTAATTCAGACAAAAAGTCTTTGTTTTACTTTGATGGTTTTCATGTTTTTCGTAGGCTTTCAAATGCAATGCAAATGAAAATTGATGTCTATGCGAGTATGCAAATGGCAAACTGAGACCCGTTGGGCTTACGCATCGATGCGGTCTTTGGCCCGTCCATAATTAAGCGGCTTGTTTATACTACATCGAATAGTTTACACATTGGGGAAATGCGAACGACGTGTCATTACGCGCATGCAAACGCCTCGCACAGCCAGTGGCCGGCCAATGAACTCGGCCCATTTGTCGCCGCTCAGTGGTTAGAACCACTCACAGCCACATAGTCGCACAGCCAGGCTGACATTTGAAATTTGAAATGCAGCAGCTAGTTGCAATTAGAGTGGTTTCTGTTGCCAGTTGCGGGCAATTATGCAAGTGCACAGCCTCTGTCGCTGCCCTCAAATTTGGTAACACACTCTGCGTGTGTTTGTTTGTGTGTGTGTGTGTGTGTGTGTGTGGCAAGCAACCACAGCTGCAGCTGCAGATGATAGCCAACAAGACGGCGACGATGTTGTAATCGAGTCTGATTTGTGCACACAGATGGAAACTAAAACGCGGCGCTTGCATGCGATGCGATTCTAAATCGCGTGCATTGACGGGGGCGGGGGCGTGGCAGTTGCAACACCAGTGCTTAATAAGTCATTCTGGCAATCAGCTGAACATGTGCGCCCAATGAATTTAGAATTCCATTAGAAGCAGATGGTATTTAAATAGCTTTTGAAATAGAAACCTTTGAGAAGAGTTTCAGCTCTAGAAATGTTCTCAAGAGCAAGTCTAAGCAAAAGTTAATTACAAATTTTGCTTTGCTGAGTAATAAAAATTGCCTGACATTTGTGAAATATCTGAATAATAACACGAATTGAATAGACGTTAGCGTACAGCTGGCTCTACTCAGTCAAATGTCACCTTTATTGAACCGCTATAGTTTAAATAAATTGGCGAGAATTGCATATTTCAACTATTCATGGCTATAAATCAATTAATGTCACGTAAATTTATGATTTACCCAGCTTTGATATTGGAATTGCTACGAATGTAATCAAAGCGCTGTAGTCACCAGGCCAATATTTTTAGGACTGACATATATTAACAGATTACAAAAAACTACTTATCTTTGTTCTGGAATAGCCTCTGCTATTTTCAGCGGGAACTTACCTGAAACGACAGGAAAAAAACAAAAGTTAAAGTTAAACGAACTATAATAAAAGCTGAAATATGTATATGTGCATGAGCAACCTATAGGTATGTGTGTGTCTGTGCATATATGTATAGGTAACGAGCATAACTTTTGACAGGCGACGCAGCTGAAAACTTTCCCATGCTTCCCCGGAGCCTGTGCTCCGGCTGATGGGCGCACAGTGCAGGAGTTGTGCAGATAATTACACGAAAGCCATACGCAAATTATGTAAAAAGATTAAATTTGTAAGATAAATTGGAGCAGACCCCAAACCAAACTGAACCAAAGAGCAGACCGGAAAGTGCAATCCAGCCAGGCTGACAGCCAGACAGCCAAACACTTGGCTGGGAATAAAAAATGCCGCTTTATGTGGCAGATTTCATCGCTGCGAGATAAAAATGGTTGCGGTAATAAATGAGAATTATGCAAAGTTTGGGCGAATGATGAAGTAAGTAATGCCCATCCAAACCAAATACGGTTAACGGAGCGTGTTATAAGACGCAGCCGAAATCGGCTCAGCGGCTTCCAGATGAGTAAGTGGAAATTTATGAAAATAAGCATAAAGCCAGAGCTACATTTACAAGTAATAAGAAATATGAAAGAAAAAAACAAAAAAAAGAATGCTCGACAAGCTGCTTTTTATGGAATTTCTACTGCAGCCAACTCCCTGAAGTTTCATGGCTCAAAACAAAGTGGAGGAAGAGAAAACACTTTAGGCTTTTGTCTGGGCTGCGCAGAGATGTTTCCCTCTGCCTCTTGTCAATGTTGTTAACAGCCAAATTTAAGTGGCTAACAACTTGTACAACTTTCGGCTGACAGTTTGGGGCAACAGGCAAAAGAAAATGCCGAAACACTTTAATCGTCCCAACGGTTTTCCACATTTTCATTTAAATCTGAAATATTATGTACAAGGTGCGGAATGGTCTTCAAATTCGATTAGCATCTAGATACGCACTAATGCTGGCTTAGTCCGTTCTATCAATGATGATTTCATTGCCGGCTTATATCTAATAGACAACAACTTTCAGGTTTCACAATTTGCGCTGAAGTTAGATATTGATGATGGTTCTAATTTCTATATAAATAAGAATAAACATTTGAAAGTCTTAACACCCGTATATCGATTAACCTAGTTGTGGATATACTCATGTCTTTCCGGATTTAATATTTGAGTAAATTATATTATATTTATGATTCATTCATTTATTTTAAAAATTAGTGGAAAAGGTTAGAGCTAAAATATATATTATTTATAGCCTGAATTGATATAGGGAAAAGGTCACTAAATATAGTCTATGATATTATTGAACTATAATTGAATTGGAAATTGTTAAGGGAAGCTTGAAGCAAAATACATATATATTATTATTATATATTATTATTAAGCCATAATTAAGTAATGGAAAATTAGTATAAAATATGATATAAATTGGAGTGAATTTGAAAAAACTAATAACAGTGTTTCACTCAACTATGAGAATAAAAAAACAGCCAAGGTTGTCAAGTCAAGTCAAAAACTACGAGTGAATAATTAATTAACTATATAATAATATATTAACGATATAATAATGTTAACTAGATATTAGCTATGCTTGCTGCACACGCATGAAATAAAATATATATCTGCTAATGCTATTCGATATGTACTCGTTCCATTCTTCATGCGAATGGAACACATATAATCCGGCGTGTCTGCTCATCATTTCAATCTGCGGAACACTAGAACGCACTCAATGGGTAAACTAGTTCTATTCCTCTGTTGTTTGTTATTCGACAATTTTTCGTGTGCACGACGTCAATTAAATGCCGGAAATGGCCAATTTCAATGTTGGCCGACTGTCGTTCTTTTTTGTGTTTTTCTTTCTGCCCCTATTTCGAGGGGCTTTTCATGTTTTGCTTTGATGGCCGTCAAATGGTAAAAACAAAGACGATTAATTACTTAGCTCACAAAAGACATTTAATGCGCTTTGTCGCCTCAGTGTGGGCGTCCAAATGCGCATCTGGCAAAGGGCTTAATTGTGGGGCAAGAAAGCGCAGCTTAATCATTAACCCATTAGATGAGAGAGAGGTCTAGGCAAAGTAATTAGTAGCAATAAAAAAACTTAGCAAAAAATGGTAATGGGTAATTTTTAATTTGTTGGGAAAGGTGGATATAAAACATAAAGTCTTTACTCATAGCGATTATCTTTGTACATATTCATGAGCTATAAAAGAGTGAGTGATTGGGTGATGGGTTAATCAATATTTATATTTATATGTTTTATCTGAAACTGGGTAAACTGTTTACGTCAACGTCATAAATGAGCGGTGATTAAGACCCAAGTCTGATAAGCAGGGGGCATGGAACAATAAACAGCTGTTAATTGTCTTATATAAAAATGCAAATTTGATAATATTAATTACAAAGTTTGCGAAATTTTATATGAAATCTATAATAAGGCTGCCACACCGCAAGACAAAATGAAAAAGAAAGCAGCTTTGTGGTGATATAATAACACGATATATTTTATAGCCGGTGATGGGAATCCATAATGAAGACCATTAATATAGGGTTAGATGACGCGACCTGTAGCGAACCCTGCGAGCGAGTGTAGCAACAACGAACATTTGGGAGAACGCCTAAGTGAATGCCCAGAGCGCAAACTCCAGAGCTCGAATATGAGAGAGCGGGCCGCGAATGATGGAGAGGGCGACAGAGAGGGTGAGTGTGTGCGAGAGCACGCACTGACGTAATCGTTATCGCTGGCCACCTCGCTCACACACCGCCTTCAATTGAGCACTGAGCACGGAGCACAGAGCGCCGAGTGAGCGGGGTAAAAGGGAATGCATTATTTTTGTTGTTGTCGAATAATAATTGAAATGAAATGAAATGAAATCATTCAAGGAAAACGGCAATTATCAATGAAAGATTCATTTGAGCTGGCTATTGTCATATAGCTTCCACAAACCACAACAATAATAATACTACTAACCTCCATTGCGTTTTTTTCCTACTTGTTTTTATGTGTTTCTTACAGCTGTCAAGGTCTCGTTGCCGCACAATTTCTAGTAAATATCGTTTTTATTGCACTTTTTTAGTCGTCACACGCACTACGGTTAACTTGTGTTTGTTACTTTTTGTTTCGGATGTGTTTGGGCGTGACACACACAAAACGAATCGAAATCCGCTGTGGCCTACAAAATATTTGTTTGTTGTTTTTTTTTTTCGTTCTCTGACAAACCCGGAGTTCTGTGCAAGTGGAGAACACGCAGTGTTAGAGAGCGATATAGTTAACAATATGCAGCCAGCGCAATTGTTTATTGTAAACACGTTACGAACAGCGCGAAACGGCAGGCGGCGACGACGAAGTTTGAGAGAAAAGTAACAAACAAGGTGTAACAAACCAGGTTTAATTTAACTACTGAGCATCGATGACACATATCGAAGATAATAATCGAGAAATTTGAGTAATGGAGTTGCCAGACTATTGCCTTGAGGCAGCATTTTGACGGTGCTGCCAACTTGTTAGGCTGGACTGAGCGCAGTTTGAAAGCCACCGTGGCTTGGTGCGCGCCAAAGTTTAGGGTGGACTGGAAATTTAAATGCAAATGTTTCGGCTGTAAAAAAAACTATTTGGCTGACGCATCGAAAGTGGTTCTAGCAATGGCAAGGCTTGCAAAAGTGATTTCACTTTTATTAAGAGCTATTTTGATGACCACTTAGCGAGCGCTCATAAAATTATATAATATGTATATCTCGCCCATTTGCAACCCCCTTTCGCTGGCAGACAAGTTGGGAGCATAAATCAAAAAGTTTGTGTCGCAATTTTTCACATCAAATTAATCTTTATCTACAATGTTTTGTATGTACTTTTTGTTGTTGTTGTTGTTGTTGTGAACGTTTTCGCATTGCGTCTAATTAATTAGGGTAAAATGTTGGGCCGAGGCAAAATAAAGGGCAAGCGAAATGCCAAAAGTCGACTGGCATTTTCATTGCATACTCCTCGGCGGAGGCAAATAGAAGATGTCATAAAAATGCCATTGTAAGTAGTTGAGCTGAAGTCTTTTGCATTGTTGTCATTGTTACCGTGGGCTTCTGTTATTATTGTCTGCTTGTTGTTGCTGCCGTTTGCTATTATTGCAAGCAAATTGACGGAGACACGCAAAGGGAGACAGAGAACGAGGCAGCGGCAGAGGCAGCGCCAAACTCATTTCACTTGCGTCGAAAAGATAAATGTGAAGCGCTTAAAAAAGCAATTACCGCATAAATTGCGTCTCGATGTTGCTGCAGCCTCAACTACTGCAAATAGGCAGCCAGGCAGCGGATGCGGCGCATAAAGCTTGCTACAAAGGACTCTCACACTCTTGAGAGAAAAGTAACTGAAAGCCAAATAAGGAGCAGGCTCATGCGAGCACATCCTGGCTGTAAGACATTTCGCAAACAAATGCGCAAAACACGCGAAAACATGCAAAATGCATTGCATACCAAACAAGCTACCCACACCCAGTCCGAGACGAGACGAGACGAGACCAGGCCAGGCCCGGCCAGAGCCGGCTTAATTGTAAAATCAATAGTGGGAGTGATGGGCGCGTAAATCAAGTTAAAAGTCGCAGCAATCAAAGCACCCGCAGCGCAATAAAAACTCATTAAATGGCCGCCGGGAGCTACTCTGCTATATAGTATATATAGTATCTGGCAATCGGGAGTGCCAGGTGCGCGACCAGAGTTTCAATTGGATTTAAGCAAATTGTGTGGGACACATCGATTTCTCATTAGATTGGACGCGGGAGGCCCAGCCTGGCCCGGCCTGACTTGGCCTGGCCTGATGATATTATACACGGCTGTTCAAATCACTTAAACAAAAATTTAATTGACTTGACGACGGCTGTGCACGTAACTGTCAAAGGGAAACGGAGCGCACAACACGAAACGGAAGCGAGGCCGATGAGGACGACGACAACGACGACGCGACGCATTGGCGCAAGGACGAGCTAGAGCCGGCTAGAGCCGTAGTGTCGGCGCCAGCTGCCAGTCTGCGTGGCCTACTGCCAATTTGTAGCCGTGTGGAGCGGAAATTTCTTCAACTTCCTGATTTAAATAATAGCAAACTGCCAGCCAGGCAGCCAGGCAGACCCCACGCCCACTCACGCTCGCTCTCGCCCAGGCTGCTGCCAAACTTGTCGCACCAACTGACGGCAGCGCCAACAACAACAGCAACAACAGCAACATGACCAAGTTGATTAGCATCAGCAGGCGCCGTGTGTTGCGCCATGCGTCAAAGTATCAGCTACAATTTTCTATTTTTTTTTTTTATATTTATATTTATTTTGATTTTTTTCCTGTTTTTTTTTTGGTCACTCTGCGTCTAAGCTGAGCATCAATATAATGCGTGGGTGAATTTTAAATATTTGCATTATGATGTGACAGCACAACTGTGTGTGTGTGTGTGTGTGTGTGCTGTGCTGTGTGTGTGTGGTGTTGGTGTTGGTGTTTGTGCTGTCAGCTTGAGCGTTAAGCAACAACATTTTCTGCACTTGCTACAAGTTGGACAACAATTTCCGCATGCAAGCGCCATTGACACACTAACAAATGGCAAAGTTTCAAAAAGCCGACAAACGCGGCCGACGCAGTGCAGCGCCGAACGGGCCGAGACGAGTGCGAAGCCGAAGCAACAGTAGCAGCAGCAGCAGCAGCAGCAGCGGCGCCGGCAGGACTATAAGACAGGAGTTTAGTCCACGCACAAGCTGAGTCGCGTCGGCAACGTTGAGGCAGACGCAACGAGCGCTTCGCATTATTCGCAAATATTACGCATACGCCACAAGTGCCGCAGAAACGGATAAAAACCGCAGCCGCCGGGCTTGTTAGGCGAAATTCCATTGGCAATTTTTACGGTACGCAGTGAAACGCAGTCGAGCGCATAATTCGGCCAGGATAACGCTGATAACACGGCTGTCCATAAAAGTGCGTGCCAGCATTATAATATCTCGGCCGCAATTGCAACAACAACAACAAACAACAGACAACAGACAACGACAACAGCAAGGCGAACGGGCTAACCGAGCTAACCATGAGGCGTTCACATACAACGGTGCGTATGAATGAAAATGCGCGCCATGAATGAATGCGAGTTTCGAGTTGCGAGCTGCGAGTCGCGAGTCAAGTTGTAATGAGTTCCACTTGGATCTCATTTTTTTTACGGCGCTTTGGGTTATGGCTGGAGTCGGTGGCTGCTGCCGCTGCTGGACGTCTGTCAGAGATTTATGTTTATGCCGCGAGTTTCGCATGTTGTTGCGCTTGCCTTAATTATGTTTATGCATGTGTATGCGTGTGGGTGTGTGTGGGAAAATTAAGTAAGCAAAGCACGCAAATGTCTGTGTTTCCAGCAATGCAAATAAAACCAAAGAAATACAGAAAAAAACGAAGAAAAAAAATTAAAAAAAAAAAAACAGTGAAATAGAAAGAGTGAGCGAGTGTGGCAATAAATTGGCAGGATATGTCAAATTTGGGCTGTCAACGGTGCAGGATATTAAACGTGCCATTGACTCTAGGGGCTCACTCAATTTTTGTTGGGCCACGCAACATTTAACTTTCATTTGCATGAGCCAGAATTGATGGCCTCAATTCAACTTTGGCTGGCCAAAAAATAATTTGTTAATAGAGTCGCAACAACTTTTGCTTGCCAAATACCAAATAGCAAATACCAATCGCTCACATTCAAAGCGGCTCAGCTGCGTGTGTTGTTATTCACTTTTGACCCTTTTTTCATGTGTCCAACATATGTGTGCATGTGCGTGTGCGTGTGAGTGTGTGTGCGTGTGAGTGTATATTATTGCTGTTAAGGCCAGGGCTTTGACATCTAATTTATGAATGTTTTTAGCAGCCCAGACACGGACGAAGTCAGCCTGTTCTTATGACACGCTCTATTTGCTTTTGGCCTTTATATACTTGCCTCGCCTTCCCCTCTGTCTTTTTTTACCATTTGTTATTGTAATGTTTATTTTATTTTATTTATTTTTTTTGTTAAATAAACCGTCGGACTTTCGGGCTTACTTAGCAGGCCATCAGCTGCACACTCTGGAGTCCTTGAGCATTCTTTACGCCATTGCAGCCTGAGCGAAAGTTGAGGTCTTGTAAAATATGTTACCGAAAAACTTTTTTAATGAGTTTCCATAATCTCGAGTGCGCTTTATTTTAATGCGCCGAACCTTTTACACTTGCTTCTAATGATGTCTGACCCCGCGACCCACACGAGCCGCGGCCCAGCCTGGCCCGAGGCCTTTTGTTCTTGTCAGCGGCAACTGCAGCAAGCGCGATAAGCGTTTAATTGAAAGCTGCTCAGCCGAGCGCTTGATTGAATTTCGCTATATAGAAAAGTGCAAACTAGGAGCTTGCATAGTAGGGCTGTGGTGGCTGCACCACAGTGGCCACAGTGAACGCATGGCTGATAGCTGATATCCATATGGAGGGATCGGAGGGAGTGGCCCATGTGCCCTTTGCTTGCTCGTCCGTTTAGCGCATACGCCCAAATGCCTTTCAAAGGATGTTTTTGTTTGCCTCTCTCTTCCTCTCTTTCTCTCTCTCTTTAATATGAATGCAGCGCTGCGATTTTCACAGCGCTTTCCAGCACAGCCCGTTTAATCTAGGCCCCTGACTCTTGGACCCTCTCAGCTTGGTCTTTAACAGTTTCGCATTGCACTTGGGGGAATCCCAAAGAGCGTTTAATTACAAAAGCGGAAGCACTGCACTCGTCATTTAATTGATTTGTAATTAAACGCAGCTTTATCAAAGGCCAAAACTATTCATTTCATTTGCAATTTAATTTAGTTCATCCGAGTAGTTGAATAGCAACATATTCTCATTTGCCAGAAATTATAAATAATTAAATGAATTAATTTAACACATCAATTGAACGCGGTTTAAAAAGTGAGTTTCAATATACTTATATTTATAATTATACAAAAAAAAAAAAAATAATTATTAAAAAATACGAAAGATATTTAAGCTCTGCTACAGGTAGTAAAAAAATATATAACAAAATTATTTGATATAAATTAGAATTTTTAGTTTACAACTTAAAATGAGAAAACTCTGGAAAAAAATTGGTCTTTTTTTTAATATAAGTTTTAATATACAAATGTTAGAAGATTGAAGATGACTAATTAGTATTTTTCACATGCTAATGCTGGTAAACTCATTAAAAAAGTAATCGAATACACAGCTCTGAATAATTATAGAAATTTAAAGAGTTATATCTCGTCAACAAATACTCCGATTAAATAAATTTTTCTATATACAAAATTTAATCAGCTCTGATGAAGAAAAATTTGAGGTTTTTATATATTTTTATTTAGTAAGAATTTTATTACTTTTTCCGAGGTTATGCAGAAAAATATGTAAGTTTATATTCATTTCATTTTTTATCAACCATAAAATTGTATGTTACTTATCACTATCGGATTCAATTGAAATTTATTTATTTATTTTGCATGTCAGCGCTTGTCCACGATTGCAACTGTCTGCTGCATTCAATTAAAAAAAAAAAAAAAACAAAAAATAATTTTAACAGTTTATTATTTACACACGAATCATTTTTTGTGAATTTCATTAAAAAATGTCTTGTATGTCAAAGACAAAGAATACTCCATTGAAAACAAAAAATAAAAAAATACAAAAATTAATACATTTTGCTGCGTATTACTCTCACGTTCGCTTGTGTGAGCAATTTCATTAAAAAATAGTCAGCAATTGCTTTTGAGATGAATGCAATTTTTCCGCTCAAAGTCCTGTTACCGCAATTTGTATGTGTATTAAATTTCGTATTTGTATACACATTTCGCTTATGCTTTCCATTTGTCCTGATGCATTTGCATGTGTGTGCCTTCTTGCTCATTGTTGGCGCATCAACAATGCTGCAGCCAAGCGCTGCCACTTCCTGCAGCCTTCTCAGCCGCCTCCTCTGCCCACTCTGCCCGCTCTGCCTCCTCTGCCTGCTCGCTACTCCCATTTAGTTGGCTGAGGCAGGGGAAACTTTTTACTGCCAAGCTGGCAACATATTGAGCAACATGCAGGCAGCTGAAATGCGACTATAAATGCGGCTTCAGCTGGCAACATGGAACGCAATTATGCAACATGTGTGCGCGGCTGCATGCCAGAAATCTTTGCTATGCCATGCTGATGATTCTTTCTTGCCAGCTGTCTTGTCCGCTCGCGTGTTAAATGTAAATTCCCCCACGGCATGCTCTGATAGTTGACGGGGCGTATACGTACTATAATGTTCTGAATGCACTCGTCATGGGAGTGGGTAACTGTTCAAGTTTCTGGGCAGAGGCAGGTTTATATAAATGTACGCGCGTGTGCGTGTGTGTGTGTGTGTTTTAAGCTATGAAAGATTTTATTTTACAGACGGACAAACATTGTGAATGCAGTCTCTAGTGTATGAGATTGTGACTTACATACACCGACTCACTAATATTTCAGCATTTTCCATATCTTGACTTACAGCTGTTGCCCTGGGCACGGGCGCCATGCACGGCAATGAGGCAATGAGACGACGACCAGGTCCACCCCCAAAACCAACACCAGCACCAACCACAGCCACAGCCACAACCGCAGCCCGGCAACGCAACCAAACACTGAGGGCAGATGCAATCTGAAGAGTTCGCTACTTGGCTGAGTGCCGCCTCCGACAACTCTCTGACTGCACAGAGGCCGAACAGCCGCTAGACGCAGCCAAGGAGCCCAGCTAGCTCAGTAGCACAGTAGCTCAACGGTCGACTGATACAGGAGGACGCGGGGGCAGTGACTGCTACTGCTAAAAACCACAGAGAGCGAGTGCTCGGGGTGCCCGCTATGTTGCGAGATATCTTTCTATATTTAGTTCTAATCGTTTTATTTTGCTTTATATTCATGGCGCAGTTAATCGTCAACGTTTACGCATTCCAGCGCCAGCCAACGCCCGCCCAGAGGGCCGAACGCAATGAGATTATATTTGTCTAGGGTTTCTTCCTTTGGGCCAAAAGTCATGGCATTGCCAGTTGCCAGCATTTAATGAGCGCAACTCTAACGAAAAAAAAATAGAAGAAAAAAAAAAAAAAAAAAAAAAAAGCAAAACACAACAGCAGAAAAAAAACTTAAAGCTAAAAATCAAAGAAAACTCATTTGCCAGCCTGTTGGCTGCTGTCTGCTCTATGCTCTATGCTCTATGCTCTCTGCTCTCTGTTCTCTAGCCTCTGTTCTTGTATGTCTGCCGCCCGCTCCCCACTGAGTCGGGGATAATACCCCGGCAGAAGCTGATTAACTGGGTTGCGCGCTAATTAGTAACGGTAGTCTTGGGAGCGCTGTCACGAATGCACAATACACTCCAGCACAATGAGACTTTATGACACAATAAGTCGGAGTGGAGCTGCGCTAGAAGTGAGCAGCGTGCGCGCAAAGTTCTGGCTGCATTCAAGCCAGAGCAAAAAGGAAAAACAACAACAACAACAACAACAAATGCAATGCTAGAAGAAAATATATACTCACATTGCATTTTGCATTCAGTTCAGTTAAGTTCAGTTCAGTTTAAGGAATATCGAAATATGCAATAATAATTATTAAGTTAAGCGCGCGCTTTAAACAATTTTCGTTGCCTACTTTATAGGGCGCGACTCGGCCAACTGCAGCGGCAATGAGGCGTCCCTGAGTGCTTTGGGGCGTGGCGAATGGCTTTAGTTCGTATTGATTTCCAGTTCACACACACTGGCGGTCCTTTAGCGTTTTTTAGTGCTTTAGGCTTGTTATTTCTTGTTGGTTTTGTTTTGCTTTTGTGATTTTCTTTTTTTCTTTTTTTTTTTTTGGCTACGGCACACAGTTTATTGTTTTCTTTTGGCCGCTTGAGCCGTGCTGCTCGCACTTGAGAGCCATATACACACTTGACCCCATTTGCCGAGAGACATTACAATAGGCGTGCCCAGTGGGCGTATGTGAGGGCCTTGGCTGGGCAAGCATTTAAATTGACATGCTCGAGGCTTGCCGAAGGGTTTCACTTTAAAAACTTTCAAAATGTTGCCAAATTTTTCTAATAATTTACAGTGCCTGTGAGTGTGTGTGTGTGCGTGTGGGTGTGCCTAATTGATAGCCGTCTGTTTGACCAACTGGAAATTAAAGTTTCATCTGCTAGCCAAGGAATTTATATTTTAATATGAGCATAGGCAAAGTTTTCAAAAACTTTTCAATTAAATGAAATTATTTTTCCAGATTGTTACCCAAGTCCCGTTCAACAATTTGCTCTTCGCTCTAACTGAATTTATTTTTGAAGAATCTCAAAAGGTTTTCATTTAATCCACATAGTTTAGAGGGTGGGGAGCGTAGGCGTTGGGCAAACGTCGTATTCATATCTTAAGAACTTTGCAAACGATATCACTGAATAATCAAAAACCGTATTAACCGAGCTAAATATAACTAAAAAATGGAAAATTAATTGAATTAGAATCGAAGCATTTTAATTGAATTGTATTCAATTATTATTACATAACGCGTACATTCGAACAATAATAGTTTTAGCTATCGTATACACACCTTTTAGTGTCTATAAATGGGATAATGTTAGTATATAGGGCTTAATGAAAGACATGTGACAAGATTTACTGTATGTGTAGTTAGAGCTGAACAAGTAAAATCCAATTATATAAACGAATAACGAATATCGAATAATATCGAATTACATATGAATCAAATAAATGTTAAACAATTCAATACAAAAAAAAAAAAAAAAAAAAAAAAAACGATTATAGTTTTATTTAAATTGAGTGTGAAGTCACTTTAACAAAGGCTAAAAGAATATATTTGGGTCATCTAGTAAATCTAGTAAAATATTTTCAAATACGGGCTGTCATTCTTTCAAGCTATTGAAAATACGGGAGTTCTTTGTGGAGAAAAGTTGCTCCACATTTAATTAAAAAAAAAAAAACAGTCGAAAGAGTGACCAATCCTTAGAGGAGTATATCATGGGACACTTGCAAATCAAAACCATTATAAACACAGTCCAACTTATATAAAACATTCAAAACTATAAACACACATCAAATTCTAAGCCTCATACATAAACACTCGCATTTAACACTCCCACAACTCCTAAGAAGGCTTAAGAGACTCTTCGTTGACCAACTCCCCAAGCGCACTTTAACCAACAGAGCAAAGCAGTGTTTCAGAAGCTCACACAGAATGAAAGTTTAATTTCAAATAAAAGTTGTCAACCAAAAAAAAAATTAAAAAAAACAAAAATAAACATTTATATATATATATATATATATATATATATATATATATATAAATACTCATATTTTTAGCACTGCATGTATACCTTAAAATGCAGCTGCAGCCGCAGTGATGCAAAATGTAAAAGTTTTATAAAATGAAGCTACTTTGTGACATGTTAATAATTTATGTAGCACAGAAAATAAATATAGAAAGAAATATAAGGTATTCAAGGCTTGAAGATACCCTAGAGTTTCTATTTCAAATACTCATATACATATATGTATAACAGAGATCTGCATGAATGGCAAAGACCCTATGCGAAGGAGCAATGCTCAAAATACACTGAGTGGCGTTGGCTGTTAAGCCGAAAAAGTTGAGTGAAAAACTGTGCTTGCAGAAGACTCGAGAAAACCGTCGTGTGTTTAGAAACACATACACGCACACGCTCACACACATAGACTTTCGTTGTCACGAAATGAAAATGAACTGCGAAGTGCGAAGACTATGCATGAGTGACTCGATACAGAAACTCAGTCAACTTGTTGTGCGACGCTCACTCACTTAACTGAATTCAATTTGAAGTTATTCTATTTGACACATGCTACAAGTGAACCCTACCAGACCACTAAGCCCAAAGGTAAGGGAATGAGACATGCCATAGGTATATTTTAAAAATCCTTCTCAAATAATCCTAATTTTTGGCTCATTTAATTGTCTCCAGATTGCGAATCGTGACCAAACCCGTCTAAATTATTTTGTCTTCTAGGGAGACTGATAAGTAAGTAGAATCAATATTATATAATTAATACATAGAGGAATGATTTTATTCGAGGGACTCAGCCAATATCATTTGACAGAGAGTGGTTCAATATGCCATTTGAGAGATATCATAGTCAAAAAGTGATGTCAACAAATTTACTTGAATCAAATAAAATTGTTATTGACAACATCAAAATAATTGTATTTTTCCTTGGTTAAAAAAAAAAAAAAAAAAAATATGAGCAGGGCAACGCATGAAGTCTTTAAGAGCCGTGTACCACATTCTGGCAAAAATAAAATATTTTTTTCATAAAAAGAGGTCAACATAAAATGCGCAACCCTTGCAATTATTTGACCATATTTGGTTTGCATGAAACTAAGTCCAGTGCTTCAAGCATACTACAAATATTTACATAGAAATATATTCAGTTAAAAGTGAAGTGGATTCAATACAATCTTAGCTTTGGCCCTTGACTAAAAAAGCAATAATAAATGCAGAAATTAACAGCAATTTAAGTACTGCAAAATGTTGAAGCTGATGTCAAGTTTCAGGAGTTTTTCCAGCAGTGGCAAGCACTTGCATGCAATCATGCTGTCAGCCCGATTGCTAAATATTCTATCCAATGGCCCAACGGCAACAAAGAACAACTCCGAGTGCTGTGGAGCCGTCAATGACCTCGTTACAAGCCAAAGTCTTGATGCACTTTTCAATCATTTCTTGGCCATTCCATAAATACCATTGGTCATCGCATTATTTGCGCCTTGCATTTAAAATGACGTGTTAAAGGCCAGTCAAGGCCTTTAACCACAACAACAGCAGCAGCAGCAGCAGCAGCAGAATTGTTGAATTCAGTAAATTTTCCATTTAGCAGCTGTGGGACAAGCGGTCTTAAATTGAGCACAACAAGCCTCAGCCGGACGCCTTTGTGTCACACCCAGAGCAACCGTAATGGTAACTTTTGGCACTCGGCCAAATGCAAAGAAAGCTGTGCAACAAGCGAGCTGTCGTTTGGCCACACACAGCCACCCCCAGCCCCAACCCTCATTACCCCCAATCCCCTCACAACCCTTTGGCTGTGCCTAGCCTGCAGGTTGGACCACGTCTTTGGTTTGTTTTTACTGTGGCAAGCTGTCTGAGCTTTACAAGCACAACGACATGGCCAGCAGCAGCAGGAGCAGCAGCAGCAGGAGGAGGAAGAGGAGGAGCAGCAGCAACAACATTCGCTGTAATGCCGCCAAATGGCATTTTTGTTATTGTTTTGCACATTTTGTGTTTATTGCAGCGAGTTAAACTGCTCGGCCGAAGGCGCTACAAGGGCGGCGAGTCGCCTCGGTTCCCCATCTTTGCCAAATTTGGCCAAGACGAGAACGCCCAAAATATCTGTATATATGTGTGTGCAGCAGTTCCATAGTATGTGAATTTACTGTTGCGCGTGTGTTCGTGCATGTGCGTGGAATTGAAAATCGCTTAAAATGCCTGACAGTCAATTTCTCAGTGGCGCAGCAGCTGTAAATGTGAGTGAAGAGTGCTGAAAACAGACTAATTATCCATATACTATATATAGCAATACCATACATATATATATATATATATATATGTATATATATAAACACGTATATATGTATGTATACATTCATATATAATACAAATGAATTTCTAATATTTATTTGCTCTCGTTGATTTTGTGACATTTTCACTTTGATCTGTGACGGACGGCAAGTTCTTTGCCAAAGTCACGTCCTTGTTCTTTTGCGCACAATTGAAACCATCCCGAAAATCATAACTAATTAGACGTGAATTAATGACTGCAAGAGCGACAGAGACAGCCAGCGGGGCAGAGAGCGGCGGAGAGAGTGGGAAAGAGAGAGCGGAAATGCTGTGCACAGCTGACGAAAATGTGACAAAACAATGTGGCAGCTTGGACAGCAACTGGGCAACTTTGGATGGGCAGCTGGGCAGCTGAGCAGCGGCATTAGCTTCACAGATTTTGATTTAATGCACAAGGCTGTCGCCGCCATCAATGCTGGGGAATGATGCTGACAGGCGACAGTGCCACAAGCAGCGCTGCAAATAGCCTTCGCAGATGCAATAGACCTTTTGCCCGAGGGGCAGCAACAAAATAACAGCATACAATAAATAAACAACGAACCAGCAAGGAGAAAGAACAAAATCATGTTGTTTATTTTCTATTCTAGTGTTGGCTGGCTCGCACTCTTAGTCCATGCTCTTAAGAGCATCAAGAGCAACACCATCACGCTCCAGAGCAGCAGCAGGCAGCCAGAGCAATTGAGCACCAATACCAGCGTGCTCACGCACACAGCTGCAGCTGGCCATGCATGAGTGTGCGGGCGAGCCACACGGCGTATGCGCAATTCGCTTTGGTTCTGTGCCAACGCGCTATACTTGGAGATCAACGGAAAAATTGCTGATTTTTTGCCAGAAATTATTTATAACTGCTTGTTCATACACAAGAAACCACACACACACACACGCAGGCACAGACACAGCGCACGTGTGTGTGAGTGTGCGCTGCGTGTTGTATTTTCGATATATTTGCTCTCTTCAATGGCCGTTAACTTGACAAGTAAATACAGAAAACAAATATAAATATCCACAATAAAGAGCAAATTATGACGGAACAAAGAGAGGCTAGCAAATACAGTATAAATGTTTAAATTCAATAAAAATATAGCTAATTACTTACTACGTATTCACATAGAAGCCAAGTGTGTTTACCTATTAATTGGCATTGCTTACCTAAAAGAATCAAAGAGAAGAGAAGAGAGAGAGAGAGAAAAAAGAAACGTTAGAAATATATTTGGAAAGTTTAACACATATTTATATTTATATATGTTTTGTGTATATGTACCTAGAGATCATGAAAAATTTAATTATTTGATTTATTGCTAAATAAAATATTGAAGATATACATATAATAGATATAATGAGCATGATTCACATATCCCATTGCTATAAAATTTCTATAGAGCAATTTGGTATTAAGTGCTCAAGTGGTAAAAATACCTTCGAAATTTTGTAAGACTTAAGCCGATTGCCTTAAAGGCTTTAAGTGTAATTATTCAGTGACAGAGCATTTGCGATTTGACATATCCTATCTGCAATGATCCGTTCTATGGCGAAACTATTTTCTTAGAATATTCTACTTGTCTATAATGTATATCTACACTGAAAACAATTTGAATACAATTTATGTTTGATGAAAGTGGTTAAGAAATGGCAAAACTACATTATCAAATAATAAAAAAAACTATGTACAAATTAACAAAAAATAAATATATAAAAAGATAACAAAAATTAAAAAAAAACAGAAATTTTATTAAATAAAAAAATAATAAATAATGAATAATTAAATTAATAAAAAAATTTAATAAAAAGTATATACAAAAAATACAATGAAAAGTATATAAAGTAAACTTAATTTAATTTCTAGTAAATGTATACTATAAATGTAAAAATTCACAAATGAAATGTAAATTTATTTAAAGATATAATAAAAAATTAAAAAAAAATGTTAATAATAATATTAAAAAAATGTTAATAAATAAATAATAAATGAATATTAAGCTAATAATAAAAAATTAATTATAAATAAATAGAATAAAAGTCTGTATATACTAAATTTTTATGAAAATTTATATTTGCACACAATTTTTAAAAAATACTTTTACTGAAAATTTTGTTAGTCTTAATCTAAATTTAAATTAATTATGTATTAAATATATTAAATTAAAACTGATCATAAATTAAATTAAATTAAAAGTTTAAGATAATTATAAGATTCTTGTCGATACCATATCAGCCATAATATATTCCTATAAAATGTTTTCACTCTGTACACAATCTTTGAAAATCATCTGAAAATTGTTTTCCTCCATATCTGGCAACAGCTTTAATATGGCCTAGCTCACCACTGATTGCTTGCTTCATTGCCACAATTCGCATCAGCTGGCAGCCAATTCTCAAGCAAAGGCCAAAATGCTTCAAATCAATTAGCCTTTTACTGAACTCGGAACCCCCGCAGCCATGCCATGCGATGAAATGCCGTGCCATGCGATGCTTGCGGCCATTGAGCAGCCTTTTGCAACTTAATGGTGCAAAATGAGTGGCAGTGCCACGCCCCCAGCTCTAAGGCCATGTACCACTTGAGGGCAGCGAATATTTTATGCGAGTCAGCCAAATAAAACGAATGTTGAGGTTTTAACTTTTTCGCCAGCCTTGGCATGTGGCAAGCGAAAAATACAATGCTTAATTAATGTACCTATGTGTGTGCGTGTGTGAGTGGGTGTGTGTGTAAGTGTGTGGGTGTTACACATCAAAAAAAGTAAAAGGAGCAGACGCGTCAGTTTTAATTAAAAGATAAAATTGCCTAGTTTAACACACATTAAATTAGAGCAACAGACAGAGTGAGAAAGAGAGAGAGAGAATTAGAATGAGAGAGAAATAACGAGTCTCAAATCGCATGAAATAATAAAACTGGCAATGAAATTAACAAAACAGAAAAAAAGGAAAGTAAAAATGAAAACACCTAAAGTCAGAATTTCAGCTGGAGTCCTCGCACATGAGAAGAACAACAGAACGGCAAATGCAGGAGAATGAAATGTTAGGAAAAAGCCGGAAAAAAAGCGAAATAGAAGACGGAACGGGAAATGGGGCGCCGGTGCGGAAACTCTGCACTGCGATAGCCTTTGTAGCCAGCTTGATTGCTGCCATGAAAAACCCAGTGCGAACTGGAGCTGAACTACCTGGCAGGCGGTACCTGACAGTCGTTGAGGGGCGTGGCAGGAACGTCAATGCTTGCTCTCTGGCTTCATTTGAAGCAAGCGCCAAAATGCCACCGGGTAAATCCAAACGTCGGGTTAACAAGTGTGCCCCAGCAGCAACAACAATAAAAGCCAGTAATGATGCACATGGTGAGTGGTGGAATGGGCGAAGGGGGAGGGGGGAGGGAACATGGAACAAGGTGGGTTTAAGGGCAGGTAATGCCAGCTGGCAGCGGTAGCTTTTATAGATATACACAAATACATATACATATATAAACAGACATATACATATATGGATATATATTTATATACTTAAATATGTGTGTGTGTGTGTGTGCATGCCACTGTGTTGGTATATTAAGTGAAATGAAATCCTGTTAAGAGAAACAATGAAGCTATTAAAAAATACATACATATCTGTCAGTGTATGTGTGTGTGTTTGTGTGTCTGTGTGTGTTTACTCTCACGTATGTATATAAGCAATATCTGCTGGTAAACCTCATAATAACGTTTAATAAATACTTTACAGCTTGATTGATTGCAGGTGCGCCCGTCTGCGACAGGTGAGTGCGGCTTAAGGACGCTTAAGTAGCTGTTGCTGTTGTTGTTGCTCTCGCTGTTTCCCCTGCTGCCACCCGCGCTGTTAGTCGAAGTAATTTATGCGCCCAGAAACTCGCTGTCGTATGGCAGAGCCACCGCAGATTGGGTCCCATGTGGCTGAATATAATCAATGTGCCGCCCGCCCATTGTGTGCTTATGTTTATCCTTTGGCTATGGCTCCAGATCTGGCTCTGGCTCTGGCTCGGGCTCTGGCTCTGGCTCTAGCTGTGGCTCCGACTCGGGTGAATCGCCTCAGCTTGCAATGGAAACTCACTGACCTGGAAAATTTCTAACGCCGTTTGCTTTGCCTCTGCTGGCCAAGCGATGGCTGAAAGTGTTTTAAGGACGTCAGTTTGTGTGTTTTTTCCTCTTTGCCGAAGGACGAAACCCTTTTGTGCTCGAACGAATGTATGTGCATAGCATTAGAAGTGTGCCCGCCAGCAGCATTTAACATAGTAGTAGTAGTAGCTCTGTGAGCCGCGAGCCGTGAGCCATGAGCCGCGAGTTGTGGCACGCCACTTGATTAATGTCCAAAGCGCGCAGGTTATTTTTAGTCGCATTAAAAGTTAATCAAGTGCAAAGCACAACAAAATGCTTCGCTTAATTAGCAGAGCTCCTTCTAAAAGTATATTTCCAAGCACACACACACACACACACACACATATATACATATATATCTCTGCGCGAGCTGTGATATGTTTGTTTTGTCCTGTTCGCAACGTATTTACAAAGAAAATAAATATTTTTCATTTTGTTTTTGCCAAAATCAAGTAATTCGTCTCTATTGGCCTTTGTTGGCCAGCAAATCGAGAGACGTCACTCTCGACATCTGTGTCCGGCATTCATTTTGGCCAACTTTCAATCTGTCGCATTTATTTGTCAGCTTCAAATGTTGAACGGAGTGGGCGTACGTACGCTGGTCATGCGATTGCCTTTCATTACTTGACGCATCTAAAAGCTACTCAGACTGACTCACGCACACAGACACACTTCCTATTGGCAAACACATACATAGAAAATTACAATAGCGAGGGCGAATTGAGAAATATTTCTATTTTTATGATATTTATGCAAACAAGATAAGCTTTTTATTTATTAAGCGTTTATATGAAAAGTTTGCAGAATTTCCTAGGGATTTTTATTCCATTGAATACCTATGAATACTGCTGAATACTATATCGATCGTAAGGTAAGGCCCAAATGCTTAGTTAATAATTTGCATAAAAGAAATATATTCATATATAATATTCATTTAGTTTAATGTGAATTAATTATACATAAATTAGTTTATATATTTGAGGAAACTCACGAAAGAGTAATGAAACGTAAAGAGTATATATACATTCATGTAAATAATATAGTAGAGTCCCGATATTTCAAAATGGTAACAGGATCAGTTTTTTTTCTTTCGATTCACACTGAAATTTAATCATTAAGAATGCATTTCTCTCAAGAGGATAGAATTTTTTCGATTTATCGCGATTTTCGATTTGTCGGAGTACAAATTATAGAGGCTCAACTGTAGTATTACATATATGTTAATATGTATATTAAATAAATAAATGTTAAAAAAAAGGAATAAATATTAAATAAATATTATATTACTATATATACAATAGAATAATGCTCAAATATGCAATATAAAATATACATAAGTAGTAATATTATATATATTAACTTATATTTTAGATGCATGCAAATTTGCTACACCAATACAAATTAATATGCTTTAATAAAATGATAAATAAATTATTATTATTTAATAGTTTATTTGCAAAGTATTCAAATACTATTTTCAATATATTTTAAATTTCTATATCCTTTCGAAAGTCTCTACATCTCATTTAATTCAAGGCAAGCTAAAAACTTTGCATATTTCATAGAGTTTAGAGAGCGCACACTTATTGAACCGCCCTCGCATTTGCGACTCCTCGCTCACCTTGGTGGTGCGCGTCTTGCGCCATTGCGAAGTTTTCTTCGTTGTTGTTGTTGTCTCCTCTTGCTCAATGACGTCATTGTCGTTGTCGTCGTTGAGGCTCTTGTCATTGGCAGTGTCTGCCATATTGTAGAGTGTTTATGTTTGTGTTTTAATCCTGAGAGGTGACAAGTGTTATCCTTATCCTTATGCTTACGCGCTGCTTTGTGTGCTTTTGTTAATTTGTGAGTTTATTTCATGGCTCTCAGGAATTCCTCTTGGCACTCGAACACGAACAAACTTTGCGACTTCCAATTCTCTGCGGTATTATTTACTCAATCTATATGGACACTTTTTTCATTTCGCTTTCACTCATTTTCACTGGAAACACATTATTATATTAATTCGTTGCGATATTTTGTTGAGCACATATCATATATATACATACATATATACATATACATATATATGAAATATATAAAGCATTCTGCTGATTCGACTTGAAATTTATTAGTGTAGCTGCCTTGAGGCGCATTTTGGCCAACAATTTGCTTTGTTGTTGTTAAATGAAAACGAATTGTTTGCATAATATGCACAGATATAATTAATAAAAGTATGAAAAAGATAATATAAATAAACGCTGCCTGCCAAAAGGAATTTTCAATTTATTTGGGCAAACATTAAACGTAATGGCACATGAGCTAGCCAGGCAATTAAGGGAAATTATAGAAATAGTTCTAATAAAATAGAGCAACACAAATCGTAAATTTCCAAACACAAATTTTGCTTCTTTATATTCAATAAAAATGTCATTTCAATAAGAGCTTGTGGTCTCGGTCTGCTCTATTTGATGGCCAAGTTTAAACCAAATCAAAGCAACTCGCAGCCCATCGGGAGATGCCTTATGATACTTAAGTAAGACCGGACATTGTGGCTCTGCACGCACACACACGCACACACACTCCCTCAATAGTTGAAAGCAATTTCTATTTGTGGAATTCCCATTTGCCATTTTAACTCGGAAAACTATTCATGTGCGTCCAACTCACAAAGTTGGCCAAAATGCGAGACAAGCGAGCAGGTGGCCAATTGGGTTCGACAGCAGATTAAAGGGAAATGGAAATGGAGTAAAAAAAATCCAAGTAAAAACTTTCAAAACGGTGTTATCAAATGTAGAGACACGTCTGCCATTACATTTGATTGGCTTAAAAATAAAATTGTTAAGGGCTTTTCCGCTGACCAGCTCCAAATGCATTTTTCATGTGTTTTCATTTAATGTTTGATATCATTGTTAAATGTTCTTTGAGTTGTTTGCTTTGTTTTCGATTTTTTTTTAATTGATTTTCTGTAGTGCACTGTTTTGTATGCTGTATGTGTGTGTGTTGTGAATTTATGTTGCGCTATGTTGATTTTTTATAAGACTTTTTTTTTTTTTTTTTAGCTGCGTTTGTGTTTCATTGTTGTTGTTGTTGTTGAATTGCACTTGTTGTAGTTGTTTTTGGTATGTGTATTTTGGATATTTGTTTTTAGCTTTTTTTTTTTTAATAACGCGTGGGTGTTTTGTTTGTTTGTTGTTGTATTTGTTGTTGTTGTTGTATACCAGTAGAGTATATGCAGTGTTATTGTGTGGTTTTATCGCCTTCATATGCATGCAAATTTCAAATGCTAAAAATTCAACTGGGCCATCAGGCAGGCTGGCTGGCTGGCTGGTTGGCTGGCTGGCTGACTGGCTGGCAGTCCACAATAGCAATAGCAGCGGCAGCAGCAGACGCGCTCGCGCTCGCAACGAACTGAGTTTGCTTGATTTTCAGCTGAGGCAGCCAGCCAGCCAGCGAGCGAGCGAAGCAAGCAGCCAGCAGCCAGCCCGAGGACTATTCTGGGTGGGGGGGGGGGTGTGTCTGCTCAGCAGAGGTGTGCGGAGGAGGGGGGCCCGCCTGGCGAGAGGCAGCCGCTAATAGAGCGGCGCACACAATCAACACTTAATGTTGCCGCGGGGACGCAGCGGCAGACTAACACAATTTGCTCATAATCTTAAAAATGAAATGCTTCACAGAGACACACACAGGCATTTGAATACATATATATGTATGTGTGTGTGTGTGTGTGTGTGTGCATGTGTATGGCCACTTTAAATTATACACTTTTGAAAATGTGTGCGCAAAAATATTTGCCGCTTTACATTTTGGGTTCTTCTTTATATTATGATTATTCGTTTGCTTCGTATTTTTTTGCTATTCGCCTCTTTTTTTATTTCTTTTATTTTATTTGTTTTTTTGCAGGCCGTCAACGCGACGTATGCGTAATGTGAACGTTTGTATTCAGGAGGGGGCGGCTGCTGGCTATGCCGCTAGAGAGTGGAATAAAATTGGCTTTCAGCGAACTTGCGAATACACGAACAGGTGAATTTCTGTTGACCACACTCGCTTGAAAAATTATAGCGAATTCCTTAACATTTTCTGTCTTAACCGCGCGCAAAACACGAAAAACACGAAAAACAAATTTCGACGGGTAGTAAAAAATGCGAGAGAGATATATAAAACAAATTTCAAATTTCAAATAAAAAATCAGACAACAAGAAATGTTTGATTGTGATTTTATATGTCTAGCCGCAAAGACTCGCTTGCCAACGGCTCCGTGCGCTAGCTGCTGCGCGTGGCACTCAACTGAACTGATCCGAAGTGAACTGAACTGACGCTAGGATTTGGCTGTCGTTTACGGCTTCCAGCTGTAGCCGGGTCGCCTCTGGCAGCGCCTGGCAGCGCCTGCAGCTGGCCAGTTGCGTCGTTCTTGGCCTTTGTTTCTCACCTTTGTGTGTGCAGCGCAAATTGTTAAGCAAATTCTGCGTAAATATATGTATAATCATATTGTTGTTGTTGTTGTTGTTGTTGCTGTTGCTGTTGTTGTTGTTGTTTTGCTGTAAGTAAATCACGCAGTGGACAACCTTGTCGCGTGAACAGTTTATTGCGTTGCGAGCTCTGCTCGACTATTTGTCACACTGTCTAATTATAGGCAGAGCAAATCATCTGCTCACCTATATCTGCACACACAACTGAGCATATCGTGTATATCTATCTAATAGCAATGGCTGTCTCCATAATTATCACAAATATATTGCCAATCTCGACTGGGGCCATCGCAAATTGCCGTAATGCGAAATGCCAACAATTTGCGCTGCTTGTCTTGGCCAGGCTCAGGCTCATTGCTCAGCGCTAATTGTTCCCATCGATTTGCCTTCGAAATCTGCCATGGCCAACTGCAACAACTGCAACAACTGCAGCGGCTGTCGATGCGGATGCGACTCTTTGGCCATGTCTCAGTGGAGCTTGTCAAACTGTCAGCGATTTTGCCTCGCCGCAGCCAACAACGGAAAAGCAATTAAAACAGTCAACTTTGCCCGTTCACAACAACAAGTTGACATATTTCTAATTAATATACAAGTAATTTAGTTTATTTCAGTCTCGCTCAAACTAAAGCAAACAGCAAACAGCAAGAGTGAAGGTGCTTCGCATATATTTATTTATACAGGCAGCATGTGGAATTGTTTTATTTAATTTTGATTTTCCTCGTTCTCAAAATATGCATCAATCTTAAAGCAAAGGCTGTATATTTAAATATATATATATATATATTTATATATATACAGAGCATACATAAATAAGGCCTTCCCAGTTGATCCCACAATTTTTTAGCTTTTGTCTGCATAAATTCTATTTATTATTGTGTTAATTTTTTGTGCTTTAATTATTCAATAAATCGTATTATTCTCGTCAGTGTCGATTAAATTATTTAAAACGAGTTGTTGTCTTTTAATTAAAAGAAAATTTTAAATTGCATTGACAACGCGCTGGAGGCTACGCTGGAGCCCTAAATCCTCGACTGCTCTGACTGTTCGTCCCTTAAGTCGTATAATTAATTGTTTATTTTCACTCGCCAAGTTTACACAAAAGTTTCATCTCAAGTCGCCAGAATAAATCGCGAAGCTAGCGCCTTGCCCCCTGCCCCTGCCCATGCCCCTGCCTCAGCGCCTGCGGCTACTGCTGCTGCTGATGCTGCTGTTCGTCTCGCCTCTGTTCTCCTCTTTTACAGCTGCTGCACAAAAATAAACAACAACAAACGAATTGTAGGCTCAACGCCTGCTAAATATAACGCGTTGAAAACTGTTCCAAAAAAAGAAAGAAATTAAATATTATTTATAGCCAACGCAACAAAGCTAAAGCAACAAAGCAACAGCAACAAAATCGATGCGCGTTGAATTCATTTCGAATTTGAATACTTTTCGACGCAACTGTTGCCTGTGTGTGGCTACACACAATGGTGTATAAATCGGTCTACACCAAATGCACATACATTCGGTTGCCTTATCTATACAGGGTATGCGACACACGTACTCACTCTAAAGAATTAAATTTAGCTTGTCAACTTCTGTTATCCCATATACAAAGTCAATTCTCATATACAGTTTACTGACTGTACGTCATAGTCAATTTCAACTGTAGTTTTCAACAACTAGCTCTGGCTTTGCTATGGTATGTGGCAGTCTGGCACAGTGGAGCCTGAAGCGATTTCACATATTTTTCATTTTGGGGTCAGCTGATATTTGGCTCAGATCAATATGCGAACGTATTTGATTTTCTGTTGCATTCAGAAACAACAAGAATGGCCCCCTAGCGTTAATATTCAGCGATATGAAAACTATTTTTTTTTATTTGTTGGTCTCCCAGTTATTGGCGTATCCGAGCCGAGGGCAACGGCTTCCATTCGATGACTTCGGCCGGCCGCCCCTTCCGCCCCCCTCCGCCTGCTGTGAGTTGTTGTAAAAATAGTTGTTTGTAAACAAATGCAGACGGGGAACGAAAGTACTTTGACCTCGCCTCGCTGCTCAGCTGCCTGAGCACTCTGGCTGTATATCATTTTATCAAATTTACCTGTGCATATGCATATATATGTACCTGCGCACAGTTTGAGGGGCACTTCACAGTGGATGGTGTGGTGAGTTTCGGTTCTCTTGGCAGGCAGCTGCGCCACGCCCACGCTTTCGTGTCAGAAATGATCATTGACATTGTCGCGCTGAAGGTGTTTTACACCAATACACACATACGCACACACATACACACTCAAAGGTGTGCTCTCACAGGTGGCGGCAGCTAAGAGCACCTCGGCGCAGCTTCAAAATTTCTCTTCCCAGTACACTAATTAGCTCTTTGACACACATACACGCACACACAGACACAGGCACACCTGCTGCTCCCCGAGTGGCCATTGGAAGAGTGAGAAAAGTGTTGTTGCTCTTCTTTTGCTTGTTGCTTCGCATTAGCCGTTCGCCTTCTTTTTGGCATTACATTTTCCTCTGCTCGGCCGACGCGTCTTATTCATGGTTTCATTCTGAATGGCCGCGCTGCTTTCAAGGTAATTCTCAATCTACGAGTGTTATTAAAAACACGCTTCTATCTATATGAACGGCAATTGTTATAAATAGTTTCGGCAATTGAAAGTGCCCCACGTACAAGCTGCGAACAACGAATCGAATGTGCTCGGCGAGTTTGCATTATAGGGAGCTGCTTTCTGTGTCATACAATATTATTGCACGCTTGTCAGCAGCAATAAATAATTATCTGTCTATGTGTGTATATATATTTTTAATTGAAATCCACGTACATCAACTGGAAATGTAGCATTGTGTAGTGCCCATTGATTGCATTGCAATTAATTTTGCGCTGCATGGAAGAATAACAATAAACGCTTTGTTTTCCATTTGCATAAAAAAACATTTTCAATTCATTTACACGCATGCATTGCAGCACAAAGGACTGCCCCCTCCCCTCGGCCCATTCAACCGTCTCCCCTTTACCTCGTGCAAGTTTGGCCATGTGCCTGTCCACGCCCCATAAATATTATTTAATTATATATTTCTTTCTTAGCCATTAACAATATGTAGGTTATAATTTAAATAACCAAAGCGAGCGGGCATCTCATCAAAACATCAAATACTAAAAGAAAGAAAAAAATGAAAAAACAAGCAAAATACAACAACAAAAAGAAATGTTTCTAAAGAATTTCGCCTCGACTGGGGTCGCCATACAAATACATCGAAAAATAGAAAAAAATAAAATATGAAATATGTATTTATAGAAAATCTTCTCAAGACATTTCTCTATATGCAAACACTAACAAACAGGCGAGTGAGTTAAGGGCGTGCAGTTGAATGGACCTTCGGCTGTGCATAGGCCCCATTTGAGGACAGGCAAATCCATTTGGAAGAGTTACATAAGCGTTGAATGATTTATGCAAATATATTAATATATCGGAATATTCAATAAAAACTATTTATTAATAAATTAATCATTTTATGCTAAAGTGTTTTTTTTTAAACAAATAATATTTATATAGGTGAAACAGAACAGAATGAAGATGAATAAATTTTTATAAATATGAACTTATATTTATTTAAATTATACGCAAAATAATTATTAAAAAAGTGATGAAAATACAGAAAAAATAAATAAAAAGCAGATTAATATTAATTATAATTAATGCATATATGTATGTATATATTATATTATATATATACATATATGTATCCGAATTTATTTAAACATTTTTGTCAAATATTTTGGTAGCAAAAAAGAAATATGAAGCAGATAAATAAATAATACTTAATTAAAATACAAAATTTCTTTAAAAAATATTTTTTTTTTTTTTAAGAATTATGAAAAAAGTATTAAAAATTAGATGAAAAAATTATAATAAATATATATAAACATATATGAAAATTTCCTAAGAGAAAATTGAAAAAAATATAATAAATAAATATCATATAATATATATAAATTTAACAAATAAAAAAAAAAAAAATAAAATAAAATAAAATAAAAAGAAGTAAAATTTAAAAATTAAATTAATAAAAAAAAAAAGATATTAAAAAATCTAGAACATAAAAATATGTTATGCTTAAATGCATAACAGTAAAAATCAGAGCAATAAAAGCTAAAGTCAAAATAATGTGATCAGAAAACTGTTTTAATATCTGAATTCGAAATTTGATGATCTATTATAAGTTGGTGCGCTGGCTGGTGCTGCACTCAAATACATATTAGATACATATGTAGCGGGGGGATATTAAACAGTATAAATTAATATCTTACAACTTGGCTGACTGGCTGGCTGAGTGCTGTAGTTGCTGCTGTTCTAATGGCCCGTTGATTTACGGATCGACTTGGCCGCACGACATTTTAATGTGTGCCTCAATTTATATGCATTTCTAATGGGGCGCCCCGGCTAATGGTCGTGAGAGGGCGGCGGGCATACATGCTGCATATTAATCATACGCAGTGTTAAACGGCCGAGTTAGCCAGAACAGTGCCACAGCGAGATCCAGAGTCAGGCGGACAGATTAAGCAATCAAATTGTAGGCAGCCGTTCGCATTTCGATTTAAATGTCGCTGCGCACTTCCGGGATTAACGCGTCGCCAGCTGCCCATGGCCCGTTGCCCGTTGCCCGTTGCCTGCCTCCTGCTGTCTGCCTGCCTCCTGCTGGCTGATTGCCGATTGCTGTCGCTCTCGTCGTGTTGTGGACATGTTTCGTGGGCCAGTCAACTAATTAGAGATGCATGTGGCAATCAATTTGCGTTGCAGTTGCTGGGTCATTTCATTGGATTTTAGCTCGTCGCGCATACGCCCCGTATGCCTAGCCAAACATGATTTTATTTTCGTTGGCCAACAACAGCAACAAGAACAACATCACAAGCCCAGCGGAGGCGGCAGCATACGAAAACGTTTTAGTGAAAATAAATTGAAAGTCTTTGGAACATGGTTTCATGTATTGCATGTGTACAGTATGTGTGTGTGTGTGTGTGTACACTACACAGTTCGCTTTGCGCTTTAACGTTTGCTGTGATTTGTTTTGTGTTTCGCCTGCGAGCGCAGTTCTGCAGCAGATGTCAGCGTCATGTCGTGTTGTTTGTTTTGTTCTGTTTCTATTCTTTTTTCCCTTCTATTTTTTAGCATGTTCGCTTTGGCGGTTGAGCCACATTCTGATTGATTACACGAGTGCGATAGCAGACAATGGGGAAATAACACAGAGCATGCTTTAAATAGTTGCAACATGTTTCTGACAACTGCAGCAGAGTCCATAGACGAGTGACACACTGAATACAATCGTAGCAAATGAAGACAGTAAAGCATTGGCAATTCAATTTAAATTTCCGATAATTAATAAGCATTATAACAATGCATTCATTTAGCTGCTTCCAGGGTGCAGCCCACGGCAGGCGACTAAGCTGCTTAGCCAGAAAACAATTATAAGGTTGCGGCCAACGGGGGAGGCATGCGGGCCGAGTCTTGCAGTATCAGCGCACAGCTATCGATTGCAGGATAAACAGCAGGACGGCAACGAGGCTGCTTAAGCGATATTCTCAGAAGCTCAGCCAAAGGCAGGGCAACAGCCCTAATAGATACAACAACAATAGAAGCCGGATGGACGGAAGATAAAAGTGTATCGATTGCAGTTTGAGCACAATGAAAACGGCTCGACGGGCTGATGAGGGTGTTTGATGTGCGCTGGGGGTGTTGTTGCTATCGTTTATTTTTAAGCATATTGAAAATCAGCTGAAAAGCAAGCGCAGCGAATGAAAACAATTTTATTAAGTGAAAAATACGTAGCAGAAAATAACCCGCAGCCAAAAAGAAACCAGAAAAAAAAAAAAAACATCAACAGCCACAGTCGCAGCCCGAGCTAGAGGCAAAGTCAAAGCGAAGGCGACACAAGTCCTTGGCAATGGCCAAATCTTGTATTTACACCCAAGAGTCGGAAAAGGGTAAGTCCGGGTATTTCTGGCACATAAACAGCTGAGCTTTGATAGGGATTAACATTAGCGAGTTTATTGCGCATACGACATGTTGCACCATTTGGTTGCCTAGTCGACAATTATAATACTCTTTACACTGAATATATGTTAGAGGCGACAAGTTTTGATAGAGTATCTGCTAGTTGTGGCACATGGGTACATGTTCCACTTTTTTTTTTTTGGTGAACTTTTTGCTTGTTTTTTATTTTCCTCAACGGGTTGAGAACAACATGCGGGCGGGTGGCAAAAGCGATTGAAAGATGCGTTGAAGTGTTGGCAGCGACTTCGACTTTGACGTCGACGCCAATTCACTTTGAACCACACACGCACAACAGCCGCAGCTGCGACGGCGACGGCGACTGCGACTGCGACTGCGACTGCGACTGCGACTGCGACTGCGACTGCGACTGCGACTGAGCAGCAGACACAATTAAGTGCAAAGAAAACGGAAGCATGCGAGAAAATTTTACGAGCGGCGCAGGTGACAGATACGCTGGCGTCAGCTTTTTACATAAAAGATTGACAAGTGATTTTCCCACCTACACATACACACACACACGAATGCATAACTGAACGAAACAGGTGAGACAACAATGGCGCTTTGTGCGAATCCCTTCCTTCGGCCATGCCGAAATGTTAGCCAAATTGTTGACGCATTTTGATGGGATCAGTGCAAAGTTGTTGCTATAGACCCGAGAGCGGCTTATTGGGCTATCAATTTGTCTAACAAGATGCGCAGCTTACCTTTTCATCTAGTATGGCCATGCCTGTCAATTGGAACTTTGGAACTTTGCCTAATCCGATTTACAAAATAGATTCCCAGTTGGCAATCGTTGCGCAATTCGCGATCGATTCAAATCGATGGCAGATATCAAGCGGATTATTTATTTATTTTCGTATTGTAATTTTACAATTTTCTATATATATTCTTTGTATATATTTTATTTCTGGGTGCTCACACTCACACACACAGACACACACTCACTAATCCAGGCGCTTCGCTTGGTAGATTTTGTTGGTCGCGCGTCACAAACTACGCAAAATGCGCACAGAAAATTCGCATAAAAACTAATCTATTTATTTGGCTGACTGGCCCGCCTCCATTAGTGCCATTCCAGCAATAAATCAATAGCTTTCGAATCTGCTCGAATTGACTTGTTTGTATGTGTGCTTATTCGGTTCGCGCTGCGCCTTTTGTTTTTGAGTCTTGTAAAGCAACTGAAATTGAAATCGAGGCAACATCGAAATGCAATCAAAGTGCTGCAGTTCAATCAACATTTCTACTCTCGAGTGCCTTTTGTTCTTTACGGGACCTGCAGCCAAATAAATTGCAATGCGCATTACGAAAAGCACACACAGCTATATAGAGTGGGCGAGGGGAAGAGGGGGCTAGCCGCTAGCGACTTGGGACTTGGGGCTGGCCAAGTGCATCAGAACTTTCGATTTCTATCGCTTTGTTTGCTGTTGACAAATTTTTGGCATATCTGTTAATATTCAAGGCAGCTGCCTAGCATATTTATTTCGTGGCAAGGAAATGGCTGAAATGCCACTGAGTTGCTTAGAGGTGGCCAATAGATGAGGACTTAGAGAAATCGTCTTGGCAGACACCTATGAGCTATAAAATTGGCAATCCTTAAGAAAATATTAGCTCTGAATGTGGGCAGCGGATGCCAGATAATGGGGCATCATACTAGAGATTTACATTTATGGACCATATAAATAAGGCAAACAAAATGCAAAAAGTCATTTATTAATAGAACTTATAAATGGATCAATTTAAATAATCAAAATAGTTTGCATCAGTATGCTCAGATATACATCGTCAAATGTAATATAAAGTACCACAATTGAGTTTAAATAACATCTTAAAGCTCATCTGTAGTATATCAAGGCATCGCTCCAAGCTTTACCCACATTGTTAAGCAGATATCAGATTATCGCAACTGTCTTGTTTTTTAGGCCTTTTTTATTGGCCACCTGTATTTTTAGTAACTTTTACATTACTTACTAAAATCAGTATATGATCTAAGTATTCCATACATGATCTAGATTGTAGATATTTTCACTATATGATTAAAAAATTCGATACATGATTTAATATTCTGTAAATGATCTAAATTAATGTGTGATCTAAATATTCTATCAGCTATGTGACAATTTGGTAAAAGTGCACACCTTTTCATATATGCATATATGCTCATATGCAACTCAATTTTAATTTAATGAATTTTGTAAAATTTAGTGTTTAAAATAAAAATTGAAAAAATTACATTAAACTAAAAGTTAAACTTGGAGACTGTATTCAAAGTCTAACTATCGAATATTACAAATAAATGAATTAAAAGTGATATTATCTTCTAGTAAAAATATTATAGTTAATAAATTATTTCTTTTTAGATTTTAATAGAAACACGGAAGTTTCTATGTAATGTAAGCATGAAGGATTTACAATTAAATATTACTTTACTGCTATGTTATCCTCAATAAATATTATATTAAATATTTGTATATTAGTGTGGTCGTTGCTATATATGCATAAGCATAATTTATTGTAGCTAAAGCTGAATTATTTTAGCTGCTCCCTATGCGCTTTACGATATGAATAATCTTTTGAATTATTTTCAGCAATTAATATATTTATATTTATATTTTTAGTGCCGATATATGTATATATGATTCGGAAATATGCGAATCTCCATCTTACGATTTTAAAGGTGTTGGAAAGGAGGAAAGGAGCTCCCATGAAAGAAATCGCAAGTCGTAAACCAGTTTGATTATGAAAAATAATTTAATTTATTTACGTTTAACTGCAGGCGATAAGAGTATCCGGCGAATATGTTAAAATACCAGATAAGTCTGACGATGACAAGTGACGAAGCTATTGTTGTCGCTATCATTGCCGCTCCACAGTTAACAAGCAGGCCAACATTTCACAAGGTAAAAAGAAAAGAATAACGCATGCCACGCCCATGCCACCCATGTTGCCCATGCTGTTCATGCTGCCCATGCTGCCGTTGCCGGGGAAGTGTCAAGTGCCGCATTGAATTATGAGCTGGATTAAATGTCGATGGCAGGAGACTCAGCAGAGCGTGAAAACAGCGAATATGAATATAAATGGGGATTATTTATTTACGATGTGCCGGGCAGCAAATCACGCATTGCTTTGTATTAATAATCAGCTGTCCGTTAGCCTTAAATTATTAATTGGGTTATGCAAATGGTCGCTGTGTAATCAACAATAAACCTGGTCGAAAACATATTGCAAATAATTAATGAAGCAAACAAACACCAGAAATCGAAAGTGAAAATTCCATTTTTGCACTCTTTTTAATTACATCTCTCTCTCTCTCTCTCTCTCTCTACCTCTCTCTCTACCTCTCTCTCTCTTTCTTACTTTCTCTCTTTGTCTGTCTCTATAAGTTTTTTATCTCTCTGTTAAATTAAATTGTAAAGCACAATTGCGCTCTATAGGTAAATTTCTATTTCCCTTTCGGCAGCTACTTACTTAATTCCCAGCTCAGTCAAAGCCGCTTTAATTTGCCTTTAAATTGTTCATTTCAATTCATTGAGTGTCTGAATGAATTAAATGTTGGCATAGGTAATCTAGCAGCCAGGTAAATCGCTGGGCCAATAGAGCTTCGATTTACATTTGAATTGTAAATAGAATTAGTTGAGTTTTCAGTTCATACGATATTCATAAATTATTTTGCTTTTAGTGACAGCAAAAATAACAACTGAATAATTTAAGGTAATTACTTATTATTTCATAAATTTGAAATGATATGATAAAGTCTCTTTTATATAGAGATATACATATGTATATGTATGTGTAACAAACCATTTCATATCAAACTCAATTACAAATTTTGGTTGTGTTTGGTTAGACAGGACTTAAATTGGATTTAAATTGGTCAGGAATTAGCTTCGCTTCAGTGTAGTGTATTGGTTAGTCGGCTTGGTGGCTTTGGCTGCTCTCTATAATTTGGAATAACCATTTGTTAACTCTCGCCTATTGCAATGCCCTTCGAGCACATTTGGACAATTTCCGTTTCGATTTGGAACTGAGGAGTGCCTAAGAGCTTTCTCCTGTTTCGTCGGACGGGTTAGTTAATTGCGATTCGAGCCATTTGCATTTGCATTTGCTGTTGTCAGACATATTCAACAGACAGCAGACAACGGGCACAGCTGGCAGGCTGGCAGGCTGGCTGGCTGGCTGGCAAGCTGTTGCCTACGATGCGTTGAATTTACCCAATTGGCAAATTTCCTCATTGATTTGCCAACAGACCACGATGACGAGGGCAGACAACGGCACGGCCCGAGCACCCAGCCGAGAGCAGAGTCTGAAGACAGAGGGCTGCATGGCCCCATCTGCAGCTGGCTTCTCGCATTTGGGTCTGTTTTTGTGGGATTCAGTGAGAGGCATAGGATTGATACATGTAGCCAAAGTGGCAACGGCTGATGTGGTGGTGGGGTGGTGCGGTGATGCGGTGGTGTGCGCTGCGGTTGGCAACTTGCAAAACTACGCAAAACATTTTGTAAATTGAATTTGTGTTTTGAGTTTTATGCGCCGCACACAAAATGTAATTGAAATAAGTAAATATCAATTGAATATCCGCCAGCGGGCGGCAGGAAGTTTATGGAAGGCAATGAAATTATTTGTTTGCCCAGTTGATGCGGCATTGATGTTGTTGTTGTTGTTGTTGTTGCGGCTGTTGTTGTTGTTGTTGGGCTTGTAACAACAACTTACAAAGTAAACTCTTTGTGGCAAAGTTTCCGTTGCGGCAGGTCCAAATCAAAATCAAACGCATTGCAGACATTTGCCTTCAGGCATTAGCAAATAAATCTGTGCGGGGCAGGCAGCTTATGAAAAGTGCTTGTAAATTACAAGAGATATGCCACTCATAAAACTGATTTATGCCAAGCACAATAGCAACAAACAATGCTCACGTTCGACGCATATCGTGCTAAAATTGCGCTGCTCAAAAGTTAAACAGCGAGCCGACTGCCAAAATAAATGGCACGTTTATCATACGCCCAGTGGGCCCAGTGCGTTCAGCAATTTGGCAGCAGTATTTATATACCGCAAGCACGCACACACATGCATATACTACATATATACTGATGAGCATATGAACAGTTTGTATATGTCACGCCCCCTCCGTCTATCGTCTGCCTACCGCCCGCCTCCCCCGTCCTTCCTGGCCTGACGCACTGGCATACTTAGACTTTGGCTATGTTTTGCTTGATGTTTTCGCGTTTGCTTTTCAATTATATAAACATATTTAGATTATGTTCAGTTAACACTCACACGCACACACACACACAGACACAGTCGCAACTGTTGTGCGTGTGTGCATTAAAATTATAAATTGTTTGCTCAGCAAAAAGCAGCCAAATAAATAAATTCAAACGGAACGAAACAAAACGAAACGAAAAACAAAAAATAAACGCCAAGCGCATAAATAGCTGACCAAAATCGAATAGAACCGAGCGAGCGGCGAGCAGCGCTTGGAGCCAACGCGTCGTATGCGCAATGGGCGGCCGCTGCCTTGGGAGAGCTGCAACAAATGAATGAAAATCAAGTGGCCGCAACATGACATTGAATTGTTTTTGACTCGTTTTGTCACACCTAAATGCCGTAGCAATGCGAAAAGTATAGACTACATAAATATGCGTGCCTCATTTGTAAGTGTGTGTGTGTATGTGTGCCTGATGACGCTTGTGAATTATTTTGTGGGGTCGTTTTTGAGGCGCCAGCAGCGTTGACAGCTGTCAATGCTACTGACGCATAGGGCTACGGCCCAGCAGTGGGCTAAGGCAACGGCCCAGGGTCAGGCACTATCGTGGTGGAGCACCGATTCTTCCGAAATCTGTGCTGGCAATGCCAAGTTGAGCAAACATTGACCACATGTGTGTGGGTGGGTGTGTGTCTGTGTGTGAGTAAGTGTGGGTGGCTGCCGGCTTTGAGCCGCCGAAAATTCCATTAATGTGTTTGGCCAAATATTCAACTCCATCTCTGCACACGGCTTTGTGTGCGGCACTGTGTGATCGCTTACGCCTTGCTGCACTAATCGGCATGCCTCATTGGGCGCAACTATTGGCCTCTGTGTGTGTGTGTGTGTGTTCCACGAAAATTTGCTAATCTATGCTGCTAACTGCATCAATATCAATTTCGCCAACTACATAAATCCATTAGCAAATTAGCAGAGCCAACAACAGAGCAAGGGCGATGCGGTCAGCAAACTACGGCTAAGTCAACTGTAAAATTCATGGCTTATGTCAAATCTCACATGCCGCTCATTAAACACATTTTGCATTCTCAATTTGAGCCGTGCCGGAGTCACGTACCCGTGCGGTTGCCAGACGCCTGCGGCCAACTATAAAAATGACAAAAAAGACCACGTGCCTCATTAAGGACATGTGGCACGAGGCACGCTCGCATCGGACACACGTATCACAATTAGCTGACCTGCGGCTGGGCCAACATACACATACGGGCACACTGACGCATGTATGTACACGCACACCCACGCATGAACACACACACCCACCCACGCACATGCACCCACTCATATGACACACAATGAAATTGATGTATCTGAGGAGGTGACAAGCGTTTGCGTTGGAAATAATATGCTTTTAAGCTGCTGATTCATCATAGAGCTTATCAGGCTTTATGCAAAACACTGCAGCTTAGAAAACTTAGCTTGACTTGAGTCTTAGTATAATATTCAAATAATAGTTAATAATAAGCAAAAATAAAATACCGAAATGCAAACTTTAGCTTAACTAAAACTTATGAAATTTAAAGGCTCTTAAAATATAAATTAATGCGACGTTCAAAAGATAAAGATATATATATAAGCCAAAACTCTTATACAGAATAGTTAGTGTTATTTACATTAATAGTTAAGTAAGTAAAAACATAAAAAAACAAGTAAGAAGACTCTAGTCGAGACTGCTCGACTAGGAGATACCCTGAACCCTCTAATCTGATATTCTAATCAGTCTGCACTTCTTTTCGACACACATACATACACACACACGTATTAGAATGCGCTCTGCTAACTGCGCTTGGGCTGCGCTGTAGTGTAGTAACATTATAAGAATTTATTTGTTGAATAATTTAATTTCTAGATGTACAATCTTAATAAAAGTTTCAGGGCGTATGGTGAAAATGTATGTACATTCCAAAGCACATGTCTCTAGTACTTGAAATACGCCTTTTACAAAGGTGAGGGTGAGGGGGTGGATATAGGGGTGGGGGTACATTACAACAAAAATCGAAATTATATAAAATACATATAAGTCTACATTTAAAATTTGCAAGCTCTAGCTCTAAAGGTGTAGGAGATATAATTAAATAACTAGCTTTCGATAAGGTTTTTGATCGATAATAAAATATCGGGAGTAGTTATCGATATATAAAGAAAAACTTGTGTGACGGACAGGGCCAAATCGACTTAGCTCGTCGCCCTGATCAAGAATATATATACTTTGTGGGGTCTGCCACGCCTCCTTCTGCCTGTTACATACTTTTAACAAAACCATTATACCCTGATTTCCCATTTTCAATGGGTTCAGGGTATAAAAAATAAATCAATAAGATAATTAAAAACAAATAAATAATACAAATAGGTAATAATTTAAAAAATAAATAACAAGCTGAAGCTTAATTAAAACTTCTGTGTTGCATATATGTTAATATACCTAAACATAATTATAAATATTAATTGAATAAATAAACTAATTAATTAATGATAAATTAATAAATAAATAAAATAAAAAGAATATGTACAAAATAGTAACAAAAATTAATAGCAAGCTGAAGCCTAATTAAAACTTTGGTATTTCATACATGTTAAGATACTAAAAAATAATTGAAAAAAAAAAATATATATATATATAAATAATAATAAAAACAAATAATAAAAAAAAATAGGTAAAATAATATTTAAAAGAAAATATACAGCAAGCTGAAGCTTAATTAAAACATCTGTGTTTTATATACATATATATGAACATATGTGGACATATGATAAGAAAACCAAAAATTATAATCAACAATAATTGGAAAAAAAAAAAGAAATAAATATGATATAAAATAAAGTAACAAAATAAAGTAAATAAGTAAAAAATAGTAAAAAATAAATAACAAGCTGAAGCTTCACTAACTTAACTAAAACATCTTTATTTTATATATGTTAAGACACCCAAGAATAATATTTAATATTAATTGAAAATAAAAAATAAAAAAATAAATATAAATTAAACTAAATACAACTAAAACTTCCTGAAAGTTCAGGCACCTGCCAATAATAGTTAAAACTGAGTGCCAAATTCAATACATAGTGCACCTCCAATCTTCAAAAGCTTTACTAAAGGAAATAAACGCTGCCTCGTCGATAAAAGCTTCGGCCATTAACTGGAACTGATATATGGCTTTCAGCCAGTGTCATTGCCTCATAGCTGTCGCTCATGTTGCGCAAATCTAAACTCATGTGCGTAACGGATTCCATTTAATTTCGTTTAACATTTGACTCTTTGGAAACAGCAAAGGACAAAATGTCAAATCAGCCCCAAAACGAAAATCTCGTAATCGCAAATTTAATTTGGGTCACATAAAATTTGAGAAAAACGAAAAAAAAACAAACCAAAAACAACTGCAAACAAAGCCCAGACGGCCATAAAAGGCTACAGAGTTGGCCAATAACAGAAATCAATTCAGGCGGTCTATATAGAGTCAAGATAGCGCTGCATTGGCCGCACGCGTCGCTGCCGCGCCGAACCGGAAATGCAATTTGTAACTTGTGCAACAAAAGTTGTTGCAATTAATTGCAATGCGCCCCGGCTTCTGCTGCCAGACCGCCAGACACGAAAACCTCAATATTTTTTACATTTTTCTTTGCGACTTTTGCTAGGCAACGCAGAATTTATTGCATTTCATTTGAATAATAATTTTGTTCTTTTTGGCGGATTGTTTTTAATTTTTATTATTGCTTTTTTTCTGCTTTCTTGGCAGCTATCACAACGCATTAAGTGATTTGTGCTTAACAATAATTTTTGTTTTTTTGATATTCGTAATTTGCGCTGAAATCAAACAGCTGCAAAATTTGTGATTTCGTGCCAGGCGTCGTCGCCTATATAAAGTGTGTCCGAGCCACATATATATCATATAGATATATCATATACAGCTCAGCATATGATATATACATGCATTTACATACACATACTGCGGATATACATATATGCTATTCTAGTATAGATAGCATATCGTGATTTATGGCATTTCTACGGCTATATAAACAATTTGTTAAGACGCACACACAGAGTGAAAAATGATTTTTGGTATATGTATGTATATTTATGAACATATAAGTAAATAAAGAATTTGGACATGTTTTGGTTATTTCCAACACTGACTGATCCAGCCCTAGATTCATGTACTACTCCTATCACTCACCTCGGTTATTTTCATGGTACGCTTGACGGTCTTGCGGGTCACTTCGGTTGTCTCCTCAACGACATCGCCATCCTCGTCAATGGCTTCGGTGACCATTTTCTCGGTCTCGCCGGGAATCACCTCCTCGGTGCGTTCGGTGACGACGCTGGTCTTGCTGCCATCGTCATCGGCGGCTGGCACCGGATCGGGGCTTGTCTTGGTCTGCTCCTCGGCGGCAGCAACAACCTCCTCATTGTCCGACATGTTTGCTAATTGATTGTGTTTATCTCAAGGGGTTTATGCACTTCTTTTGAGTATCTTTGGCTCTTGTTTTAGGGTCACTTTCACTCGGTTTGGCGCTTGCTCACTAAATTTGTAAAACTATTGCGACTATAGCGGCCCACCGACACGCACACTAGGGCAGCACAGACACTCAATAGAGAATTTCTCAACTTGTTTTGCCTGAAAGAGAATCACGCAGAAATGAATATTTTCAATTTTCTTCTTTTTGCTTCTTTCTTCTTCTTTTCTTGCTTTCTTGTATGTGCTCGTGGCCCGCTCTGGGTTATTATATAAACAATCGAAATTTTTCAGAAAATAATCACTATCACGATCACGTTGACGATGAGGATCACGTTCACAATCACGATCACGAGCAGAATTGAGTTTAGGTTTGCATTCACGACACGAATTGGAACCTGTGAATCTTGAGATCTTGAATGCTTCCTGAGATGATCACTGGCGCTGGCTGTGTTTGACACTGCGAGAGTAAACGCTCAGCCAGCGACAACGAAAGAGGCGACAACAACGAACAATGAAACAGCGTGCAACGAACAACGGAATAGGAAGAAAACGACAACGACAACGACAACGGGAACGACAACGACAACGACAACAGAGACAGAGGTGGTGACAACAACGTAAAGTGACAGAACGGACGCGAGACAAATTGCAGAAATGAAACAAAATGAATTTCTTGTTGTACAATTAAAAACGCATAATGCGAGCGGAACGGAAAAATTCAGTTTGTTTCGTTTCGTGCAGCAATAAATTGAAAATAATCAGCGAGCAGCGCCCAGCGTCAACGCACGAGGCAAATTACACGATTCTGAGGCTTCTGTCCCGATCGATGGCACTGCTCGCCGTCTGGCCTGGCACCGGAACCGCTGCCGTCGCCGTCGCCATCGCCGTCGCCGGAGAGCGACCAAAATACCAAATACAATACATACAACTAGGTTGGACATGAGCTGTCTATGTGTATATTAATATACATATGCATCAATGTGTGTGTGTGTGTGTGATTGTGTATTTGGTGCTTTTTCCCGGCGAGCGAGATGCCCAACTAGTCGGGATTACCAAAATAGTCGCAGACAGCCGCAAGTGCGAGCAGGCCAGCTATAGTCAGTGTCCGCTCTTTGGCATCTCTGACGTTGGCTGCTGCTGCTGCTGCGACTGCGACAGATCGCTCTGAATTCAGATTTGAATGTTGACGTTCAATTCAATATTTTGGGCGAGCAGCTGCTGTTCGGGCGGGCCGTTTGCTAATTGTTTGACTGCTGCAAGTGCTAAAGCCAAATCCGAAATGAAATTCGAAATTTCTGAAAATGCTGAGCGAACGGGCTGCAATTAGTGCCGCTGGCCGAGGCGTGAGCCATGACGCATGTCAAATCTGTAACTGCCAGCCCTCCCCCCCTCCCCCTCCCTCCTCCCCTGCATTCGACGTGCGTTGCTGGCGCTATTTTGGTACACACCCTCGCCCCCGGCTCCACAGTCCATCAAACAATAAAAGCCACTAGAAAGAGCTCGAAGTCAGCGCGAGAGCGCCGACCCATAAATACCCTTGGACTAGGATATTGTTGATGTGTTTATTTAGTAAACAACCAATAATTTTAAGTTCAACTGTGTTTTATTTAGCTTGCAATTACAATTGCCTAAGGGCTTTAAATAGATGATGTGTTTTTTGCACCTTAGTCATGCTTAACTTTAATGAAAATAATTTAAATCTAAAGAGGCAAATAGATAAAAATAATTAAAATATTTATGTGTTTTCAAATATATCAATTTCTTAAAATAATTTTTTTCTTTAACTTGAGAGTAATAATAATTTTTCATTATATCTGTGATCTTATGATTCCAAATTTTGTTATTTAAAATTTATATTGTATTCAGTTTATAAAATTATATCAAGTCCTTTTTTTCAATAATATTCAAATATTAATAATTATTAATTTTGTGTATTTCTTGTTATACAATATATTATCATTTCAATATTACCTTAATTTTAAATTTATACATACATACATAATCTATTTTTAGAATATGTTAAAACTGGGTTATTAGAGTAATTTTTCATAATTAATACTTGTGTATACATATTTAAAATATATTATTTATAATATATTTATTTATATATTATCATATCCAAAATTCAGAATTTAAAATATAATATAATATTATGAAATTATGAATTTTGGAAATGATAATGTTATCAAATAAATTAATATAAAATATATATTATATTAAAGGTACTCTACTAAGCCAGTTTTAGTAACTTGTAAAAATAAACTTAGCCTAACCAAATAATAATTTATTTTTCTTGTTGTATATTTTTATTCCTAAATTTCTTTCTTTCAAATGTATATTTCCCTAATATAAGAAATTATTATTTAAATATTTATTCATCAACTTTCATATTTTCTGATATGAGACTTAGTGTTATACTTAACATTTTTTAGTTTTTCGATTTCAGACCTAGGGCATTTGAAAGTAAAACTACATATTATAAACAGCCTGTTGGGGATTGGGAGTGCGACTGGGACTAGGCCATTGCTCGTGTCTATTGTTGCTCTGCATCTGCTGCCCCGCAGCCTCTGCTGCTGCTGTCACTCCTCCTGCGGCCACTCCTCCTGCTGTTGCTGCCGTTTTTACGGTCTCTGACTGTCTGGCCATTTGGCCCAGCGGCATTTGCCTTGCCCGGCGTTCGACAGCTGAGCGCTGAGTTGCACTTGGGTACAGGGTGTCTGGGCGTTTGGCAAAACTATCGTGAGTGTAGCTAGTTTTTCATTCATCATACCGATGCGGCACTATAGCAGTGCGACGGACTTCCTGTAAAATCGGCTGAGAGATATATGAAAGACAAGTGCCTCGCTGTGCAAACAAAGCGCCGAATAAACGCAAGACATGAAATATTCTAAAATTAATGCTCGACAAATGTCTTTCTGGTCTCTCGGCGCAACTAGAAGCCCAAGCAGCAAGACGACATACATATATCTGCATCTGTGTGGAAACAGATAGATATACAGATACAGATACGAATACTTTGGCTGACTGTGTATATATGAAAGCAGATACATCGCTGATTATACTGCTTGTCTCGAGAGCAGCTGTAATTGGGTCTACATTGTGCGGGAAATCTGTCAAAGCGGCAACTTCTCAGCAGATTACAGATTACAGAGCCGCAGGCAAAGGGTAAAGGGTAGGGCGTAAAGGATAAAGGATAATGAGAAGCCGCCAACAGCTGTTGACTCCGTGATGACGTAAAATCACCGCTCAAATATGATTAATAAGTAATTTCTTTGTCAACAAGCAGCCCGCTGTGGCCTGTGGATGGACGGCAGCGTCAACGGCAACGCCAACGCCAACGCCAACGCGTCGCTGCCGAGCGATATATGGGAAATCTTTAATAATAAAACATAGGCATAAATAAATTATAGGGCAGTCAGCGAGGGGAGCGCAAAACGGATAATAAAACAAAGCGAAGACACTCGCAAAAAACAAAAACAAAAACAAAAATGCACGAAACATAAAGAAAAACTCGCTCATGTGAAGGATGCCAGAAGGGTTGCCTCCCATCCCCCAGCTATGCCTGGGCCCGGGCTTATTCCGTTTATCTCACGCAGTTACACAGTTGTACATTGCACAAAGTAATTGAAGTACTTTTTATTATAAACACAGCAAGCTGTCGTTGCCCCCTCTCTCTGCCTCTCACTCGCACTCGCACTCGCTCTCTCCCTCTCAATCTCAATCTCAATCTCTGTCTTGCTCTGGCTAGTGTCGTTGACTTGCGTTGACCTAGGAGCAGACCAGCCCAGGCAATGATATAAAGCACAGACACAGCCTGACAGCCAGCTGGCGTCTCAATGCCCTGCCAGCAGTAGCTTTGTGAGACTCATGTGCACCCATCACAATGCCAATTTTCCAGAAATAAAAAACTTTTGCCAATTGAATCGAACGATGCAAAGCAGAGAACAGAGAACGAATCATCCTCGTTGACTGCCACAAAGTGAATTGTGCTGTAAAATATTGCAGTGCCTCGCATTATGCCAGAATCGACAGCATCCTATGCAAAAGTTGTATAATGTTTCACGCTTGGCTAGTTTTCCATATTTATCAGTTATTTTACTCGCTTAGGTAAGGAAAAGAGTTTATCATGTGCAATGCTAAATTTGAAATAAAATAAACCTTCTAGCTAGAGGGTTAACATTTCTTGTATATTCTCTTCTATACTTTTTCGGCTTATATCCGTTATTTATATTTTAATATTAAATCTGAAGAGTTGCTTAATTTTCTACAGTAGATTTTTGTCATAGATTTGTATTGCTTTAAAAAAGGAATCGTAATAATCGGAGATCATCTTCTTCTGCAATATAAGATTATGTTATAAGCCATTTTGAATACATTTACATTGCAATTAAAATTAAGCATTTTGTAAATAAAATAGTTAATAATTTTTTATTTGAATAACCGTATATTTGTTGTTAATACCGTTTAATTAATATATCTATCTCTATGTATGAAAAGAATTGTAGTTAAGATATGAACTTAACTACATTTCTTCCTTAATTAAGGTTATATGTTCTGTGTGCTACCTATTAAGGTCGTAGCAAAAGAGACCTAACAATCCTAGGAAATTTTCCAAATGGAGTTCAATGTGAAAATTGCGGTCTCTTCTCTTCTCTCTCTCTAAAAGTAAAGTCCATCAGCTCGACTTTGGTTTTAGTTTCAAAGTGATCTGAATTAGTATTTCATTAAGTTACTTAAGCTGACATTAGTTCAGTGAAAAGTTCCCTAAAGTCCCCGCTATTATTAATTCATATAGCACTAAAATATATAATTTAACAGTTCTTAGCTTCTGCATTAAGTCTCAACTCTTACAGTTTTTTATTTATTTATTTATTTAAAATGTGTTACGGAACTGCAGTTAATATCAATAATATAGGCATCTATGTAAATATGCAGAATATTTTATATTATAATGAAATACAAATTAAATAATAGAGTCATATATTTAAAATTAATGAAATTATTATTAAATAGATACTTCCATCCCCTAGTATTTTTGTGTCGAATACCCTATATTTGAAATGCTTTTAATTTCCTAAATACATTTCTTTCCTTAACACGCGTCTATTTGTTTGGGGCATCTCAGGTATTCAACAGCTGCAAAAACTTCAATTCGAACTCAGTTCAGCTCTATTTGAAAGACGCACATGCAATTGGCAAACAAATATACGGGCCAAATTGGAAAACAGTTTCGTGGCCGAGCAAATTGTTTGAGCTGCGATTTTGCTTTTAACTGAAACGCAATGCAGTTGCCATGGGATACCAATTTCAATACAAACGCACGCACACACACACGCACACACACACACGCACACACACACACACACAGGACAGGACTCTGGACAGCTTGTTGGAGCTCGCTCTATGTCTTCTGGATTTCGCTGGTGTTTCCATTCGTTCAGTGTGTATCTTGGCTAGCGGCAGTGCTGCTAGCCGGGCAAACAGAAATGGAAATAAATAGTTGCCTAGCTCTTTTGTCTAATTAAAACGTTTCGTTTTGTCTTACTTTCTCGCTCGTGCTCTCCCTCTCTCTATCTCTCTGTCTGTTGCTTTCTCTATTTTTCAGTGTGTGTGTGTGTGCCTGTCCTCTAGCTAGTTCAATTTGTAGACGTCACATACACGCACACATTTATATATATATGTGTACATTTATAGTCTCACGCACAGAGTAAGCTGAGAAACGTGCGTGGGCCGCTGTCAACTCCTGTTTTCTATGCTGGCTGTCAATCTGTTTCATCTTCATTTCGTTTGCCTACCACCTTTTCGCTCGCTTCCATATGGAACTGGGGCCTTTGGCCAACCATTATGATGATTTATGGGCGGAAATTATTTTTTGGGCCGCCCATTGGCCCATTTGGGGGCGACAGCTACGGCGGCGAGTCTATGAAAACTTTTGCTGCCCACCTAAAAGCATGCAACAGTTTACATTTTCCATTCCGTTCGCCGCACAGATGTCTTCGCATTTTCCACACTTGACTGCTTCTTTTAATTTGAAAAGCGATTTTCCGTGTGTCCACAGGCCACACCACGCATTCTACTGACCGCAGATTGATGAGTCTTAGCTGGCTTTGGCAGAGCTCAAAATGTGCCATTTCCCGATAGGAGCGAGTGTTTGACAATTTGGAAGAGTATAATTTAATTATGGTTCCTTGTGGGTCGCTTCAAGATATTGAGCTCCAGCTATTGAGCTTTGAAATAAGTTGGGTTGCGCAGAGAAATAGGCCAAAGCAGGCAAAAAGTCCAATTCTTTCCTCTAAGTTCTTCTTCTAAGTATTACACCCAAGTATTTCTTCTAAGTATTTTTTCTTAGTATTTCCTCTAAGTATTTCTTCTTAGTCTGTCCACGAAACTTTTCTTCTAAGAGTTTTCTCCAAGTCTTTTACGCTTAGCTGAACGATCACACAATTAACTTTACTTTACTGCACTGCACGATGGCCCCCACTAGGCCTGGACGACTGAAGAAATGCAGCAGGTGCTGCCCTTTATATAGGGCTACTATCACTCACACACTCAGTCGTGCTCAGGTAGCAGTCGTAGCAGTCGAGCTTTAAGCGACCAATGGGAACACTCTCTTATCTCTAAAAGGCCAATGGGAACTCCCTTTGCTGTTGCAAGCATTCTGGCTTCGCTTTACTTAAATATAAATACGAAATGAACACTGCTGCATACATATAGAAAACTGAAATAATCTTCTGTAGTTCTTCTTCGTCCCTTTCTTTTGTTAGGCATACAGACAGAGAGAAAGGCGGAGAGACAAACTGATCTCACAGTAGTAGTCTATCTGACTTCAGACAGACATACGAATAGATATACAGGGAGACAAACGCATTTGTATTGTAGCTTCTCTTAAGAGCTGTGACTTCTGTATAGTCTGCCTCAATTTCTGGGTATTTCATTCCATACTCATTTTCAAGGAACTTATTACCAACACTGCAGGCTGAACTGGCAACACTGCTCAGAAGTAAATCAACAAGTTGCCGTTGGCCATTCAAAGTGCTATAAAACACCGTTTATGGTTGAAGCTGTAGCGAAACTTTTTATAGCTTAGCAAAGCACCCAGCATGCATACGCTTATGCAAAAGCTGTGCGACTGGAATTGTCTGAGCTTAAAAGCTTAGCGAGTGCAAACACTGCACAACTTTGGCGTTAACTCTGAAATTCATTTGGGGTTTTAACACCGTTCGGTACATTACTCACGGTGCTGAGTCAGTTATCAATTGGGTATAACCCGACATTAGCTACGATCAAACCAGTTCTTGAGCACTGAGCACGTAATGCTGTGTCCGTCATTTGAATGAGAGAAGCCCGCGCGCTTATCAACGCACATGGAAGGCGGCCGAAAAGTCAAAGGTGCTTTAAGTTCACCGGGTGCTGGGCGCTGGGTGCTGGGTGCCTGCGTGTAGGAAACTTTTGGTGAGCGCAAGCTGCCGAGAAGCGGCGCCTCTCACTAGAGACATATACGACAAGCTCTTCCAGTGCGTAGGCCAAGCCACACTGGCACAGAGCCGAGCCAAACAAAGCCCCAGCCGTTGGCAGTCGATTCAGTTTGGACTTCGACGTCTTGCCAGCAGCATCGTGAGCGCTAATAAATGTAATAAACCCAGCTGAATAAAGCTAAATAACAGACAACTTTATTTAAAAGTGCACAGCGAGCGTGCGAAAGAGACAGAGCACTGAGTGTGAGAGAGAGAGAGATCACGGCTGAGAGTGAGAGTGCGAGTGCGAGTAGAGTGAGAGTGAGAGCTTTATGTGTAGTGACAATCACAGCTTGCACCCGCCCCGTTTCCCCGCTGCGTCATGCAGTGCTCGACTGTAGAATTGTTTTGATTGTGAGAGCGCGAAGCAAGAAACAATAACTGTAGTACGACGTCTTAAGTGTTAAACATCTCGATGCTAAGTGAAAGTGGCTCAAATTAAATAAAGAAAAAAATAATTAAAAAAAAAACAAACAAGTCAAAGAAGGCCAAAAACTGAATTTCGTAATTTAGTGCGCGTTTTCATTTAACTCGTTTTAGCCGCTAATTGTTCTTAGCTTATTTGTTTCGGCTCGAAGGTCAGCTGTTGTGGCTTAAACGTGTTTGGAGAGGCAAAAACTAAATGCATGCTATTTGTTATTGTTTGCCAATGAATCAAATTCATATTCGTATCAACTAATTATCGCAGTAAACAAATGAGAAAGCTGTGTGAAAATGTTACAGCTAAAGCTATATAAACAGTTAAATGAAACATTCACTTTAAGTTTAATATTGTAATTTAAAATTTAATAAAAGTAAAATATTAAATTGGCCCTCCAATTTTAACAGGATTATTTATTTTTCCTTTACCTGTATTCATAATCACTCTTATTTTAATATTCAGTTAACTGCACCTCGCCGCATAAAAAACTCCCTAAAAATGAGCGCTGTGGATGCCATCATCAACTATAAACGCAGTCCCAACGAGGACTTTTACGCTCTGCTCCACTGCGACGAGACCTCGTCGGTAAGTCGAAAGTTTAATTAAAACCAATAATTAACTAAGTTCCCAATGAGCTGAGCAGCAAATCCAAGCAGCGGTCCCGTTAAAGATTTTGGCCAAAAATTTAATTTGGAATTAATTGAATTAGGTGCGAGTGCCATGGCAGCCACAAAGGCAACGCTTTTCCGCATTTCCGCTTCTCCAGGCAAACAGTCTTAGATAAACAAAGCTAGATAAAGCTACAGATACAGATACAGATACAGATCCAGATATAAATGAAATCAAATACAAGTTGACGTTTGCCGACCTGGCTTTCAGCTCGTCGGGGCATTTGCTTTGAGAATTAGTTTCAATTACGTCTCGCATTCAGATTCAGAGACGTGCCAGATTAAAAGAATTGAGTGCGGCTGCAGCTTTGAGATACAACTTAGTAGCTGCCACTTGGCAATTAAACGCCCGAGCCGACGAATGCCTGGTGGAAATCGTGTAGCTGGGGAAAAACTTTTCACTTTTCACTGACAGCCCGAGTCCTTAAATTATCTCTGACAAAAGTTGTCAGCGAGTGCGTGTGCGTGTGCGGGAATCTGCTTGAGTTAAGCCTGGCAATTATTTTCAGTTTTAATATCAGGTTGCTCGCAGCGCTCGCCTGTCAACGGCCTGACAAGATCTTTGTCATTAGGCTTACTTGTATTGAATGTGGGCATGGCTCGTCCGTTGCGTTGACATCCAAACCCTTTTAATCGCACTCACTTACCTGTTCAGCCCAAGGCTCTGGCCTAGCTTAATGGAATTTCACTGTATGAATAACACTCGGCACACTCGCTTGGGGTTGTCAAATTTTCTAGCTCAAAATTTCAATAACAATTTTCCGAGCACGCATGAGCGTAGCTCGAAGGTAACTTTTCCAGGCTGCGGCATAATCAAATTCAATGGCATGAAAAATGTTTTGACGTTGCCGTAATTTTCCACCTGTAAACATTTTAATGTTGGCAATTTTTCAAGCTGTCGATTGCATCATGTTGTGCCATCTATTGAATTATGCACGAGTTCCCCCTGGCTAAGCATCACTCCTGATGAGGGTGACTCTGCGGGCGAGAATGGCAAAATGTCTGCTGGGAAACGGATCTCATTAATATGAAAATTTGTAGTTTGCTCAAATATAATAAAAGCAAGGATAGCTGTTGCCGAAAACAAAGTCAGCTCCAGTTCTTCAAGCTGTATTCATTTTATATTCAAGAATTCATTCTCAATGCCATTAGGCTTAGCACTCAGAGAGCTTGTTTATTATTATTATTGTTGTTGTAAGTAACATATGGATTGGAGGCTTTCAGCAGGGACTCCAAAATGATATTTATTGCGTGCAATGTATAATTTTCCGTCAAGGTGGTGGAGTTATAGGAGTTCTGCTCAGACTTTGCGAAGAAATTAAGCCGTTTTTCTTTACCTAATTTTGATTAACTACTTCAAGTAAATTTTTATAGCTTATATCAATACCATTCACACTCAATTGATAATCACGCCTTTAATAATAGAAAATTTTACAGCAATGATATTTGTTTCATTCATCTTTTTACAAGTGAAAGCTCACTTTTAATAAGTTAAGACAGCAGAAGGCACAGAGTATGAATCTTTCTACTTGATGTGCCCATAATATGTGAATATATTATATTCAGTTTATATCTAAGCAATACATTCCTCATGTAAATTATAAAAAAAAAAAATAGCGAAAAATTAAGAAAGGTGAATTTACGAAACTTGAAATTGAATATTAAAAAAAAAAAAAAAAAAATAAAAAAATTTTTTTTTTTTTTTTTTTTTTTTTGTTTCTTACAATCAAACTTGTTTTTGAGCAACTCAAGTTATTTTATGCAAATTATTAAATTTTAAATTCCTAAAAAATGTTTATATAAAATTTTCAGTCTATTTTATTATTTTTTTTTCGTAAAAATTAACAACTTTTGTTACTATAATAGTTAGAATTGGATGCAATAAGCTTGGATAGATTTTTGAATGGCCTTCAGTTGAGCTCAGAGCAAAGCGATTACAATTCCCATTACTATTCTCACACAGATGAATCGAGCATTGTTGTACCAGATGGACCTATGCGATACTCTTAGAAATATTTGCATATGTCACGTCCAGTCTATATTCTATACATGTATGTATATATATGCAAACATGTTCGCTTTATTCTATATATGCATGTATTTATTTATGCATTCACAAATACGTATACCCATGTTGACATATGTATGTTTATTGGCTTTTATAATGAAAGTCAGCTTCGAAATATCTGTATCTGTATCTGTATCTGTATCTGTAGAACAATTGGACTGCAGTCTCTTGATACTCATTTGCAATTCTCTCCAACATTGGTGCGGTACAATCCAATGGAAATTCGGTGCAAAGTTAATTTAACGGCAATGCATACTAATTGATCAATTCACTTCTAATTGGTTCACTTTAATTGCATTATGCAATTCGCACACTCGATTGCAACAGAGAACCCCTGCACATTTCTATCTACTTAATGCCGGCCTCTACTATTTGCATATTGTGTTCATGAGTCATTGGATGCTGATGCTATTTCCCTAGCTATTGAAAATGACAAGAGAAGTTCTGAATGTGCCTCATGCTGGGTATTTTGTGTTCCTGTTACGAACCTTTTTTGTTGAAGCTTCAAATTTTGTGAATAGACGGCGAAAATAACAAAATGTCAACATATCATTTCGTTGACACACATTTCTAGTTATGTACATGTGTGTGTGTGTGCGTGTCTGTGTTTGGTATCAAATTCCCGTTATTGTCTGTAATACCAGGATCTACTACGCATTCACACCCCTTACCATGTATTACGTAGGAATGCAGAGAAAAGCCTGTGTGAATGTCTGCCAGAGATTCATTAAGTTAATTGTGGGCGTCCCCCATGGGAGGAGGGAGTGTAGAATCTCTGTCTGCTGCTGCCTGAATAACGTTTCTTTTTACGTGCCTTTGCCGTTGCAGTCAGCCGCATGAGTAATACAAATTGAAATTAATTATACGCCTCGCTGCCGTTAGCTCAACATACAAAAATCAACGTGCGCTCATTAATAATAGAAATATTCTAATAGCAAACGGAGTCGACAACAGTTTATATATATTTATTTACTCAGTGTTGCCAGTTTAGCCCATTTCCGGCTAGATCTAGCCTATTCGTAAATGGTCTAGCCTGCTTATAATAAATTCATTGAAAATGAGTATGGGGTGGAATAGCCAGAAAAGGAGGCAAACTATGCAGAAGTCATACTCCTTAAGAGAACTATAGAACAGAAGAAACTACGCTCTATGCCATCTCATAATAATAAATATTAATGTGCATAAGCTAATTAGCATATCAAGCATATACATACATATATCCTTGTGCAGCGTAACGAGGTAATCCGATTTAGTATGTGTGTTTGTTTGCCTTTATATATGTTCGTTTGTGTGACTGCATATCCTATGTCTCCGTCTACCTCCTTGTCTAACAGTCTGTCTCTCCGACTGCCTGCCTAAGAGAAGTAAGAGCCAAAGAAGAACTAAAGATGATCATTTAAGTTATATATATGTATATGTATGCAGCAATATTCATTTCGTATTTCTATTTAAGTAAAACGAAGCTAGAATGCTTGAAGCAGCAGAGGGAGTTCCCATTGGCCTTTTAAAGAGAAGAGAGTATTCCCATTGGTCGCTTGAAGGTCGACTGCTACGACTACTACCTGAAATCGAGCTGAACATTTGAGCGCGATTGAGTGCCTGAGTAAAAGTTGCCCTATATACAGTGCAGCAGCTGCAGCATTTCTTCAGTCGCCCAGGCCTGGTGGGGTCAGTTGTGCAGTGCAATAAAGTGAAGTGAAGTTATCAGTGATCGTTTAGGAAACACTTAGAGGAAATGCTTCGAGGAAAGACTAAGAAGAAATACTTGGATGTAATAGTTAGAAGAAAAACTTAGAGGGAAGACTTATAAAGAATACTTAGAGCAATTACTAATAATAGAAGAAATATTTAGAGGTAATATTTAAAGCAAATATTTACAACATATAAATATAAGTATTGCCAATATTCACAAGTGTAAGATATACATAGCTATATAGACGTTCCTTGCTTATAATTTATTTAAGGCTTATATAAATATATATCTATATATATGTATAGACATATATATATATATATAAGCCTTAAACTTGTATAAGCAAGGAACGTCTATACTTTATGCAGACAATGGAAAATAAACAAGCAGCGTAAAGTAATGGCATTATGAAAGGCTGACTGAGTGACTGGCTGGCTGACTGACTGACTGAATGACTGACTGACTAAGCTGGGCAACTGTTGGTCTGTGGCATCAGCGCTCATTGTGAATGTCTGTTATTGTGCATGCAAAGCCATTTTCATCAACAACTGGCACAAACAACAAGGCTCAACAAGAGGCTTTTGTTTTGAAAATTGAGTGCCCGGGCACCGTCCAAGCGCTCTGCCGGTCTACCGCTTTAGCTCTCTGCCGCTCTACCGTGCCACCGCCATGCCATTCAGAGTGGATAATGCGCTTTTGTTGCCTGGGTTGCGATGACAACTGTCAGGTCCTGTCAGCCGCCAAACTCGGCCAACAGCAGCAGGATAAATGCTGTCTGCCGCAAAATATTGCCCGACAGCAACTTGTTGCTGCTGTTGCTGTTGCTCCTGCCGCTGCTCCTGCTACTGCTGCTGCTGGTGCTGTTAGCTGTCACTGCAAACACTTTGGCTTAATTAATTTCAATTGCTCGCACAGCCTTGACGCTAATGTCAGCCAGTCGGTCGTGGGCGGAATCCGATGTCAAGGTTGTCGTAGTGTCAGAAGTCGTCCTTTGAGTCCTTTGAGCCAAGTGTTATGCGCTTGGTCTCAATTCTCGCACAATTTGGGTCGTCTTTCAGGCCCACGGGAACGTGGGATGCTATTACACTCAGCGGTTTACAGTTTCACTCTTGACATTTTCCGGCAAACAATTTCGCGGCGTACAGCAGAGCATCACGTAGATGTTTGCTTGTTATTGTCATCGGGACTTATCGCTTCCGCCCCATTGATGTTGCTCTGATTCTAATGCCAGACTGCGCTTGCTGCTGACAGCTTTACCTGTCGTGTGGCTACACCTGTTCGCGCACCTGTCCTTGACGACGCCGTGGCGTCGCTTGTTCACTTAGCGTGTGCTCAGTATCGACACATCGCCGTAATCATCTTTATGTTCACTGTCATCTTTATGCTCATCCCGGAATAGCACAAAATCTGCATGTCGCAATAATTTGAAATTATTATTATTTTTTTCCAGATTGATGCCACAAAATGCTTGGATAATTTATAGCAGAACAGAATTTTTCATTGCAATTTACTTAATTTGCGTAATTTTCTGTCTTCTTCTTCGCAGCCGGAGCAAATCCAGGCCGAGTACAAGGCGCTGGCACTCCAGTATCATCCGGACAAGAACAGCGGCGACAAGGACGCGGAGGCCAAGTTCCAGCAGCTAAAGGTAAGGAGCAACAAAAGAACATTTACCTGGAAACAGGAACGCAAACATTTTACATATTTAATAAAGTACCGCCAGGTGGGTGCCCAAGTAGGCGGCGAGGGCGAGGGCGAGGGGCGGCCAAAGACTTGGCATTATGCCCCCCGAGGGTAATTTATTTAAGTTAAAAGCTTCGACTCGAGTTGTTTTTCTTTTTTTTTTTGCTCTTCTTTTTTTGCATTAGGTGAGCTGAAAGCATTGTTGATCTACTCTCGCCATACACATAAATTATAAAACATAACCCCTCAGTTAGCGTAATAAAAAAAAACTAAAAGCACACACACGCACACATACACAAGCTGACACACACACACATATACGATAGCAAGAGATGTGCGTGGGGCATGCAAAATGGTTGGTTGTCAGTCGGTGAATGCTTAAAACCACATGGAACAAAGCGCAAACATGCACACGCATCAAATACACATACACACACACATGCACGAGCACACACAATTGAATAACCAGAAGCACACTCATTTACACTCAACCTCAAATTGAATTTTACACATAACAAAAAGCTGCAGAGATCGCGAGCACTTTGCAAGTAGATAAAATAAATTACATGCGACTATACCCTATATACATATATATACCCTATGTATGTGTGTATATGGCTACTATTTTGAAAAGGATTATTGATTTTGCGCTGTGTGAGGAGGCAGCAGCAGCAGAACAGAGCAGAGTATCATAAAAATAAACATATGTATGTACGCATATGTTAATGTGCGTCTGTATGTTTCAGCGGCTATTGTTAGCCACCGACAACGTAAGGGAACTAAATCAACTTAGCCAAACAGTTGCCAGTTCGCTCGTCCTTGTTCTGCCTGCCACTGCTCATTAGAGTCCTGTCAGCTACGGCGACAATAAAACTTGTTACGCGTTTGGGCAACGGCAACGGCAACGGCAACAAGTCGAGCGGAACTGTTCTTCTATGGATGATAGTTGTGAAACTGGGTCCAGAGCTCTAACTTGCCATAAAAGGCAAATAAAATTTGCAGCTTGTAAAGCTCCCTCTCGCCCTAGCTCTCCCTCACTCTATCTCTCTCTCTGTCTCTCTCTCACCCCCCTCTGTTTGTGTGTTTGCTCTGCCTTGGAACATGGCTGGGAGCCCTTTTTATGGTTGCTATAACGTCAAAGCCATAAAACAAACGCTGATGATGGCTATAAAGCATTTCAAGAGTAATTTCAAGATTCAAATGTGCATAAATTTGATTCCAGCATGTTTTCGTATAAATTTTTGAAATTAGTTCTACGCGCATCTGCCTTAAAGCATATTTGGTTAATTTAAACACTTTCTCAATTTAATGCAAGTAAAAACAAATTATTTCCCATGATACATATACTGTTAACAATAAAATGCCTTTTTGTTGTTGATAGACATGTATTTGCCAAAGATAATATAATGCAAATCTAAGCAATGCACCACAATGCAAACACTCATATTTATTATTATTATCATTTGTTTTTATGTATAACCGTAGCGTTGAGATAACATGAGGAGAGACTGTTGATAGAATTGATAGCAGAATCTGAGTCTGTAAATCTCCTATATCCATGGCTGTCTCCTACTGTTGCAGTAGTATTGGCGTGAGGCTTAAAGCTTGTGCAGAGGGAGAGAGTGAGAGGCAACATTGGCTGTTGCTGAACGTAGTCTATACAAGAAATTGTTATTCCCACAGAGCGCGTGATTTTCAAAGAAAGCAGCATGTAAACTCATAGAATTAGAATTAATGGTAGTCAAATTACCGTTACATATGTATGTACATATATTTATAGCATATATCCACACATTTATATATACATATATGTATATGCAAAACAAAAGTCTTAAGCATTAAGTCATCTCCCAGCGTGCACTTATAAAACATAAGATGATTACAGAAACTACATATATAGAGAAACATATACAAGACATGTGTATTCTGAGAACAAGCTGAATTTCATGGAACGTATATAAGAACATATTTATATTGCTGACACTCCCAGTTTATTAAGCATCCTGACGCTGTTTCCGACAAGTTTTTAGCCAGGCCAAGTCGGCCTTTATTGGCAAGAGCAAAAATGGCTACAAGGCAAAATTAATTGAAGAGAAATAAAGCAGCCGGCAGCTGACGGCTCGAAAACCTTGCTTGCTGACCCACATAGCCAATGAGTAGTAAAATAATTGATTATCACGTGCGAATCATGGCAATAAAATCTCAGAAGCACAGCGTGTGTAATTTTGCTTCTTTGTGTGTGTGTGTGTGTGGGTGTGAGTGAGTGTGTGGGTGTGTCTGTGAATCTGTGGTCTTTGTCTATTCATTGAATGCCAGCAGACTGCTTTGGCATACAAATTGTAGATGTCTGCTGGTATCAGCTCAGATAGGCTATCGAAGCCACTTGAGCGTGTAACTCACAAACGTATGTGTGTGGGTGTGTGGGTGTGTTTGTTTGTTAATCACAGTCATGCTAATAAGTATACTACACAAATTGATTACTTTGCAAGCAACGGCTCAAGCCGTAGCCAAACAGAGCAGAGGACGAGCTAAATGCTATTTGTTTTGGGTTTTAACAAAATCTGACTTCAATCAACTAATGCAAATAAACAAAAATAAAAAGCATTTTGGAAATTTTTTCACTTGCAGGAGGCCAAGGAGACCTTGTGCGATCCGGAGAAGCGGGCCGTGTACGACAAGTGGCGCAACAGCGGCATCTCAATGAGCTACAAGCAGTGGCTGGGTATGAAGGAGCACGTCGGCCAGGTGAGAAGATACACAATTGCCGAGAAGGTGGATAAAGAGGTATGCGTATGGGCCAGGAATGTACCGAAACAGAGAAGTAAAATTCAATCCCCCTCAAAAGAAAAACGAAAAACACCGTAGACAACTGTGGCGCTGTGTTTTCTCTGTATGTGCCGCCTGTTTAGGCTTTATTTATAAAGTGGAAAAATTACAGTGGCTCACATTGTATATGACTAGCATCAGGATCAGCGTTGTCTCTCCAACTGTCTGTTATCCTTTCAAACGATTTGCACTACGGCAAACAACAAGTGACGCGAGACCATATATATTTAATGATCTAGAAGGAGACAGAGATGATTATTTATTTATATTTATTTGTATATGTACATATATACATATATAGGTATTTCGCCATACCAGAGCCAGAGTGACTCATTCACTTGAAAAGGCAGAACAATGAGAGTTCAGGTTCTAGTTTCAGCAAGTCACCTAATATACTCGCATTCTAGCCATAGACTGAAATATAATTAAAGTTAATCAATTAACGATTTTCTAGAAATACTCCTAACGCACATTTCCATAAAAATAATATTACTTAAAGCTCTTAATGTTCTTTTTAACCGATTCTGGTATTTAATTTTCATTGTTTGTTAATTCGTTTTTTTTATGCCAAATGTACTTCTTTTAATTTTGTTTTATTTAATTTTTGCCATTTCTATATCAGTTTTTATTTATTTTAATTTTTTGGTTTACATATTTATAAATTTTTTTATATATACATATCTGTATATATATTTTTATTTAATTTGATTATTTTATGAAAGCTTAATTTTTATTTATTTATTTCTTTATATTTGCTTTATACAATTCTATTTATTTTTTTTCTATTGTTTGGTTTACGTTTTCTTATATTATACTTTTTTTAATATATATATATTTTTTATTTTATCTGTCTTCAATTTTTCGTATCAAGTTCTATTGAATTTTATTTCATTTAGTTAATTTTTTGGCTTAAATTTTTGGGTAGTTGTATTTTATAGTATATATTTATTTCAACCGAGTTAAAAAGAATTTTTGTAGTTGACTTTAGCGTATTCATCTTCTATGCATTCGTAAAACACTATTGTTTTTGGGTAATGGAATAAGTGATTAGATGAGAATGCATTTGCATTCGCTCTCTCATTTTTGCATTTTGAATTAGATTAACTGCCGCGTTGCAGGCGAGCTTTATGCGAACTTCCGTAGGAAATTGTCGCGCAGTCATCAAAGTTGACAGGGGGTTGGTTTCGGCCTGGCTAATTTGCTGTGGCCGGATGATGGCAGCTGCCATAAATCGGCTTTGGGTGGTCGCCTGTGGCAGCCATTTGCACAGGTTGCGTTTCTCATTTGCGGACTAAACTCACTCGACTGGCCATTGCGGTTACCTCCCCACTTGATTTGCTTGTAAGATACAGAGCTAGTAAGATTGGGCACGGCACACAGGAAAACCAGACCACTGGTTCAATTAAACCGCAAATGTGACTTAAATTTAACTAGCTACAACCTTGATTTAAACTCCCAGTGTAAAGCCTGACTCTGATCGCCTGAGCACCTCCAGTTTTACGTATTTTATGGTATTCTTTCAATGTGCCTCTTCATCCAAAGTGTTCTAAGTGTACGCCATGCATGCGAACGAGGAGCCAATGCATCCGAGCACAAATTCAAATCGATTCTTATGTAAATACACTCACGTTCGTATTTCAAATCCGTCCGGATGCATTGGCTCTGGCAGTAGTTGCGTAGCTGCACAAGAAAATTCGATTAATGGCCAATTGTTTTTCGTTCAATCAAAGTCCATGCATTGGGCCACACCTAAGACCAAGGACCGCATGTTGCCGGAGACCGGCGCCGGTGCTGGTCCGGGCGGTCCCAGCTGCAGCAGCGGCGGCCTCACCGCCGCCTCCCCGAACCCAGCCCATCGACGCGCATCCGAAGGTGGAGCCGCCCTCTACTACGGCAGCCGCAAGGCCGAGTGGGGCACCGAGAACACCGATGTGGCCAACAAATTTCGCAATTACGAGATCTAAGCGGCGGGAGAATGGATGGATGACCTGATGATGATTATCGATGCCATGAGATCAACGTGAGGAGAGAGCCAAGCAGAGAAAATTGTATGCATATTTTTAGCCCCTCAGAGGGCAGTATATCTCGATGTGAGTTTGAACAAAACATATTCCAATTACAAATATTATTGAACAAAGCAAATACAAGACATATGCGAAGAAAACATATATTGAGCGAAAGTCGCGATTCGCGAAATACAAAATATTATTAACCAACTCTACTTACCTACATATATACAGATATAAAGGCGTACGTGTTCTATATACAGGCATAGTACATATATTGATGTGAATTATAGCGTTGCAAAATAATAATTATATATATAAATGTTTATAGGTGTATTTAAAATATGAAAAATGGTAATTAAATATAAAAGAAACTGTAATTTCAATAAACAAACGGCTGGAAGGCGGCAAGAGGTTAAAGTTAAGCTTAAGTGAAACATTTGAATGAAATTAGTCAAATTTTAAATGTATACAGTGTCAAACTGACTCACATATACACGAGCACCCACACACACACACATACTATATAATGAATATATTTATCTACAACTATTTGTATATTGATGTATGTATTTATGTACCATGTGCCCCTAAGAGACAATCCCTTTGGAAGTGTTTACCAGTGCACTGAAAAAAAATTGATAACTCTAACTGAACCTAGCATCAAAATGCCCACCACACAGAACTTATCGGAAGCGAAAAAGTTGAAAAAAAAACCCTACCACAAAAGCGAATTTAATAACTATTTATACACAACAAAAAAAAACTGCATAGTCAAAAAAAAAAATCTTTCACTTGGTGTCCTTTAACAAGCAAATCCAAAATTTGCAAACAAAACTAAATAACTAAACTATTTTATTAATTTATGAAAGAAAGAGCAGTCACTCGTAGACTTGCTTAAAAACATAATGAAAAAAAAAAAAAAAAAAAAAAACAAGAAAAAAAAGACGAAATATAAATGTTTTGATGCATTGTTGTTTTTAATATCGATGTGTGATGCAATTCTTAAATGTTATACAAATGAATATCAAAATACAAATATATGAGCGAAAATTAAATTTTGCCATCGTAAAGCTACATTATATAAATGTTTATTTGAAATCATATTGAATTTACTCAAATACACACATATTATTGACCTTTCAATAATAATTGGAAATTTAAAAAAATAAATAAAAATAAAAATAAAAATGAAATCTAGTGAAGATTTAACTAATTCGTAATTAAAACAGAATCTCCTTAGATCGCAAGCCAAAGAAAATTATTTTTGAGGGCCCACGTGGCGTATGAATCGCGTAAGGCAAAGCTTCATAAACTAGCAAAATTATGCAAATACATAAATGTTGAATTTAATTTAGCGGAATTATGAATGTATAAATGGCAAACAAAATAAAGTCAACTATTTAAAGAAGTTTCTTCATTTGAAGAGGCTTCACGAAAAAAAACCTCAATGTAGTTTTTTCTTATTTATTTAAACTAATCTATCTATATGATTCACTATCTATATGATTCACTCCAGTTGACTTCCCGTTAGCTCTAAGACCTGACTGAGCGTGAGCTTCGAGTCGTCCCACTGGTAACAGGGTCGGCGATCCGATTGCACGAACTCACGTATCCAGCGATTAAGCACTGCATAATAATAGAGCCACATTGTTAAACCAATAGAGCTCGAATGCCCAGCAAGATTCGCCACTTACCCCACTTGGAGCCCACAATGATGGGGCAGGCGCCGTGCATGGTCCTCGCATCGCCCACGCCCGAGGCGTGCAGGTTGTACCAAAACGCGGCTAAAATTAGCGAAATTGAGAGACATATAATTACGTGTATGCAAAGGGGGCTGTACAAGGATCAGATGGAACTTGAATGCCTTAAAGGATAGGGCTTCATAATAGTGTTTAAGTTTTCGCTTTGATTGCAGCATAGTGTTTATAAGCTTAGACTGTAAGCGCATTCAAAATATTACTAGACTTCCTGCTAGTTTATCGTCCCGTAACGTTATAGAAGCCATTAGCCAGCCCCCATTCAAGTTCCTTCTGCACGTACCTGCATATTTCTTGGGTCTGAGCAGCTGCTTCAGAGCGGGAAATGCCGTCGCTCCACCCTGTTCCACATCGCTGAGCTGTGAAGTGCAAAAGGGAAAACATGTTTCTCAGTGGGTAACAGTGGGCAACAAAGGGCAACAAAGGCCACAAAGGCACTTACATAGAAGAGGACGGTGCCAATGCGATTGCCCATTTCCGGATTGGACACCTGCTTAGTTTCAAACTGGCAAAGCAGATTAAAGGAGCTTCATCATAAAATATGAATATGAATTTGAGCTTCTGTACTTACGGTTATCGGGTAGAACCAGTCCATATGCTGGGCATAGTGGCCGCCTATGCCGTAGTTGGCCAGCTGATGATCCTCCGCATACTCTGGAATCGAAATACATATACATATATGGCGGGGCACAGTTTCAGTTGAAGCTCACCCAGGTGCAGGTCGGTCATGTCGGCCACGCGCTGATCGATGGTGCGCAGCACTTTGTGGCGCGTCTTCGGGAGGAAGGTGAATTGGCTGGTACGCGCATTGGACACAACGGAAGAGTTGTGGCCCGTGACTGTGGCACGATGAATTTTGTTTTTGGCTAGCCTCATCAGCGTATCGATTTCACTCTGATAGATGACATCGTGGAAGAGCACAAGCAGTGGATCGTGGCTCAGCTCCTCGACCTTCAGGGGTGCCAATAGCAGAAAGGGATGCGTCTCGGTCATGTAGCCACAGCGCAGCTGACGCAGCTCTGACGGCGTGGGTCTTATATGACCATTGCAGGTGTGGCGGTAGAGCTCAAAGTCGCTCAGCTTGGTCAGGTCCTCAGGTAGGGGCTAGATATGCAAGGCGAAACAGAGATTAGATGAATTGGAGTATGATAATAAAGTCCCATACGCACAGCATGTTCATCGACTGGATTAGCGGTCAGCTCTTCGATTTGCTTTTGGACTTGATTAAGCTCTTCCCAGTTATCCAAGGGGCTCTCACTGCCTGGCTCTATATTTTTCAGCATTTCCAGGGTATTATTCATGCCTCGGCTTTCAGACTGGCTTAGCCTGGCTTTCAGCTTGACTAGCTGCTCCAAAATCACTGGCAGTAGCTTAGCGCGATCCTTGTCCAATAGACGGCGGTTCGCCTCCAGCAGCCAGGCGTGCGCCAGCTGCAGATGCTCATCTCGCGCCGCCTGTTCAGCTATGTCCAGGCAATGCTGAGCGTTTAGCTGAGTGCTACAATGCAGATGACGTGGGGTAAGTGTGATTAGTGCATTCCCTGTTAGAGTTTCTCCCATTTATTTGCCATGTGGCTCACCCATAGGAAACACCGTCGAGTATTCCAGCAGCCACATGCTTGGTCTGCAATCTATAAATGTACTGCAGACGCAGCAGTCCATCTATGGCGCCCTCCAGCTCCCGGGGATTGGGCATGTCCTCTCGCTGGCGCAGCCGCTGCAGACGTGACAGGGGCTCTGTAATTGAAGGGTGTACGGAGCGTATGCGTAATGTGGTTAGCATATAAGTGAATTGGACACCCACTCGCTCCGGTTGCGGCTGCCATGAGATTCGCAATGTGCTCCCAGTCCAGGGTCAGGCGTTTGCTCAGCAAATATTTGTTCAGCGGACTTTCGAAGTACGTCACGCCCGATTGCTCGGCTTGGCTACGCTCGCGCTCGAATTCGTCCAGCCGCCTGTCATTGCAGATTGAATTGCATCAAATTGAATTAGTGCCAGCCCAGCCCCGCCGGAGTCAACTTACGCTCGCAGAAAATCCAATTTGCTCTCATTATCAGCGATGAATTTTTGCATGTGCTGCAGCATTTGCTGCTCGTACCGAAAGACCTTGGACATCGCATGCACGGAGGAATAGAACTCGGCCGTGACATCACTCCAGCACAGAGCTGCCAGCACCGCCAGCAGCCCGAACAACTTCAGCTTCAGAAGCATCTCTACTCTCGGCCACGACTCGCGCTCAACTGATTTCGCCAATTGACCCCGCCGGCTGATGGCCCGTTTGATAGCATATGCATGGTCATGGCTCCCATACGCATATTACATAATTTCTAACCCCAGCCCTAGCCCTAACGTAGCTGCCAATAGCCAATCGAGCCAAACCTGTTTCTGCTCACGGAAAACGTAAAGAACAGCAAAGTTCATTGTGCCAAATAACTGGTTTTGAATCTACGTGCTAGCTGGCCTTAGATGTTCCATTGATTTGCAGCTCATATGGAAGATAAATGACGATAAAGAAGAAATAAGTTAAATTTGCTAACAAAGATAGGTCTGAAAATCGTGAGTCCTTTTGAAAGATATATTCTGAACTAACTTTCACATTATTATTTGTGAAATGCAATGAAAAATGAAAAAAAAAAAAAAAATTAAATGAAGGTGTAATATGTAAAAGTTACTGCTATGGGCTTTTATCTCACAACTGTTATAATCATTTTATTATATTAATTTTATTTTATTATATTAAACAAGTGACAGCAATTAGTAAATTGAAATAATTCATACTCATTATCTCACTACAGAATTAATTAATAAACGAAAAAAAAAAAACTCCACAAATATTCGATTACTCAAAAATAAAAAATAATAAAATATTATTTGGTTCTTTCTAAGCATTTCAGCTGCTGTTAAACTCCCCTGTTTTCATTCCCCCCCGACCCCTTCATTATGTTGTCGCGACAGAAAGCATAAGCCAACAAGCAAGAGCGAACAACTGTGTAAATATTTGCCTAGATTTCTTCATAGTTCCATTCCAAATCTATCTCTAATATCTGAAATGGAAAGTCAGCCAGTAACATTTGGTAAAATGATTCGACTGAGTGCGGTTCTATTGATGCTCGGATTGGCATGCTTCGAATTTGGTAATATTGCAGCCGAATGTGCTGAGCCCACTATGGGATTAAATAGTCTTCTGCAATTGGAGGCGGTGCTGGTGAAGCACTTGGAGTCTTATGTGGACAAGGTGCAGAATGAGCAAGAGACGATTTCAAGGTAGATTCGACGCAAGCTAAAATTAAATAATAGAAATAATATATGTATTTATTGCACAGTTACTTGACCGACATCGACAATTTGCACGAGCATATGAATAGTACGGAGGAGTACTATGGTAATCCAATCAACGCGTTCTTGACCATTAATCGGTTCGCCAGCCTCTGGAAGCATGAGATATTTGATGTGTTGCTGGCAAACAATACGCATAGCGAATACATTAATGCGATCGATAGCGAGATGGATAAAAAGAAACTTAGAGGACCCACGAATGAGGATCTCCTCATCGCCGCTGGCAATCTATTGGATATGCAGGAGCTCACAGGCATTCCCACCTCAGAGCTAGCCAACGAAGTTGTGCTGAGGGATTTCTATACTGACAAGAATGTGACTCTGAGCGCCAGCGAATGCTACGAAATCGGAAGAAGTTTTTATGACCTGCAGAGCTATGAATATGCAGCTCAGTGGCTACAGCAGGCACGCAAGCGTGCATCTCTGGAAACCTCGGCGAGTGCCAGTAAAATACATATTCTGGAACACCTTGCTCTGGTATACAAGAAGCTAAACAACACCAAGCTCGCTTATAAGCTCACAAACGAAATTCTAAAACTCGAACCGACCAATCAGGCAGCCCTCAATACTAAAACCTTGCTACAAACGGAGCTGCTGCTCGATCGCATAAGGATATCAAAGGTAACGGTGGATGAGCAAACGGATGAGAACCACTTAGAGCTTTAATGGCAATTGATTTCACGAATAAAATTGATATCTAATTGAATATATTGTTATTAAATTAAACTATGTAAAGTTGTGTATGTAAAGTTGAGTGTTTCAGCAGAGATAAAATTTGTTGGACAATGTGTTAAAATTAATATTAAAGTCAGAAATATATAGCAGCGTAATATAAACATTATATCAATAAAGTGCATATACATATATACGTATATATATGTAAGACAATATGTATTCCTGACATACCCTATTCAAATAAACTCAAAATGGGGAAAAAGGTAAACAATACAAATATTTTCCGAGCAATAAAATCAATTTTATTTTACATATATGTCAGAAAACTGTTATACACATTGTTTCATTCATTTATTCAAATATAAATATATATGTATACATGCATATAATAAATAAATAAATGCCACGCTTCATGCAGATTTTAAAATGTTTACCCTGATATGCGAGCCAGACTGAAAGAGAAAGAGAGAGTGAAGGAAAATTATAATTAAATTGAAACACTTTAAATCATATCAGCAATTTTACCAACCATTAGTCCATCAGTTTACGCTCGGTTGATAGCCCACTTAAATACGAATTGAAGCATAATTAATGATTGCTAAATAATTAAATGCATTTCATGCCAATGCATTTTAGCTATGCACTCAGAATTTCTGATGAAATGAGGTGAACTTGTTACGTAAAACGAAGCGAAGCTGATTCGAGAAGGCTTCAAAGCTTGAAATGGAGAGCTAGAAGTTAACAAAGCGACAGAAGGACTAATTACGCTTATTAAGACATCAGTTGAAGCTCCTTCACAGACGTAATTAATTCTTTGAAATTGTCTTAATCATGACGACGATGAGGAAATTAGCCCAATAACCAGGGCAAGGCGAAATTCGCTGGAATTGAGTACAAGTTCTTTGACATATTAAGTAACAGTTAACCTTGGCTCATACATAATTCCTAATACATGTTTGTCTATACACGAATGAACATAACATTAATTACGTAATTCGTAAATCCGATTGCGTAACTAAGGCAATGGATAAGGTATTTAAACGGTGTAAATATCCTGTATATGCATTTTTAAATTACTTTCTAGTAGGTAACTAAGGAAATATATAAATTTATGAATTATTTTCACTTGAGTAACTTTATGGCTATTAACTTTGGGTAAATGCTAATTGGGTAAATGTTAATTACTTTGCCTAGTCAACTCTATTTAATTAAATCTTCAAGTTCACTCATTCATTTAAAAGGATTTGAAAAGAGAGAAAAATCCGTGTAATAGCAGCTCGACTCAATGGAAACGTTTTACGGCTAGCATTTCTATAGCCTGCTTAGATTAGAAGCCAAATAATTTGCTTCAGGCATCAGTATATATGACTATATGACTTGCTCTTCTAACAACAATAGATTCGCAAGACAAGAAATAAACAAAGCAGAGAAGAGAGAACAGAGAGAATTCAGAAGAGAATTATAGAATATACTTTAAAATTTAAAAGGCAGTTTGCCTCTTACACCTTTCTCATGACCGTTCACAGTTTCTACCTCTTAGTTTAGCCACAGCAGCCGAGCGGCTTGGTCAATTGTTACAGCATAGCAACTTTGGCACCCATAAGCAGGCATTATTTTTTAACAAATATAAAAAACTTGCCAGTCATTGACCCGGACGGGAATAAAAACAGCAACAACAAAGGCTAATTATGCAAATGCCAACAGCAGCAGCAGCAGCAAAGCGATGGCTGTGGCTACTTTGGCTCGCTTTGATGTGGCCAAGAGCTGTGAGTGGCAGCACTGAGGAGGAGCACTTACGGGGACTGCTGACCACCGAGAACTCGCTCATCAACGCACTGCGCGACTATATAGATGCCTTAGATCAAAAGCTGGCGGTAATTAAAAGTGAGACAGCGGCCATAGAGGAACTGCATCAGCTGGTGGGCGAGCGGGTGGAGGAGCACATGGGCAATCCACTCAATGTGCTTACCATACTCAAGCGTTTCCAAAGCGTTTGGCCGCTGCTTGAGCAACAGGCGAATGCCAGCCAAAATCTGGCCATAAATCTTCCAGATTATCAGTTGGATTTACAGTTGCCCAGCGAGGAGGACTACGAGGCGGCTTTGCTCAATCTGCTGCGACTGCAATCCGTATACGACCTCAAGCCAGCCGCCCTCTCGCTGGGCATAGTCCACGGCCTGAAGGTGGGGTGAGTATGCCCAGAGAAATGCAAACAAATGCAAAGCACACACTACATTGACGCTTCAATTCGAACAGCTCGGCCATGTCGTGGAGTGACTGTCTAGAGATAGCTCGCAAGTCGGAGAGGAATGGCGACCACGCCGTAGCCAAGCACTGGCTGGAGACGGCGATGGGAATGTTGGCAGCTGAGCAGAATGCTACAATATCGGTCAGCGAGCAGGAACGGGCCAGGATTAAAATACTGGAGGCATCGCTCAATATGGATTACCGTGCAGGTGCATCTCACTGGCATTCATAAAAGTTTGTTATTTTTTTTTTTTTTTTTTTTCTATAAATTCCTTGTTTGCTTCAGGTGAATTTTTGAGCGCACTCACAACAGCCAAAGAATTGTTGCTCCTGCGTCCTGCCAGTCGCAGTGCACAAAAAGCAAAAGCCGAGATAGAACGTGCTTTAAACGGAAGTCCTGTCAAGTTTGTGCCCAACAGGAAGCTGAAGGCAAAGGTAAACAGAATTGCACAAATTTTCACAAGCAAACCAACAATAGCCCGATAAATAATCACTTTGTAGTATTTACTTCGAGCATTTTCATAGGGAGAAAAGCAGAAGGAGTTCATGGTAAAAGAAAGTAGTTGAAACTCTTTTAGATGTTCGAAAGAATCTGCCTTAAGTATCTCATTTTATAGCTCTAAGTTGGAAACATAGAAGATATAGGTTGGAAGATATAGGCTATATACATATGAGATATATGTTATACCGATATGCCTAGCACCCAATGTTATACACATGTTTATCATTTTTGGCAAGTTAATAGAGGATACTTTTGCTTGATTGAACTCAAATTTATATGTATTACAGCCACTATTGGAGGCATCAAATTGGACTTTCAATTTTCGTAAAAAATGCCTCAAGGTCTTTGTCTGATTTGTATAATCTTTGGAGACAATCTTCAAAATATTACAGAGCAAGAGCTATATCATATGAGAACTTCTCTTTTTGTGGAGTGAAAACTCCTTGATCTATTGTAATTAAATTGAAAACAAAAAGAATAACAAAAATCTTTAATTTGACAAATAATTTGTTAACTGTTGATTAGCCATATTTGCTATATATTTTATTTTTACAAATATTAATATATATGTATATTAATATATATGTATATTTACATGACGGTCTTTTCAAAAATTCTATAAATATCAATATCAATTTACTATATAAAATAGACTTTTCGAAAGGCAAATATTAAAATTTCATACTTTATAATTCTAAAATAGTTTAGGAATTTTTTCATATACTTTCATTTGTTAAATTTCTATTGTAGAATTGCTTACTATATATAGCAGAATAAAAATATTTTTTTTTTCACAATTTTCTATTCTTCACGTTACCTTCCGCTAATAAAATTCAGTTATGTTCCCAGCTGAGTAATCGCAAACCCCATTGTCATCTAATATATGTACATATATAGTTATATATATATCTATAATAATATGTATATGCTTGTCGAGTTCAACGTATTCTTCTTTAAATTCATTTCAAGTCAACAAAATCCGTTGAGCAGCTGATTGTTGATGAGCTGTGTCGGTCGACGGCACAGCAGCCCGTAACAGGTAGCCGCTTCACAGAGTGCCGCCAAGATGTTGCGAATCTGCGCATGCTGCGCTTGGAGCAGCTGAGTGAGGAGCCATACATCATGCTGTATCATGATGTGCTCAGCTCTAAGCAGACCGAACGGCTAATTGGTATGCTGGATGAGCTGCCGCAACAGCGGCGCTCCAGGAGAGAGGCCTTTGAGCCTTTGCAGTTCACTAAGCTGGCGCAGCGAAGGTTGCGTGGCATCCACAGTCAACTGGGCATTGGCGGAGTGGAGCCGGAGCTGTGGCAGGCACGTCGGCACAGTCACGAGCACGTCACACCACCAACGGATCCACCAAGCATAGCCGAGCATGCGGCACGTGCTCTGCTCAGCGTGCGTAATTTAAATGCAATGATTAACTAATATGTTACTAATTGGTCTATTATCGTCTCACTCCACCCATTAGCTGCAAGAGGCCAGGCTGGGCGGCGCCATTGTCTTCCCGCAACTGGAGCTCAGCGTGTGCGTCCCACGGGGCGCGCTGCTCTACTGGAGTCAACGCAGCCGGGAAGAGCATTCAGCCACGCCGAGGCCAGATTACCGAAGCCGCCAGCTGGTCTGCCCGGTGCTGCTGGGCACTCAGCTGAGTAAGTAGAGCAGCAACGACACCTGCCACAAGAGTCTTTCTGATATAGATGTGCTTGTTTTTCATTTCTTTCAGCGGCCTGGACGCAGCTCAGCTAAGGCCTCACAGTATTTCAGAGTTACTGCTGCTTGATGTGCCTTTTAATCTTTCCCTAATTGCCGCAATGGAGAACAAAAACCCAACAATTCCCTCATTTTATTGAATTTCATTTGCACTTTCATGCCTTTTTTCTAAGGCGTGGCCGTTCACTAATTAAAGAGCAAGCGAATTTCAATATTTATGCATCACAGCATTAGAGCTGAGCGTTTGTCTGGTTTTGGTCAAATGTCTTTTGTCGTCTGACAACAGGAAATAGTTAAAGTCAATATTAAATACTCATAAATACGAACAGAAATTTGCAAATGCTAAGCTCACTAGATGTCGGTGTAAATCAAATGTCAATTAAAGCAAACAATGGCACTTATAATGAATTTTACTCGCCCATTAATAAATACAAAATCCAATAAAAAACCGCTAAGCGACATACCCTGTTTTTGTTCATTGTTTTCAGAAATCAATAAAATATTACTGAAGGCATTTGATACATTTTGTGTCGTAATCGTCAGTTAAACTGTCAACGGCTGATTGATTATAAAGTAAGAAAATGTACTAAGAAATAAAAAAATATATATATAAAAAATTTATAATACCTGCATTAAAATATTTACTATATTTTAAGTAAATATTATAATGATATAATATTAAATTTATTGCATATCTCAAAATTACAGGGTATACTTATGTTGACTTATTGGCCAGCGCGACGCTTTCCAACACTGTCGCATCGTTATTGTCGACTTTATTATTAAATATCAAACAACGCGTTCTTAATTAGGTAGAATTAATAAGCCATCGGATAAGGCAACGATATGCCGCGACAGTGGTGAGTAGAGAGAACTAGAACTTGGGCCTGGTCAACAGCGCCAGCGACAACGAAAACGAAAACGAGCTAATGATAAGCATCACTAAATCAGCTTTGGCAAAGCCATAAAACACGCTTAATCGCCACGAAACTCGTATGCTCTTCATTAGAGTGGATCATAAGGCGACATCTAATATTTCATACTGCTCGACATAGACATAGACAAAGACAAAGGCATAGACATAGACATAGACATAGACATGGACATAGACATAGACATAGACATAGACATAGACATAGACATAGACATAGACCGCGCATTAATTGTTTATGCATATAGTGTTCTATGTAGTTAGCACCTGGTCGCGGGTATCCGTTCTTCTGATCGCGTGTGCCAAAGTGTCTGTCATCAGTGCTTTTATTCGCTGATCTCTCATGGGGATGTTCACTCCAAGCTGCGCCAGCCGATGCCGATCAGTTTGTTGTGAGACGCGAGGCATTGCAGACGGCTAACAAAGTTATCGGCTGCTATATTCCCTTTATATATACCTGGTAGTTAGGATGCGTGTCAGCACTGGACTGCTGGCACTAGGTGTGCTGGCCAGCCTGTGCTGTTGCCAGGCTTCGGATTACTTCTCTTCCATTACAGGACTGGAGCAGTTGCTGCACACGGAACAGATTTTGTTGAGTGATTTGAGCTCCCAGCTGGATGCGGCTAAAACTGTTCTACTACAGTTAGAAAGGTAAGGATAGCATAGTTTAATGAAAAGTAATTATAATTACTCTGAATTATTTAATTACCTAATCTGGTACCTAGTTCAGTCTTAGCTCTGTCTATTCATTAAATGCTAATCAGTTTCGGGTTAGCTAAATGTCATCCACTATTCAATGGGTTTTTTATTGATCATTGATCCGAGTTTATCATGAACTGTCCATAAAAATATACTATAAAATATACTATAAAGCATTCGAATAGAATTTTCCATTCAAGCAACTATTCCGCAAACTCTTACAGTTTGGCATTTAGCATTTCGCTCTCGCTGGAAAGAAAAAGTTTTGTGTTTGAAATCACGTAGATTCTCAAATGAATTAGAATTAATTAAGTTCTGCCGTCTTGGTCTATGTCTATGACGGCAGAGAAACTGGTAGCTATCGATTTATGATTAGAGTTTAGAACTCGTCTAAGCCAACTTCCACAACCTGATCCACAGAGAGCTGTCGGCCATAAAGTTGGAGCATGCGCTGGCAGCCAAAGGCCTGGAGAACTATCTGACCAATCCGGTGAATGTCTATCGGCTGATGAAGCGCCTCCACACGGACTGGCCACATGTGGACAGTCGAGTCCAGCAAATGAGCGCTCAACTCCGTACGTATCCGGCATGAAATTGCCTAAACGGAAACTCAAATGAATTATTTCAGGCTTCAACATTTCACAACACTATGGCCTGAGCTTTCCCAGCCAGGAGGATGTGGACGGCGCCGCACTGGCATTAGTTCGCCTGCAGAGCACCTATAAATTGGATGTAGCTCAAGTGGCTGCCGGCATATTGAATGGCATCAAATACGGGTGAGTGAATGGGCGGGGGAGGAGGACAAACCAAATAAGCAATAACCAGTCAAGCTTAAAATGCAGGAGTACTACACCCACACACACACACACACACACGCATACTCACACTATTCAACTGTGGCCAGGAGCGGACTCAAAGTTGCGGTTAAAGTGCCGTGACTATTCTAGATAAATCTATCGTAGATAAACCCAATCGTGCGGAATCGTGTTGTATGAATATTAATCTAAGGTTGCCCAACACATTCGCACACCTTCGAGTACTGCGGCTCCGTTCCAGTTTTAGTTGTGGTAAATCGTGTGTCGTGGGTCGTGGGCCCAGCCCAAGCACCACTCATATTCATTTCGATTTTTGTGCTGGCATTATTTTTAGCACGGACATGAGCTGGCAGGATTGCTTTGTGTTGGGTCAACAACTCTTTGAAATGGAGGACTACAACAACACGAAAGTGTGGCTGCGCGAGTCCATGGAGCGATTGCGGCGCCATCAGCCCCGCCCCAGCACCCCAGAGCCCGCCCTGCTGAACAGCATGGAAACGGTGGCACAGAGTTTATTCCGTATGGGTGAGCAGAGTCACTCACTTGCCACTCAGCTGGCCCAACTTGCATGCATATTTACCAAACGATTTTAGGCGACTTCGACACGGCATACGAGCTCAGCCAGCGCGTCCTCGAGCTGGATCCATCGCGCATACGAAACTGGCATCTGGGTGATAAGGCCGCCAACCTGGCGCACGACGGCGATGAGGGGGCGCATTCACGGCAAGCAGCCGGCTACAGAGTGAGACCTTCAGTTCGATTTATCTTGGTGGCTATGCGACTAATTTTGGCTTTCGATACGCCCACAGCTCACCCAGGAGTTCGCCCACTACGAGAAGGTGTGTCGCGGCGAGGTCGGCCCCTCTGCCGCCCAGCAGCGTCGGCTGCGCTGTCGCTATGCACGTGGACGGCACGCCTATCGGCTGCTGGCGCCGCTCAAGCTGGAGGAGCACAGCCTCGACCCACTGGTGGTTAGCTACCACGACATGCTCAGCCCCCAGCAAATTGGAGAGCTGCGCGCCATGGCGGTGCCACACATGCAACGCTCCACGGTTAATCCGCTGTCCGGCGGGCAGCGCATGAAGTCCGCGTTCCGCGTGAGCAAGAACGCATGGCTGCCGTACAGCACGCACCCCATGATGGGGCGGATGTTGCGCGACGTGGGCGACGCCACCGGCCTGGACATGACCTACTGCGAGCAACTGCAGGTGGCCAATTACGGCGTCGGCGGGCACTACGAGCCCCACTGGGATTTCTTCCGTGATTCGCGCCACTATCCCGCCGCCGAGGGCAATCGCATCGCCACGGCCATATTTTATGTAAGTTGACTTTACGGCCTAAGCCTCGATGTGTCCATTGACTCATGTACAAAATGTTTCTATTACGGGCCGCTGCAGCTGTCGGATGTGGAGCAGGGTGGCGCCACGGCCTTTCCCTTTCTCAACTTTGCCGTGCGGCCGCAGCTAGGCAACATTTTGTTTTGGTACAATTTGCATCGATCCTCGGACGAGGACTATCGCACCAAGCACGCCGGCTGTCCGGTCCTGAAGGGCAGCAAGTGGAGTGAGTATCTCAAAGCGTTGCGAAGCCAAAACAAAAATCTATTTGCTATCGCAATTTGCATCAATATTTGCTTTCACAATAGCTACTACACCAATTATGTCGCATTTAATATGTTCTGAATACATAAACATGTTTTCTTCATATATGAAAACATTCTATGGACAAATTCAAGTTTTAGAAATATTAATGCTGAAATTCTAATACTCAGCCGTAGAACAATAGCAACCAAATCAGTCTGGTGTTATTCTTGTGCCTAAGCAACAGACTGCTTTGTAGACTGCATTGTATATGCCATTAAATGGAACGTAGTAGTGGAGTGCTCAGAGTTTTTATAGTTAATTTAGCTTTTAATGACAGGTAAACAGATGAAGTGGGTTAAAGTGCGCTAGTTGGGTATACTCGACTAGCAGATAATCAGAGTTAAGCTACAACTAGATTAACGTTATTATTCCATTTAATATTATTAATATACTGTATTTATATTATATTATCAATTCCACTTCTTCACTGAACAAATTTAAGGGCGAACTGTTTGATATATTTATTTTATAATGAACTAGATATTGAATTGCAGCCGGGCTATTTACATTCTTCTTTATCTATTAATTAATTTATTTCTTTATTTTTATATTTTTTATTATTTATTCTTTTTTTTTTTTAATTAGTTAAGACTAACTAAAATCACTTGGGTTGCATATCAACAAGAATTTTTGAACCTTAAAAAGTAATAAATTCACAGTTTTAAAATTATTTCATTCTAAATGTATATATATACTCTATATCAATCTGGAGTAGTTCTTGCTTTGAAGCAACTGCAATAATCTAATTTGCTCAAACTGAGAGCGTCGGCTTCGCATGATCGAGCCGCTGAGCTGTGTGAAAAAAACTCTCATCAGAAAATGTAGGGAAACCGCAACGAATAACCTCTTTACAATATTTGACAAAGCGCGGAATTTGTATTTAACTGACATTAGCTATTAAATATTAGATTACAATAAGCTAAGACGCTAAAATTAATATACTTAATTACACATTCCATAAATTTTCTTATAGTATATATATTAATGACAAGATTTTTTTTTACGGATAGAAAAGGAAACATATAAAAAAAAAAATACTTCTTTGATAAAAGTATGAGAGCAATTTTTTTATCATCATTTGTTTAATTTATATGTATAAAAAAAAAAAAAAAAAAAAAAAAAAATAAAAAATATTAAAATATATTTTTTTTGCCTTTTATAATAATTTTAATAAACTTTTATTTATTTATTTATTTATTTGTGTTTATATAAACAAAAAGAGTTGACTACCTAGGCCAAATCACATCTGCCCTCAAACTGTTATCAATAAAGCTATATTTATATTATAATAAGAATCAATTAATATACCCTTATCAATAAAGGTATTTGTATATAATAATATGCATCAATTAATATTTTATATAATTTATTATTTTATATGTTTCTATTTATGTCTCTCATCTCCTATCTTCTCTTTGAACAGTTGCCAACATTTGGATACACGAGGCTACACAGACCTTTGCCCGGCCCTGTGATGTATTTCGGGATAATGAAGTTTCCATGGGCTATGATATAATTAAATAAACTTGTTGATTTACCACTATTTCGCTTCATAAATTTCTCATTTGATTTGCTTTATTAGTTGTAAAGAAATGAAAAAATGTTATTCTCAGCTTTTCAGCGCTGCGAGTTTGCTTTGCAATGCTTTGCGGTTCGTGGTTCGAGTATAATTGTAATATAATACCAGAGTGTGTGTGCTCTGTAAATGTCTTTTGTGGTAAAAATACATATAGAGTTAGCCAACAGAATGACAATCGAAGTAACTTGCTCGCCTGTAAAGCAAACCTGCTTAACAATGCACGAAAATTACTCAACATAAAAAATATGTTAACATATTTGAGATCAACTCAAATGCCTTCGAAAAATTAACAATAGACGACTGTTGTTTATAGGGTTAAGACTCACTTTTAAGCACTCACTGTGCTGCGAAGCTGACTCAAAACAAACCGTGAGTCGAAGACTTGATTGAGTTGAGCTCAGTTTTGCCGGCTATTTGCATAAACAAGTTCACGGGCAAAGTTTTAGCGGCTAATTTGCATATTAGCGACACAGAGTGGAATCACAATGGAACGAGTCTCTAGCGAGCGGCTTAGTGAAAGTAATTAGCAAAGAGAGAAGTTGTGACAAACGCTGAATGCTATACGAACGGCGGAGATGATCTCTCAGATCGGCTGAAAGACAATTAGCGAACAATTAGAGCCTCTGCAATAGTTGAGCAACTTTAGGTTTATTGAACTCGTGTTATTTTTTTATTATTTATTTATTACCTAACCACTTGGCCCAATCAAGCCTGACGGCTGAGCCTCGCGGGCAGTTCTTTGACTTGGCCTGGCCAAGAAGCACGTCGAAAGCTTCAGCTCCGCGCAAGCAATGAGAATGCTTCGAGCTTTTGTTTGACTAACGATCTGCCAAGACTGTTTGTTGTTCTCAAAGCAGATCGAGCCCGAACAGTTCTAAACGACGCGCCGAAGCAGAGACAGCACGAGCTCTAAGACTCAACATTCTCTAATTTGTAATTAAGAGAGCCAATTGCAATGAACATGTTGCCGGGAATTTATTTACTTGTATTGGCTGTACTGCAAATCCCTGCAGCCAAGGCGGAGTTCTTCAGCTCAACTAGCGGCCTGGGGCAGCTGCTGCACACGGAGGTCATCGTGTTGAAAGAGCTGCAGACATACGTGAATGAAATAAGGGAGCATGCCGACTTGCTTCAAAGGTAAGTTTACGCCCATCGATATCAAAGAGAGAGGCTGGAAGATCAGATTTCCTTTAAAAAGTCAGCCAAACCAGTTAATTGCTTAAGTAGTGGACCTTTATAGTTCCCTCGCCAGTCTGGTTCGACTCGGACATCTCAGCTGGCGTCTTTCTTAAGTACAACTAACACTACACCTAAGCAGCAGCTCATCAATATTTAGCATTCAGCTAGTATAAGTAATTAATAATCAATAATCAAATGCTGCATGCCCACATCCGATGATAGAGCCCACGCAAATTGTTTCTTTGGTATTTGTATGCTTGATCATCCAAAGCAACTGTTGGGCCTGTTTTACACTCGCGGAGAGTTTCGAGGCTGAGATTTGCTTATAATTTTATATTTTTGCTCATCATGCGCCTCTGGCAGTCTAATTTTTTTTTGTTACCTTTTTTTCCATTTAATTACATTTCATTCCCGTATTGCCACCTAACCGGTTCACATTAAGCCACCCGAATCGTAAGTCTGGCCTAAGGGAACGCTACAAGTACGCAAATACAACACGAATGTGAAAAAGCAAATTTATTTCATTTTATATTTGTTAGTATTCACTTGATTTAATTTTGTCATCGGCCAGCACTTGTTAATATTTTTAGAGAGCTGCCTTCTATTCAGTTTATGACCTGCTAATATCTCTAGTCGTTTACCTAATATACGCTTAGTTGACAGCTTCGGCATTGTTTGATCTTTGCATTTTTATGATCTAATGACATCGATGGTTACTTCAGCGAATCGCAGTTGCTGCTTTAAGTGTCAACGACTTGCCCACCTTTTGTATGTGTATCAAATGATTATCTTTGGAATTCAATTAAATTTATACGCTTAGTAGCTATATTTGCAAACCGGCTCGTCGCCAGTCTACCTATAATGCACAAATTAGTATTTCAATGGCATCGTTACGAAATATATAATTAAACTAAAAACAAAAGTAACATATATAAACATATAAATACATATAAATCAAACACTATAATATCCCATAGATAATTCAAACAGGATTTTTATCCTAAGTGCAATGCGGAACAAGTTTTCGCACCCCTTACTTTACGAGCGAGCTCCGCAGTTTGTCATCGAGCACATAAAAAATAGAGAAATTTGCAGGAAAGCGAATAAATATCAGTTATTTATGGCTCTGACTTGCTAAGAACAAACAAGTGCTACTACCTAATCAATAGCCCGATAAAATCGGATACTATCTAGCTGACAGACTCGGCGACATTGCCGTTGATCGTTATGGCGACATTTAATCTCAGATAAATAAAGAGACACATTAAAAGAACGGAGTGTGTCTCTGAGACAAGCGTAAAAACAAATTAATTATTTATTTAAAATACGCTTATATAAACATGGATTTAAAATATTTAATAAATACATATAGGCAGCACTTTTAAGGGGAAAGCTAATTAGAGTAAATATTGGGGAAATTATATTTGAAAATCGTATGCAAATTACGTGAGAGTCTGAGAAAACTGAATTCGAATTCTCACACAAATCGTAATCAAAGCATGAGAATAAAAAGTAAGCTCGTGAGAATCGCAAAGAAGGGCAACACAATGAAAAGTTGCTGATTGAAACACACACACAACTCTGTTTCTCACAGCAACTGTTAATAGAGCATTATGCAGTCATTTATGCCCAACTAAATTGTTTGATTTTTGTCGCTTAAAAGTTTTGATCGATTGTGCTGTGACAGTGTACTAAAGTGCTTATAAATGGGATGTCTCCAGGCATAAATAAATAAGTTAAATATGCAAATGGCGCTTATGCAAATGAAGAAAAAATTATGAAACAATTTAAAATCTGATTAATGCTTAACACGCCAACGAGAATTTCATGAATTTATTTCCCGCAGAGAAATCAATGAGATTAGAGCGGAGCATCTGACCGCAGCGAAGAGCATCGAGAGCTATCTCAACAATCCGGTGAATGCGTTCCGTCTGATAAAGCGCCTGCACACCGACTGGGAGACCCTGGAGGGCACCGTGGAGACCGAACACAGTCGCACAAGTGGGTATCAGAACGTGGTGAAGGGGAGAGAGGGCATCACTCACATGTTATCATTATCGATTTGATTAAACTGTTTTCTCTCAATCCCCGCTTTGCCCTGCCCCGGCACTCCTGCTGCTTCGGCTTGTGCTATAGATTTCCTCGAGGCCATGGCGGGCCACCGACAGAACTTGAGCTTCCCCACGATGGAGGACTTTGTGGGCACCACGCTGGCGATGACGCGACTGCAGCAGACCTACAAGCTGGACGTGGCCGAGCTGGCGAGTGGCATGCTGAATGGTGTCAAGTACGGGTGAGTGATGGCGGCCCTGGGCGTGGCAAGTGGCAATCACAAATCACACGCGACAGCTCGTTACAGATCGGCCATGTCGTGGCAGGACTGCTTCGTGCTGGGCCAGCATCTCTACTCGATGAACGACTTCAACAACACGGTGCCCTGGCTGGAGCAGTCGATGCGGCTGCTGGCCCAGCAGAGCTACAGCGATGAGCCCGTCTCATTGGATTTCATGGAAGCAGTCATAGGCTACCACGAATCGCTGGGCGACTACCAGAACGCACTCAATCTGATTAATCACGTGCTGGACGTGGAGCCGGAGCAGCGGCTCCATCTGCTGGAGAAGCGCGCGCACCTGGAGCAGCTCATCTCCGACGGCGTCAAGCGCGGCCTCATGCACGAGGTGGCGCGCAGGCCGGAGGACTACCACGCCACGCAGGACTACCTCATCTATCAGCAGGTCTGCCGCGAGGAGCTAATGCCAACCGCGGCAGCGCAACGTGAACTGCGCTGTCGCTACTTCAGCGGCCATGGGCGGAGCTTAAACTACCTGGCGTACAAGTTGGAGGAGCTGCATCGGGATCCCTATATCATACAGCTGCATGAAGTCATTGGCGCCCACGAATCTGTGCAGCTGCAGCACTTGGCTCGGCCTGTGCTGCAGCGCTCCGAAGTCTACAGCCCGACCAACGGCAGCACCGCAGCGACCTTCCGCACCAGCCAGGGCACTGTCTTTGAGTACGACGAGCATCCAATCATTGAGAAGCTGAGCCAGCACATGACTCTGATATCCGGCTTGGACATGGGCTTCGCGGAGCCACTGCAAATAGCCAACTACGGCATTGGCGGCCACTACGAGCCGCACATGGACTCCTTCCCAGAGTCCTTTGACTACAGCTTGCAGAGGTTTAAGACCAATCGCATAGCTACGGGCATCTTCTATGTAAGTGTGCACAGATGAAATTGCCCTCAAGTTGTTCAAGTTATTCTCTCTCAATTTGTCGCCGTATCCAGCTATCGAATGTGGAGGCAGGCGGCGCCACAGCGTTTCCCTTTCTGCCGCTGCTCGTCAAGCCCGAGCAGGGCAGCCTGCTCTTCTGGTACAATTTGCATCGCTCCGGGGATGCCGACTATCGCACCAAGCACGCTGGCTGCCCGGTGCTGCAGGGCAGCAAGTGGAGTGAGTAGAGAAATAAACATGTGCTCGCTTTTTCCCCTTCACATAATCACGAATACCCTCTGTGCTTCCAGTTGCCAATGTGTGGATACGTTTGAGCCACCAGGACCATGTGAGACCCTGCCAGCTGCAGCGTGATCACGAGGTCTCCTTGCAGTATAAGGACTAAGCAATCCTTCACATCTCAACTCAATCATATTTGCTTGCCATTTGTGATAATATATAAATAAAGAATTTAGTCAATTATTATTTGTATTTAGTATTTATTATTTGAATGAATCCAAGCCACATCTTAGGTCAAGGCAACAGCACTTTACTCAGTCGAAACGAGCGTGCAGGGACGACGGAACTCCTGCTGAGCAGAATGTATCCAAATGTTGCCGACTGTAAAATATTCAATATAATCCATGAAATTTGGTTCCAAGTATCTTCAATTAGCTTAAACTTACTGCGCTTGCTGCCCTCCAGAACGGGACAGCCAGCGTGTAGGACACGGGAGTCGGGTGCCAGGGATCTGTGTACGTTGGGCCAAATAACCAAGGAGCCTTTCACGGGCCTCAGGAATACATTGAGAAAGGGAAACACGGTATAGCCGCCTTGGAGCACATCTGAAAGCTGAAGTTGGGTCGAGCTTAGCTATGGACTACGGGCTTTGGCTTACGGGTGTAAACAGTCCAAGACTTACATAGAACATATTCGTGGTGATGCGATTGCCTCTCTCTATGTAATCTTCGCGCAGCTTTGATATGTAATCGAAATGCGGGAAGTATTGACCCCCAATGCCATAGTTGGCCACCTGCATCTCCTCGACATTTGTCATATCTAGGCCAGAAATAGCACCAAGCAAGTTGCCGACGGTTCTCATGATGGGGCTGGTGTAATTGAGCCAAACCTGTTGACTAACGCGCGTGTCTGTTACCACGTCCCCGAGCACCGTGGAGCGAAAACTTTCCAGCTGACTGGCCAAATCCAGGACGGATTCTATTTGAGGATCGGTCAGCACGTCGTAGTAGATATGTATGTCGGGATTGAGATGCGCCTGCTCCACCTTCAACGGCGACAGCCTGAATCGCGGATGACGTTCAAAGTCCAAATAGCAGCTCAATGAGCCGGGCTCTGGCAGCCGCTTGCCCTGGCACAGACGCGAGAAGTTAGCATACCAGTACGCCTCGACCAGCTGTTTGGGACACTTTGGTTCAGTGTCCTCCACGTCATCGAGTAGAAAGCGCACTGGATGGGGCGTGTCTGGTGAAAGCGAAGAAAGCAGCTCCCTCAATGTCTCGACTGCCTTTTGCTTTTCGCCCAGCTCCAGGTAAGTCATGCCCAAATATTCGTAGACCTGTGCGCGCATTCCCTGTGCATTGTCGTCCTCGATTTGGTCGACCAATTTGGCAGCCAGCAGCAGCCACTCGAGGGCGCTCCGGTAGTCGGCCTGCTCATAGAGCTGCACGCCAATCTCGAGGCACTCATTCCAGAACAACGAGCTGTTGGCCATGTCGCTTGCGGTGAGATTGTAGACGCTCTTCAGTCGCTGCAAGCCTCTGACGGCGCCCTTAAGATCCTCTTTATTTGGCAGGCCATGCGCCTCACCTGTTTCATTCACTACTTTGGCATATTCTGCATGTGAAGGATATTAAATAAATGTGAATATACATATATGGCAAGATTGCATTTGAGTCTATAGACACCTTCTCGGAGCTGCTTCTGGCTTGCAGCCAGCGAGTCGTGTAGTTTTGGCCAATCGACGACCAGGCGCTTGATCAGCCTGAAAGCCTGCAGCGGCTCTTCCAGGTACTCCGCATCCTGCAACAACTCTTGCCTGATGGCTGCATGCTCCAGCTTCACCCGCTCCACGAAGCTGGCAATTAATCAATCGATGAGTTGTTTTCGCCTTTCTTTGCAGCACCTTTCCTACCTGTGCATCACGTTAAGCTGCTCCTGGCGCTCCGTCAAATACAGATGCGTTGCAGTGACGAGGTCCAACTCCACTTCCCCCAACATCTGCATCTTGTCAACGGAAGAGTAATATTCGCCATTCACTGGACTCCAGGCAACACCCAACAGCAGCAGCCACACGAAAACTAAACTCAAGTGCTCCAACATTGTGTGAGACACGATCGAGCCAACGGACTGGGAGCTAATGTGGGCTGGCCTGATTGTGAGCTAATGAGCAGCTCCAAAAAATTGCCAAGCATCTGTTGAATATTTATTTTGCCACTACTACAAATATCTTTAATAATATTTCTTCACAAAGAGAACAACTGTTTTATCTAGCTAAGCAAACAGAATTGTTTAATTCCAACTATTCAAACCTCTATTATTTGAACAGCATGCACGGAATACTTTCATATGCGTTAACTCCGACGTACGATGCCGTGCAGCAGCTTTCTGGTTATGCGGTATGCAATAAATCATATCCATCATCCTGTTAACCGCGCGCTGTTGCGGGATGTTGCCATGGCCAACAGCAGCCGCATGGCTCAACGAGCGGTGGCAGTCGCGAAAATTCAATTTACCACAAGCGCTGTAAAGTATGCAACATGTAGCGTGCTGCATGCGTGTTTTGCCAAGCCTGCGTGCATTTGTGCACGCACACAACAACAAACACACACACACATACACACACGCACATGCATAAATCAGGTATGTTGGCCAAATACGAGCATTTACGCTGCTTAACGAGGTCAGAGAATTTTCGCCTCAAGCCAATCCGTAGAGCAACATGTTCATACGAAAGTTTACACAAAATAAAATTACGTTACTCCACCTGAAATCAATTCCCAAACAATTCAAAATTAAATGTCTAACAAATTTAGCTGATTTTATTCTTATGCTCATCTTAATTGATAGCGAATGGCAAATCAGCTGGATTTTAATAACTCTAATAGAGAAAACCTCAATACTCAAAAACGTACAACAAATTAATATTTTAACAAAGTCTGCATATTTTATAAATTTACTCATATTAATCAGATATAAGAAAATGTATAGCAAAAATAATTATAAAAAAAAAAAACACATTATTTATTTGTATTTAAATTTTTATATATTACTTTGATATGCCGTAGAATTCGGTTATAGCGTCGCTACGTTCAAAGGACCGTCGCTATATCCGACACGCTATTACCATATAAGTTCACTCCTATAAAATTGTCTAGAGAGTAGAATGAATGTCTAAAAGATATTTATGGGGTCTACAACGCTTCCGTTTCGACCTGTTACCTACAGTTTTATGAAATATTTATACCCTGTATTCAAATTCCACTAGATGCATGGTAAAAGAAACTAGCTTCAATACTAGGAGCCACTTACAGTTTTTTAACTGCAAAGACGACATAACAAGGCAATACTTATCCCAGACAAGGCAATACGTATACCTACCTGAAATAAAATCCTTCAACTATAATGGAATAGAATATTTAATAAGCCCAAGTCCAAATTAAACGTGTCTATGCTGTCTTACAGTTCCATTCAATAGTTAACGCTCGAAGTGCTTGAGATTCCTTGAGTTACAACAGAATGGAAAAAATCTATAAAATTCATATTAAATTCAGTTGCTCAAAAAGCCATTTGCTAATGAATTCGTATGCCTGTTAAAATATTAAAAAGTACAATTGCCTTCAAGTGTTCATATATGTATATGGCATTGTATTGTATTTTCACAATTCACGTCGGAGTATATATTTTTTTATTGACTTAAAAACAATAATATGAAATACCTAGTGCCATTCTCAAAAAAAGTTATAGTAAATAATCAGCTCAGTAAAAAACAAACACTGAAAATAGATTATAAAATAAAATAAAATAAAATTTTTCAGTAGAGTCTCCCACTTCTTCGCACATAAGAAAGCAAGTGAGTCTCATTTTCGTATTCGCATAAATCGCATTATTTCATTTTGTTTGTATTTCTAGCATTCATTTTTTATATTTTGTACAAAAATGAGTAAATTCAATAATAGCATGCCTAAAATAACACTAATGCCAAGTAATGGTATGTAGTTGAAAGAAATGGGTGTCGTCATCGGCCAGCCGGCGTTCCAGATGTTGGATGTCGTAGTTGAGTATTTACAATAGGAATAGAGTTTATGTTGCCCGGCTGGCGAGTCCTTAGAGATATGTTAGAGCGCAAAGTAAGTAGAAGTACGAGTAAGGGCGGCTGGGAAATGAGAGTCCAGCAACAGCAACAGCTTCAGTTTTTCTTCTCACTAGATGGCAAAATCACCATGATCCGGGGCCAGGTCACAGGGTCGCCTGAACTCCTGGCCACGCTCATGTATCCACTTGTTGGACACTGCAGAAAAGTAGAGAGTTTAGCCGGACAAGAGATACAAAGCTAGACAGCGGCTCAACCTACCCCATTTGCTGCCCGTGAGCACGGGACAGGCTGCATGTCGCGTTCGCACATCGCCTTCGCCGGAGCGATGCAGATTCATCCAGAATGCGGCCGTGCCCTGGAAATAAAGTGAAAGTCATTTAATCAGGACTTAATTGGATTGGAGCTCGTAGAGCTACCTTTTTGGGCTTCAGAACCGCATGCAACGAGGTGAAAACTGTGGCACCGCCCTGCTCCACGTCGCTCATCTGCAAGGCAAGGCGAAATACATAAAGTAAAGTTCAGTTTAAACATATTAAGTTCGTAACTCACGTAGAACAAAACGGTGGCAATGCGATTGCCCAGATTAAGACCCTCGAATGCGCGTATCTCCTCACGCTATAAAAGAGAAAAGAGTAAACGCAACATTAAAGTCAGGTGTGCTCCAGGTGTGCTTAATTTACTTCAACTTACTCGGGCGAAATCAAAGTGTGGCTCGTAATGGCCGCCAATGCCGTAGTTAACAACTTGCAGCTCCTCGGCCGAGTCCATGTCGAGGCCAGTCATGTCGGCGGTGCGCTGCACCACTGTGCCAATCACTCGGTGCTCGGCGGTCTTAAGCCAGGCGGATTTACTGATGCGGTAGTTGGCCGTTTCCAGGGCGCCAGTCACTGCGTTTTGGACGGTGGCGCGGCGGAAGCGGGGACGCGCCATGCGCTTGAGTACCTCAATCTCACTGTCGAACATGGCGTCGTGATAAATTACAATGTATGGATCCAGGAAGGCCTCCTCCAGCTTAAGCGGCGCCAGCCTCAGGAACGGCACATTGTTGCTCACATAGCGACAGCGCAGCGGACGCAGGACAGAGGGCGAAAGCTTCAGCTCGCCACGGCACAGCATTTCGTAGGCCTTGCGCTCAGTCATGTCGAAGACGCCAGGATCGCTCTTAACCACGGGCTGGACAACAAAGAGAGGATAGTTGAAAGCACTAACTAACAAAGACTTGTAGGGTAAATACCAGATCGGAAACGGGCGTGGCATCGGAGCCATCGTCCCCTTTCACTTTAAGCTTCTCCTTCAGCTGGGCAATTTCCTTCTCGTAGAACTTCTTGTTGCCATTGGCCCGCTCGTGGTCGGGCAGCAGTTGCAGCAGCTCGTTCGTCATGGTCAGTGCGCTCTCCACATTGCCTGCATGCCCAAATTTCAATTGCAAAGCCAATTTCAGGTTCCATTGTTGAGGGACAGGTGAGAGAGTAGAGCAGACAAGACTGAATTAATTACTATGCCTAAAAGCAGGCAACAGTTTTCGTTGCCGGCGACCTTGACTTCTAATTGCTCGTAATCAATCAAAAGCTCTCAACAATGGGCGTACAGTGAGCACTCGTGAATAAGCGACACTTCAACATGCCAACTGCATTTCGTATCACTATTTAGTGCGACGCCTGAAAGTTAGCAACGCTCCGAGGACAAACATTTCAATGAATTTTCAGAGGGAAGTTAATAATAAAGAAGGCTTGAGCCCCCATCGCAGCCTGACAAATGTTAAACGCATCATACATTATTCATAGGCACAGTTCCCCCCCCCGCTCAGCCCACAACGTGTGGAAAAATGGCCAGCAAATAAGTTCAAGTTTCTTATATGCAATGGCCGAAAAACAACTAAAGCAGAAAAACTTTTTAGAGACCTTCAGGCCCAGCAGGACCTTTTCTTGTAAAACTTTTAGCATGGTCATCGAAATTATTCACATTTATTTATGGCCCAGCCTTGCCTCGGCAGTCGCTCAGCGGCGAGTTCTTAATTAGTTTGCCAGACACTTTAAGCGGCGCACTTACTTTCAATGAAATTTCGGTCGCCTCCAATCCCGACCTGGCTGAGAGCTTCAATTTGCATTTTGCTTGCCAATGGCAGCCATGCTGACACGGGTGCCCTCGGCTGATCGACGGCAACGGGATTTCTGTGTCAGCGGTAGGTGTACGACAGCGGAGGTGGCAACTGAACCGGGGGCGTGGCATGGCATTGCAACAGCAATTGTTTTTCTTTTTTTTTTTTGTATTTTTTTGCATTTTTTCTGCAGTATGGCAGCAATTCCGTTTAGCGCAGCACGCCCACAAATACTGCGAAGTCAGTTTTTTACGCAGCACACAAACAACGGAGGAAAGAAACAAAAAACAGAAAAACGGAAGCTTAAGGCTGTGCCATACTCTGTTGAAAGGATGTCGATGCAGTTAGGAGCTCGAGTGGATATTTCTGGTCTTAATATTCAATTTGCTTGTAGAATTTTATAAATTCTGAATATTTTCATTCTCTATATTTGTTTGCATATTATTTTGAACGATTAACAAAAGCCCCAAGCTGAGCTCAAAATAATAATATTCATTTAAGTAAAACAGGTATTTAAAATTCAAATTAATAAAAAAAAAAAAAAAAAAAAAAAAATAGATTTAAGCGAGACAAAAATAATAATAATAAAAAATATATATTAATAAATTGAAAAAAAAAAAAAAAAATATTATTACATGACAAATATTTGTAAACAAAAAAAAAAAAAATTAAAAAAAATTAAATAAACAAATAAGAGAATTAAATTTGATATTTGTACTAAAATGTAAAATGTAATAATTCAAGCAATCAGTTTATTATTTTCTGTAGACTTTTAGAACCACTTAAATTAGTTAAATTTCAGAAATAAATTTGCAATCAAATTCCGAAAAACTGCATTCAACTGCAGCCATAGCAAAGCATGCTAAACTTTCAAGCCCAACAAGCCATTATAAAATTGGGTATATAGCAAAGGCAGCTCACATCGGCCATTAGGGCGGATAGAGATTCTGCTATAGATACAGATACAGACATACATACACATACAGATAGATAAACACAACCAGTCACGCATTGTGTTGACTTATGAATGTGAGACAGTGGGCTCAGGGGACGGAGGGAGCATTTGCCATAAGCTTAAGGATACGTGAGGGGGTAATGCGACATTAATAAACCGCACTTCTGTTTGCGCAATTACGTGCACTTGCTGTGCTGCAGTAGGCACGTGATTCTGTTTATATCCGACGGCTGCACGGCTTAAGCAACGGCAAAGGCAACGACTGCAACTACAACTACGGCACTAAGTCAGTCACAATATTGTCATTGCTCCTGCAGACAGGCAACAATTTTTCGCACTTAACGAGCGTCGGGCTTAATCGCCGGAGAAGTGCTGCTTGGCTCGGCTGGGCTGGGCTCAGCTGGCAAGGGGCCAGCAAAGTGCAATTTCCTGCTGTCAAATGGCCAGGTGGCAGAGAGATGCAGTAAAAATGCTCAGCGGCTGTGACTGTGGCTGTGGCCCTGCTGTCAAGGGGTGTCGAAAGTGTCATGCAAACGAGTCGAGACACAACATAAGAACTACAGTAAACACCCATACGAACGTCTGTTGCCAACGGCAGCAACAGCAACAATAGCAGCCAAAATGGCCATTAACAGATGGACACGTACTCCGTACACCCCATGCATGAACTTACCCTGCTTGTAGGTGCAGAAGGCGAGGTATTCCAGGACATCGGCACGTGTGAAGCTTTGCGTTTGATTATGCGGCTCCTCCAGCATGCGGGCCATGGCCTCGTTCATCCAGAGCACCGTGTGGTAGTAGTCCCGATTAACGTACGACTGGCGGCCCAACTCGAAGCAGTCATCCGACGACATTGCCGTGCTGCGTAATATTGCATGCCCCAGGCAGATTAGTCCCCATCCAAGTTATTTCCCATTTACATTTGCGTACACTCACCTGTACTGTATGCCGTTCAGCTTGCCACGTGCTAGACTAGACGTGTCCAGCTGGTAGGTGTCCTGCAGGCGGAGCAGCGCCACAGCCGCCCCATTGAGGTCCTCGTCCGAGGGAAACTTCAGCACATTGCGATATTGCGTGAGGTTCTGCACAAAATCTTTTGAGTGGAGCAAAGCAAACAAATCAAATTCAAATCGGATTACAAACTTTCTCTCAGTTCGAGATAACCCACCTGCGCCCACTTCGTGTGCCATCAGATTCTCCACCTGCCGCCAGTCTGTGGTCAGACGCTTGGTCAGTAAATACGCATTGATTGGATTCGATACGTAGGCGGTTATATCGCTAGCTGCATCTGCATGCTCTCTTTGGTATTCATCCATTTTGCTAGAGTGCAGAAAGAGAGAGAGAGAGAGCGAGGGAGAGAGAGAGAGAGTTACAAAGTTTTATACAAAGTTTAATAAGCAATTTGATTACGTTTAAGCCATCGCAAACTTAATTACGACTACATCTGTCTCGTAACGCCCTCGAAGCTTGCCACAAACTGCACTGCAGCTCGGGCGTAAATCAAACAAACACTTTGTAAAGTTGATGCTGCAAAATGTTCGTTTTATTTATAATTAATGAAATTAAAGCTGAGTACATTCCAAAAGTTTTTTAATTTTATGAAGCCAGCCAGACTGCAAACTGTTTTGTATTTAATATTTATTTTTCTCCATCAATGAAACTTAAAACCCAGCCGAAGCCCCACTCTAAAAACTTTTTGGCACACTGCAAAAGTTTTTTGGAGGTCAAAGCAACATAAAGAAAAAACACCGAATTCGATAGATACAGCATTGCAATAGCAAAATCATATTTATTGATTTATTTCAATTTCGATATCATGTGACAAATCAAAGTGAAATGCGAGCCCTGAGGCGGGCACAGAATTTCTCATAATCGTAATACAAGTTAAAGTGAATTTGTTTTTTCCTAGTCAGGGAATTAAAAATATATATATATGAGTTTCTTTTTTATCAGAGTAAACAAGTAAGGGTGCTCTAGAGTGACCGACTCTTCATAATGCCCGCACACACACAGCGCGTTCTCTGTTTGTACGCAGCATCTGTGTTTGGTCTGCACTTGTGGGCTTTACTATGCCAACATATTTATTCAATTCCTATTGCTTAAATGGAACTCTCTGAAACAAGTTTTTCGAGTGTAATATCAATTTTAGTATGAGGAAATGAAATACAGAAATATACATTTAATTTTTAAAGCCTCTTTAGTTTTCATGACGGGCAGTCGTACGGAAGAACGGATGGGCAGACGGACATGGCTAGATCTACCCAGTTTTCAACTGTTCTTGCTATAAACATTTTCATAAATAAAAGTAAATAAATAAATAATAATATAAAAAAAAAATTATATATAAAAAAGTAAAATAAGTACATAAAGAAATATTTCGAAAAGAAGTTAAAAATAGGTAATACATAAATACAAAAAAATATATAAATATATAAACATGTAATTAAAAAATAAATTAAATGAATAAAAAATCATAATAGCAAATAAACAAAGATATATACTGTCTGGACTCCTTCTCTCTGTTATATACATCTTAACAAACTCACTATACCTATTACGATTAAAAACTGTCCAGAGTATAATAAAATTAAAATTTTAAGAGAAATTCAACAGGTATTTTGGTAGTTCTACCTCATCTACAAAATTCAAAGCCATATTATTTTCATTAAAATATTTAAATTTTATATTAAAGGAATATTACTAAACAAATAAATTGATTTGAGTTAAAAATGTAAAACTTAAAGAAAAGTCTCGGCAAAAGTATAAAGTTTAAATGAAAATGATAAATGAATGCAAATAGAAACAGATGACAGTTAATGAGAGCTGAAGCAAGACAAAACACATTCAAGATTAATTAAATGAATAATGGTTCATTAGGCTAAAGGAAGGGAATTTGGTAAGAATACGAATTAAAATTAGAGTTCGGGATAAAACATAAAAAATAAAATGAGCCCAGAGAACTAATTAAGGCAGTCAGCCCGGTAGAGCACGCGAGCTCTCCCTGCCTTAAATAATTGAGTTAAAATCTTCAGCAGAAAAGTACAAAAGTGTGAGTTGTGTGCGATTGTTGAATAACTTTATTGTATGTGCAAATCTTAAGCAAAATGTCGAACAATATCATAGACAATAATTTAGATAGTAATTATTAAAACAAATGCTGATGCCTTACAACTAATTACAACCCATTTATCTCAAGGCGCGCCCCATGCTGCGATATTTACAGTCTTGAAAAATTCAGTGCAGGAATTTCGTACACGTCTCCAATTACGAATACTTTTTTTGGTCTCCTAGCCGTTGCGGATGCCGCTCGCTAAAAAGAATAGAGAGAAACTAAGACTAAGATTAATTGCTACGAACTAGGCTAAGATTAAGACTAAGACAACAAACAGCAGACAGCGTCTAGACCACATTGACGCGGTTGTCTGGCGGCGGGCGATAGCACCAGAGGCTGCCAATGACGCCCAGGCCGATGAAGAACATGGTGAAGGTGGACAGGCCCAGGATGACGCCCGTGGTGACATCGTGGAGCGGCAGTCCCGGAAACGGGTCCAGCACCAGGATGAGCAGCAGGCCGCAGCACTTGAACAGGCAGAAGATGGTGACCAGGATGTAGCCGGAGGTGTAGCTGCGGTTCGGCAGCCACTCGCAGTGGCGCGAGCGAAAGCCTAGAAATCCAAGGCCCATGCCGCAAAAGGAGGCAACCAGTCCGAACTGCAGGTAGAATGACTTGCCGAGCTAAAGTAGAGAAGGTGGGAAATAAGTCGAGGATCGATGGGAGCGAGTCGCAGACTTGAGCACACTTACATGGGCGATCATGTAGATGATGAGGCCGGCATTCATGGTGCTGCCCAGGACGAGCATCAACGAGACAATGGCCAGCGTGATGGTGGCATTGGCCAGCTTCTGTGGGTACGAGTTGTTGTTGATGTTCGACTTGCCATGGACGCTGCTCAGATCCAGCTCCTGGCCCTGCACACGCGGACTAATCACTGCCGTGGTGCGGTCACTGGCCAGCTGCTGCTGTTGAGCTGTGGCCGTCGCTGCCGGCTTCACCGTCTCGTAGTGCAGTCGCTGCGGCGAGAGTCGCTGCTGGCGCAGCGGCAGCGCCGGCGACGGCGCAACTGAGACGGTGGTGGTGGTGGCCTGCTGGTGGAGGCTGATGTGCTGCTGGCTCTGGTAGAGCTGTAGCTGACGCTCGCGTAGCAGCTGCTCGTGGTGGGCAGCGTTGCGCGGCGTCGAATGGGCTAGGCGCGGTGGTGGTTGCATTTTGCGGGGTGTGGTAAGCAGTTCGTGCAGCGCTCGTGTGGCAGCTGCCGCATTGCGCTGCTGCGGGGTCGATGTACGCATGTTGAATGGCTGATTCAGCTCGGTGTTGCTCAAGCAGGTCTCCTGCTGCGCCTGCGCCGAGTCCTCCGCCGCCAAGTAGTCGTCATCCGCTTCCGTGGGTATGACCGCATAGCGATGCGCCCGTCCATTGTGCATCTGTATGATCTCCTGGTTCTCGTCCACCAGCTCCTCATCCTCCGCTGTGGGCACCATCTGATAGCGCTGGTTGCTGTTCTTGTCCACAATGAGGAAGGTCTTGCTGCCAAAGTCGCTGGAGAAGGCGTGCTTGATCTTGGGCGCTGGCTTGGGCGGCGGCGCGTTCAGTGTGGGCGGCAGGCTGGCGAACTGCGTCTCCTGCTGCTGTTGCGGCTCCTCGTGAAAGGAGTGCGGCTCCTCGTCTGACTGCAGGCCCTGCCGCGAGCCATACCGATCCAGATTGTCCTGCGAGCGCGCCAAGCGCTGCGCCGCCTGGCCAGGCACAATGGCATAGCGACTGGCCACGGCGCCTAGATCCTCCAGTGGCACCAAGGCATAGCGGCCACTCGAAGACTGCTGCTCCTGCTGCAGTTGTTGCTTGTGTTGCTGCTGTTGCTTCTGTTGCTGCTGCTGCTGTTGCTGCTGGTACTGTTTACGCGTCACCGATCGCGTCGACATGCTACGCTGCATGCGCAAGGGCCCCTCGCGCGGGTCGCGGCAGGCCGCGGCCGGTGGCTGAGCGGTGCGAGAGACGGCATTGAAGTTCAACTGCAGGCTGCGATTGTAAATGGACTCGACGCAATTGTTGGACGCCACCGGATAGAATTCGCTGTTCTGGCAGAAGGCCGGATTCGTATAGTTGTGCCTCGACATGATGCACGCGCACTGTACTTGGCGGTGTTCTGGGAGTGTTCACTGTATTCACTGATCTCGACGGTTTCAACTGCAACTGCTTGAGTGATCCGCACGGCACGACAACTACGACTCGACTGAACTGCGACGCTAGCTGTCAGTCGCTCCTCGACTAGCAATTTCCTGCGCCGGCGCGCAGTCGAGTGGATCGGCAGAGACGGCAGCGACGCGTGCGTTGCTGTGACCCCCCCTTTGAATAAAATATAACCATTTACTTGGCTTATATACTGAAACATGCACACAATAATTGAGCTCAAGACAACTCTGGAACAACAACAACAACAATAACAAAAGCAGCAGCAGCAGCAACAGCGGCAGGCGTCGTTTGGCGCGTTCCGTTGTGCTGGAAACATCTGCTCCTGTTCCTGCCGCTGCTGCTGCCGCTGCCGCTGCTGCTGCTGCTCATGAGGGTTGAAACGAATTTCGACTATGCCGCAGCCGGCATTGCAAGTCGTTTTATCAGCATTTTGAATTTATATTTACACAATTCATAACAGCGAAATAGGCGACGCCTTTATATGCTCATGCACATATACATACACATATTTGTATATGTATATAAGAAGCTCGCTACCCTGGCTCAAGCGACCGTTACATTCGTGGTGCGAGCGCTTATCGAGAGTCAATAGTGTCAGCCGAAACACCCACCACGGCGTGCAGTTGTTAGCGCTGCATGTGTGTGTGTGTGTGTGTGGCTTATCTATGTTGGCCAACTTAATTGGATTTCGGCCCAGAGGCAGCGAGAGACGAACGCAAAAAACAACAAATCAAATCGAGATTTGATGCTGCAAGGACAACTGACAGCTGACAGCAGACGGCAGACGGCAGACGGCAGTCGGCCCCCAAGGCTCCACTTCTGTTTATAGTAAAATGTGGTGCATTGACATTCAGCGTGCAAAAGGCGCTCGCGTCGTTAACAATAAAACAAAGCATGGCGCGGCAGTTGGCAGTTGGCGCTGGGAAATGCCGGCGAATTCAACTGCTGCCAAATGGAAAAATTTAACTCGGTATTAAATTTTAATTTGCTGGCAGCGCGCAGCAGCCAATAGTTTGTGGCACGCGCCATGACTCGGCAGAGATGCGGAGGCTGAGGTGCAGAGGCGCAGAGCTGCAAGGATGCGACTGTGGTGCAATGACAACAAAAATCTTCAACAACAGCTGACAGCTGTTTTGGCAGCCCCCCTCGGCGCTGTCCCTTTGCGTTTGCCAGACGCAAAGACGAGGGTAGAGAGGGGCGCAGCAGCGGATCCAGTAAATAAGATAGATCCTGCTTGGGCTCCTGCTGTTCTCTCTCTCTCTGCTGGCATATTTGATTAGGGGAGTTGCCCTACCGCATCCGCTGTGCCCTTTATCCTGCATCTACGTCCTTCCGCTGCACGCAGGGCCAACAATCATTTACCACACAAACGTATAATCGAGTATATAAGCAGACATATGTATGTGCGCCAGGGGTAGCTCAAGATATGCAGAGTAAATAGCGTTCGCTGTGTCTTTGGCGCCGCATAAATAGAAGAGAACAGGCATACACACGTACATCTTTATCTATATGTGCGTAGATGTAGATGTAGATGTACATGTGTGTGCTTAAGACACTTATGCTGCCGCCCGTTTTCTGCAGATGCAACAGCTGCCACACGCACGTGGCTAAAATACTGGCGACAGCCACTGTAATTATGAGCGTACCTCACAGCCTCACCTGCCGCTAGCTATGAATGTATGTCTAGTAGTTTATGCTCCCTCATCTACATAAACAGCACATTATACGAGCTAGATTGATTTAGTCGAGCGTGCTTCTGCTTCTGAGTACTCTGCACTCGAGCTACTCGAAAGTTGGCCATGAAATAGTAATTGCCTGACGAATATATAAGTTTGGTTACCTATATAAATTCACAATTAAAATATGCTGCATAATGTCTGCTCTCTATGGACTTGTTGTTGTAGTTGTAATATGCTTATATGTGATTTATGCATTATAATATATATGGATTTTGTTTATTTATGGTTTGCTGTAATTATTTATGGTATCTTATAATAGGAAGACTAGCAAAAAGTGTTGAAACCTTATTAAGATGCATTGACTTCAGTTTATTTGCATGCTTATATTCGGTAGGCGCTAAGAATGTGTCTTTTACATCCATCTCTAGGTTGAGTAATTAAGAGAAAGAGGGAATAGACTAGTCAGCTCTGTAAGATCTCGAGCGAGCTGATTAAGACTTAATGGGAGCTTGCTTAAGTATTTTTCCTAGTGCTCCGCATATATAAGAATATACTCTATACACATATAATATATAACTAATTTACCTGCTTATATATGGATAATTATATATAGGCATTTGCAAAGCCCTTTTCACCTGCTCACAAAATGCTCCGAATATATTTTGTTCGTGCCCTATTGCCTTGTGCTCTACAATCTCTGTGATTACGAGTTATTCAGCTGCTAATGAAACTGCACTATATACATATGTATATATATATATATATATACACCAACCAGCTACAACTACACGCAAGTGGACAGCATTAGCTCAGCACCAGCTCTCATAACAACATCGAAGAACAACACAATCACATACTCAACTCAAACTTAACCCTCTCACACGCAAATGCCACGAATGCCGTCTACCCTCTCACTCCATACAAACAGCTTATAAAACCTCTCAACTGGAATATCATCAGAGCACAAACAATTAACTCGCTTTACGAAGACATAAACAAACTTACTACCGCATTGGCCACAGTCAGCATACATCTCACACATACATGTTCATATCTCTTCAATATTAACAACAGTTACACCTAACCATTCAACTTCAACTGTGGTTAGAGTTTGAATGCTACATACTCTATCTATACGTATATTTATTTTGATCTACATATGTATTGCAAATATATGCAATAAATCTTCAATTTAAAGAATTCGTTCAATTTGGAACAACAAAAATCAAAAATGTATAAAATTTAATAACTGAATTTCAGCAGAGTTTTTAATAAATAACATTAAAAAGTAAATGGCTAAAGTTTATTCGAAACAAATTTGTGCTCTTCAATTTATAAATATAATAATTCTTATTAAGCTAATAAATACCAAACCAAAAATAAATACAAATGTTTTCTGCCATTAAGTGATTAAATAAATATTCCTCTTATTGAAATGTGAGTATCATAAGAGTTTCATTTTCTTACTTTTTACACTGCACTACATATGCAAAATGCATTGGTCATACTGCAGTAGCCTGAACATATTTCTACCCTTACACAATTGTGCTCAAAAGAAATCAAGAGAACTGAAATGACAGCTATCAACGACTTGAGTTTATATAGGTATCTCAAAGGCCTGCAAATGCAGCTGTGAGATACTCGATGCACGCTTGATTTATGAAAAGCGACTTAGCAGAGGTTGTCCCTGCTCGGTACTCACTTCTTCAGATAGCTCAGTCTGTCCTCCTGCACGCGTATGTAGCCCTCCAGATTGCTTATCAGTACGGATTCAGTCTCAAGCAGTTCCTCCATCTCCGCCAGCGCTGTGTACACCTCGCCGCGCACCGTCACACCAGTCAGGGCGAGCACCAGGACGCCGAGCGCCAACTGCAGGCGCAGACAGGACGACATCGTGCGGCCTGCAAAGCAAATAGAAGCGAGGGCAAATAGTTAGAGCATTTCAATTGCATTTTATGTGAGTGAACTCAATAAATGTCTAGCATCTTGCCAATTTGCATAGTGTTTTTGTGGGCCAACTGCAAGGCCAATTGCCAATTGCCACCTCCCGGGAAGTTAATTTGGTCATCGATTTTGCATTAGCCACTGGCTGTGTAAGAAAAGCAGCCTAAGCCCAAGCACCAGACTCACTGAGCTCGAAATCAGCTTTCGTGCTGATTAATGTCCTGCTGCTGCCCGGCTGAACCGATATACTGGTCTTCAGCATTTAAGAGTCGCTCGTGAAACGTTTTTTGTTTGGAAATTGCCGTTGCAATTTGTTTTAATGAGCTGTATTTTTTAATTTGGCCAACCGTTTTTGTTTTATGACATTCGGTTTATTGCTCTTCTCTCGTAATAAGAGACAAAATAAAGTCAATAAGTGAGTGTGCAAAGAATATGCAGTAGGAGACTCGTAGATACCCTATATACGTATATGTAAAGTCTAAAATTCATGTTTAAATATTAATCGGTTCTAAATGAACCAAATAATAACTTTTTAGCAAATCTTTTCCCATATGCCCCTTATTTTTTATGAACGGATATTTCATATGTAGATATAAAATAAATTATAAATTATTCACATAGACTTGGTCAACTTTTTGATGTGATGGAAATCTTACAATATTTAAATTTCTTAGCCAATAATTTATTCAATGAAACCCACCCAGAAATTATCAATCAAGTTAATTTATGCTAGCGAATTTGATTTGTTATTCAGATTTGCGATATTTGCAGACATTCGGTATTTATGGCCGAAGGAAATGATTATAATAAAACCGCCAAACGTGATTCTATCTATGAACAAATTGAAATGGGATATATATAAGATATATTTCGAGTGAAATTTTGGATTCCCGTTTTAAATGAACGGTAATTAATGAACTTATCGCAGCATCTTGTTTCAGATAATTTTATAACGCCATTAATTAGCAACATGTTCTTTTATCGAATGCTTTATTATGATTATATTTACGTACGCTTTTGGCTTAGCCAATCAGATTTAAATGGGATTCAAAGCTCACAGGCAGAGATACATATATTCATTCCAATTGGACTGTGGCTTCTGCCTGCCTGATTGCAAGGACATCACACGCATCGCAGACGCCATTTAATTAATTTAAATTAATTAGTTCGTCTTCTGGTCTACCACAGGCCACACATCAGGCACCTCACAAGCACAACCAGCACTCACACACACAAAGACACAACACACACCACACACAGGCACATTTACACAACCCCAAGCAGACCGCAACACTACTCAACATGGCACAATATTACACTTGCACTCGCATGTTAATTGGCCACATTAATCATTGCCAAATTCGCCTCAGTTGACAAATTTCGAGCCGCCAAAGATGCCTCCGATGTCTAACTGGGACGATGTGCTAAACCGGTTGCCGCATAAAAAAACAGCAACAAATATATAAAACAACGACAAGACGCGCTTTTATAGCCGCCTCGCCCGATCGTTAACTGATATAAATTATTTGCCGCTACTTGATGACGCTCGAGCTCTAGCACCACCATCAGCTAGGCGAAATGCTTTTCAATTTATGGTACATTCTTGAGACTCGTTCTTAAAGCGAAAGGAAAGCATTTCAATTGGTGAAAAGTTAATCTTCTATGAAAAATTGCGAAAGAAACTCTTTCATAGTTTAATGTGCAAATTACATAATTTTTGTCACGGCTCATCTGCCAGGAATAAAAATAAATAATAATTTATAAATAAATAAATATTTTCAATTTGTTAATACTTAATTATGAATGAGTATTACAAAGTCTACTATATTACGACTGCATAGCTTTTAAATATTGTTGGTTTATTTATATATTTAAATGCGGAATAAATTAAATTTTATGTTCAATAGTTTTTATTACTAAATCAAACGTGTTTGACATGAGCAAATCAGACGTTGCATATTAGTTTACTGATTGTTAATTATAGAATTATATAATAGTGGTATACTAAAAGTTTATAAACTAAATATCCTGCATAAAATCGAAAAGAAAATTTTAAAAATTGCTAAGTGAAATACTTTTAAAGTTTCTTTAACCTTTGATTAACACCAAGTTGAAATGAGTTCTGATAAGCATCTTTCTAATTATGACAAATGATTTTATTATTTATAATAATTGTTTAACCCTGCTTACATTTGTAAATCTTATAAAATGTACAGCAGTTTTTAAATAATACAATAGAATAATTTATTATATTATGCCATACATGATTATTATATAATTTGGGTAATGTAATCAGACATATCATAGTATTACATTAGACAAATTGATTTATTCATAGTAAATCCATATGTAATACATAGATATATCTTTAGAAATGCGTAATATCAAGAGTCGTAGGCTGTTATGGTCAGTATAACGATCTTTAACAATCCACATTTACATTCACATAGTCAAATAAAAGTTGCGTCAGCATGGCCTATATGGTTCTATAGAAATTTTTAACTGTTTTCACATTATTCCTTATTTATGCCCACAGCTAGGGATATCAAAAAGTTGTTCACTTCCAAAAATACATATGTAACCGTCGTTTGAGCGTCAAACCGGTTGAGCACCAAATTCTAGTTGGGCTGGCCCAGCGTCTCTTCTGATAAGAATTAGTTGTCAGCACGAACAGATTCAAGAGAAATTGGAATGTGGGACAACTAATGGATGCAGCAACGGTTTGGGTCGACTAATAAAATGTTCTAATCGCAACATCAACTTTTAACTGTTTTTTTTTTTATTATTATTTTCTCGATTGCAGCATAGAACTATAAAGTGGAGTTCAAAGAACTTTGAAAGGCGCATTGTTATGCAAATGTATCTGATGGATACGCGTCGATGATGCTGCATGTTCGTTGAGCGAACACAAGCGTCGCATTGTTTTTCGTTCGCTCTTATAGTGAAATGCTTAAATCATTAACGGTATATTGGCCAACGCGTACGCATTTATTGAAATGCAAAATGTTTATCTGGCCGTGCCCCACCATTCACAACATTTGCAGTTGCTGCAGAAATTGAATGAAACACGTGCGGAATTTTCGCTTTTAATGAGTTCACTGAACTGTTTGTTCTTCGCCTTTTGGCCTTCGCTTTTGTTGTGCTGACCAATGTTATACCAGCACCTTCGCATCTTTTCTTCCACGCGAAGAATCAGAGGAACAACAAACGTAACTTCTTGGCCACAAACAAATGGAAAGCAAAAATCTCTTTCACTGGCAACTGAATATAGGGCATGAAGAATTTATGATTGAAGCAGCAAAAATTTTGCCGCATTCTATTTTCTCATTTTCGGCTCATAATGAAAAGGAAAGAAATGAAAAAGTATTTTTATTTGTAGTACAAGTTTTCTTTAACTAGGGCGTGGCATAGGGGTTACCTCACGGAAATGAGGCAAAAGTTTATTTCTTTGGCATTTTAAAGAGCAATTGTATATAGAGTTGAGCTGGGTTATCATGCTGACTCTGCCTGTAAATTTCTTTGAGACCTTATATTTAATGTTGCCAAATATAATATACCTAGTACAGTATTGAAGACATTTTGCACATATTGCTAAAAAAAAATTTCCCTCATTTTAGTTCGTCTTGATTCGCGCACCAAATGAGGAACATCCCCTAGTTTCGCTTAAGTAAAAATTTCATAGCTGTTTAATATTTTAATGACTCGTCTAAGACAATTTAAATTAAAATTCTATGTGAATGCAGAGCTGAATAAATTAACAATTAAAAACAAATAAATTTCACAATCCAGCCTGGCTGCTTCTCAACAGAATGTGTTTATAAATAATGCACTGCAGTTGCTAAAAGTCGAATTTGTTATATCTCAAATGCAAATGAAGCCAAAGAAACATTCAGAAAATACTTGAAATTCAAATTATGTTAATATGCCCAAAAATAAAGTAAGCATGACAAAATGAAAATTATGCTATGCATATTTGTTGTATATGAATAGCTAAATGCTTTAATTGATAAATAAATATTTTAAAATGAAGCGTCAAATTGAACAATTTATTGTTCAGCTCACTTTAGTCGAGTTTCAAATGCTAAAGTTCTTCCCAACAATACAATAAAGTGAGCCGCTTTCTGAATATATTCTAAATGTCTTCTTTTTTTATACACGCTCCCAAAGTGTTGAAAGTATATTTTTCTCGTGCGTGTATCTGTACTGCTATTTGTTCATATTCATATTTATATTCGTAGTCTCCTTTACCTAGAAAAAATCGTATTTTGGCTGCAGAAGTAAGTAAATAAAAGCTTTCAAAGTAATTAACAAACAAAATTAAATATTTAATTTTTTTTATAATTTAATTTATATTTTTTTTTATTTATTTATTTATTTTTTTTTTATTTTTTTTTATTTTATTTTTTTTATTTATTTATTTATTTATTTATTTATTTATTTATTATTTATTTTTTATTTTTTATTTTTTTTGTTTTTGAATTAGTTGTTACTTTTGTTTTGATGCAAAAAACGCTACCAAAAAACAAAGTTGATAAAGTAAACGCTCTTTCACAATTTAATTTAAAAGCTAACTTTATTTTCTTCTTAAGAAAACCGAATAAATCTTTGTAATATTTATATTGTATAAAACAGTGATTATTTGGTCTTTATGTCTTTTGAAATTAATTCATTCCCTTTCACCCATACCATTGCTCATCTGTTTGCTTTTTAAATCAATAAAACGAGAAAAATATGTACATAAAAAGCGAGAAAATGATGCGAAGCAACGAGGATATGTTAAAATAAATCAAGTATATATTAATAAATTTATATATGCATATATATACATATATTTTTATACCCTTATATAACAATTGTTTTTCCTGTGGTATTTGTTCAACTACAAGAAAGCAAATTATTTATTTCATGCTATTTAATCACAAAAATTAATTCACCACAAACACTTTATTCCTCTTCACTCCACACCAAATTTGTAAACACCCTGTGAAATGAACACCCTGTGCATGCATACATAGTTTCATTTCAAAAGTTTGAGGAATTCGTTTGCATTTTGAAAATTTTTGCTATTTAAATTGACCAAAAGGCCACTGTGCCCTGCCAGCCCGATTATCTCTGTCCTCTGCCGTCCTCTTTGGGATTTCCAATTGAATTAATGAAACTTAATTAAATTAATTAGTTATTCAGTTACTTGTCAATTGAATTGCAACTATTTTGCTGGTGAACGAAATGAAATTAGATTGTGTCCGATACAATTATAACGCGAGCAGAGTAAACTGAGCTGAATTTGCCTGCTGGCAAATGCCGTTATTCAATTTGTTCTGCAACATCGAATTGCACTTTTTGTGTTGGCGTCAAATGCCACGCCCACTTTGGTGGCTGCCACATTGCAGCAGCGAAATTCGCTTGCGTGTTGCTATTATATACACCTCTCGCTCGGCTGCCAATGCGTTTGCTTATGCAACTAGCAACTAGCAAATTTTCTGCTAAAAGTCGCGTCTGCTTTCGTGCCTCGGAATTTGCAGCTAACAAAAAATTGCAAATTTTTTTTTTGGGTTTTTTGTTTTTTTTGTTTTTTGCCTTTTGTTGCAATTAAGTTATGAAATGCAATTTTTTGCGCTGACGTTGCACATTAGCTAAATGAAGCGAGTGGCCCACTGACGAGCTGAAGAGCTCACTAGCTGACTGACTGACTGAGGGACTGACTGACTGACTGACTGATTATTTGTTAAATTTTCTTTGCTGTGGCTCGAAAACTTTTTCAAACGCAGCAAATATTCTCAGCTCAACTGCAGCTGCTGCAGCTCGGCCGCCGGGCTTTGCGTGTCCGTTGCGGATGACAGGGACAACGTAACCTTAGCCGTAGACGTAACCATAGAAACCGAGCTTTGTTAATGTGCCATCCTTTAACTGCGCGCAACATCTCCCACACACACACACAAACACAAACACATACACACACGACTTGACTCTTATCATAAACAGCCAGCAGGTGGTTGCCCGTGTGTGTGCTGCAGTCAGCTCTCCCTTCATCCGACTCTTTGAATTCCCAGTACTGCCAACCAATTTAAATGAAACTGTCAACAAGCTGAAAAATACGTACAGTGGATGCTCGCTACAGACTCTATTCTATTTGCCACAGGAGACAGCATAAACTATGAAACATTGTAAAACTAATGTATGTTACTTTAGAGAATTGCAACTGCAAATAATAGTAAGCAAGTATGGTTAGCTGCATTGCCGTAGAATTTCCAGCTGAAAACTCTATCGACGGTGTTTAAATGTGATAAAAAAGAGTTATGATAAAATTGAAAGACTTGATTGTATTAATATATTGATTTTTAGTTATTTCCTATGTATTCATAATGTATATTATTACTTCATTCATTTGAGGTATTTCCTTAAAAATTAGTATATCCTTAAAATTAAAAATTAAAAATCAGAAATGCTCAATATTTATTAGATATATTATTGATTATATATTATTAATTATATATATTTATTATCTATATGTATGTATATGTTTGCACGCCAATAAAACATAACCTCTCACAGTCTATGAGTATATATTCTATGTTTCCCAATTCATAGTTGTTCCCTCCCAGTGTTACAGCAGTATGGGTGTTCGGCTGGGCGCTTTTACAGAATTTTTGAGGAGGTTTATTATATTACCCGAGGGAGTTTGCTTCTCGGTTGCTCACTTTTAATCTCTGACTTGCAAATTTTCACTAATATATAGAGAGAGAGAGAGTGACAAAGAGAGAGGGTTAAGGTAACTGTTGCTGCAGAGTTAGAATGAGATGGCTATTTAAGGGCATTTGGACAGGGTCGTTTTGATTGTCAAAGGATCAAATTATCAATATGTGACCCTTGACCTTATATTGGTTGAAATGTAAAGGCAAAATCAACATTTTGCATTGAATAATAAATTATAAGTAAAATTAATATTTTAAAAATGTTGTAAATTTTTGCTTAAATGTTTTGGGCATGAATTATAGATTTATTATTAATATAATAAATATAAATAAATGTATTACATATATATTTGCATATAAATATAAATATATTAAGCGGTTGGCTAACCTATTAAAATGTATTTAAACAAAAGTAAGCATTTACTCTAATGCTTTATTTTATTCAAGAAGTATTTAAAGCAATTTATGCAGAATATTTATGTAGCACAAATAAAGTTTAAAGTATTAAGCGCTCAGCTCTGCAATGCTGAGATATGAATAGTTGGAATTAAAATGCTCTATTCTTTTATGGCCAGCTTGCACTGTATGTTGTTGTAGAGGAAAATCAAAATGAAACAAGAGAAATATATTGCGAGGCGAAGCTGCGGCATTGTTATTCAGGTGCAAATGTCAGGCGAACGCCATTGCAACGGGAATTGCCATATGGCAGTTTTTGTTGTTGTTGTTGTTGTTATTGTTACAACTTGCCACAAAGCAAGTTGCACATTGTCCACCGCCAGTTGGCAGTCGAGAGTTGCCAGTTGCCAATTGCCAGTTTCCAGTTGCAGTTGGCTGGTTGTTAGGGCTGCCAAAGTCATAACTCAGTAGCTGACATTTATGTGGTGCTCAATTTTGGTAGCCAAGAGTTGGCGCCGTTGACATTTGTGGCAAGTCTTTGTCGTTCACACACAGATACACAGATACAGAGATGTGCTGGCATTTAATGGGCAAACAGCATCTGACCTTATGTGAAATGGAAGCGCAGCTGACTGTAACTCGAGCTGCCCCATTGCCAGCTCCAATTGGCTGCGCCTTTTGGCCAATTCGTGTGCATAATTAAAATCAAATTGACAGACATTTCGGTAATTTTGCCTACGAAGCACATTTGACTGCCCTGCGAGACGAGCCAATTTAACTGTCACTTGAAAAAGTTCGAATGAACAACAGATACAGATACATTTGTCTACTATATACGAGTGTATATCTATATGTATATAACACTTGAACATTTATCGCAAATGTTGGCGAGTGACAAAACTTTTAATTTAATTGGCGTAAATGCGACAGGCGCTGTCATGAACTTGAGCCCAACTCAATGCGGAAAAACTCTTGTGAGCAACATTAAATATGTATTCATAATTTCACATTTTCTGGCCAGATCCGGCTGCTAATGCCCAGCCGTTTCAAGTGCATCCAACAAGTTTGCTCATTACAAATGACAAATTGTTGAATTGAATATGCTCAGCGCATACGCTTTACATATAGCCAGCCGATTCACCTTGAGCTCTCTAAGCATAAGCCCCGTAAATACCCGCTTGACAGTCGCATCTAAACCGGTTAACATAGCTACCTAAGAGCATAAAACAAGAGATGTGCTCACAAGCATGGATGACTAGCAGATACCCTCTATTTATATATAAATTAACTTATAGTCAAATTTATAATGATTTCCTTTGCCCCACAAATCGGTTTCAAATTTCTTTCTAATTTTATTCAGTAATTATTATTATTATTTTTTTTTTTTCTTTTTTAATAAATTTTCTTATTTTTACTTTTTCTATGAAGGGTCAATTTTTAATTCATCCCTACAAAATTATTAAAAATGAACTCTATCCGGCATATACATATTTAATTTGTTCGCAATTTTTTGCTTTGTATTCTATTCTGCAAGGAAAAATTAAATTTTCATCTGCTTTATGTTATATATTTTCTTGAACACAATTGTTAATCGAGGGTTTTCTCTTTAGTCTTCACGCTCAGCCTACAATTCACTCATGTATGCACTTATGCATTTCTTTCTATTTATATGCAATCTAGTCTCTAGGCTGGCAGAGCATAGGCCAAATAGTTCTCATATATAAACTATAAATATAAAATATACAAGAGATTACAACTATATAGACATTTCATTTAGCAGCTATTTCTATCCTAAAGTCATTGAAAAAGGCTAAAATGGCTATATTAAATATACGTTACTAACAGAAGGAGGCGTGGCAGGCCTCATAAGGTGCATATATCCTTGATCAGGACGACGATGGCCGATTTAGCTTTGTGCGTCTGTCTGCTTGAGACCTGTTTTAGTCTGTCACATCCACAGATCATGCCAGTCGATCACGCCCCTTTTGGCACTCTTAATGCGTGCAGAGTATAAAGAGATGCGCAAGATAAAAAAATGCTAGCAAATGCAGCTGCCAGCTTTGGCAAAAGTTAAAGCTAATTGCACAACAAACTCGTGACGAAGCCGAAGTGGGAATTGAAAATGGAAGTGGAAGTGCAAGTGGGGACATAGTTGCAAGGAAGTGGCTATTGCTGGCCACGAGCTGGAGTGGGGCACCTGCCGCAGAGTGGGGCAACAATCAGGGCAGCACTTTCATTTCATTTGCTTTCATTTCGTTTGATTTGATTTCATTTCATTTGGTGCCCGCTGTTGGCCTTTGAGCTGCTTTCGTTTTCCTCTTGTCAAGAGATGAACTCGACATTGGAGTGCGCCCAAAATGAAAAAATAAACAAAAATAATAATCAAAATAAACGAATAACAACAATTGTCGGCTCAAGTATTTAACAATTTGTTTGCAATTCAAATGCTGTGCGCCCACGTCTTATGACATGTTCCCTACTTAACTGGTGGGGGATTCGATGCGTGCAAATTGGATATACTAACTGAAACCATTACGGCTGAGCCGCAGCTAAAGCAGCTTATACGCATTGTACGTCAATTCTACGTCGCCTGGGTACATTAAACCAGAATCTTGATTAATAAAATTCATAAATTTTAGCAAATCGTCGATTAATTGACGCTTGACGCTATATTCATAAAACGGAATATATGCGTGTATACAAGTATAATAAACAAGAGTTAGATATTCTAAAGAGACGCTAATAACATGAGCAGATTCTAATTGGATTCATATTCGCGAAAGGAGCGTGAACTTTAAATTATGTGATGCGTGGCATTCTGAGCTAAATTCAATTATTACTTAATTTAGTTGAAATCATTAAATTTCTTTTCAAATCAATTTTAAGTATTTATATGAATTTTAGAAAATAAATTTTTAATTTCATTGAGAATGTAGTCGGTGTTATTCCAATTGGAAAATCAGCGCCTCGCTTGAAATTCTTATTCACATCTTTCAAATAGTTGGCAACGCGGCAACAGTTGCAATGAGCTGCTCCAGTTCTGGTTCCAATTCCAGCCTGCTCTCATTTAGGGGTTGATTTCCAATGAACACGGAACATAAACACAACCGAAGAGCGGCGCAAAGCAACAAGAAGATGGAAACATATCAAAACAAACGCAGGCAATTGACTACGTGACTGGGCTGCTGCCTTCAATTGCCTCCGCGATGCCGTTTGCCCCGCAGCAGCCCACACACAAATTGTCGATTCGAGATTCTTTACTTATCGCATAACTGGGAGCATTTGACGCGTGTGGCGGTCAGCGGCAGCGGCAACAACAGTGGCAGCGACAGCGACAGCAGCAGCGGCAGCGGCAGCGGCATTATTTCAATTGCGTCCCCACACATGTGGGCAACGATAGAAGCGGAGATAGCGCAACTAGGCGACAGTATTTAAATGCACATACATATAAAATAACAGAATAGCTTTGGACATGAGGAACTCATATGTTTCTCTGTTATGACGTAGGTCTATGCGTCTCTCTGGAAATTTCTTTCTAATCAAAAAAATTACTATATTCAATTTCGAGTTGACCCACATTTTGTGGAGTGAGAGGCGAGAGGAATGGTGACAAAAGGCTTATCAGTGCAGGGCGGAAACTGGATGCCGACAAGACGATCTTCAATCGAACACGTCAGCCCCTTTCCCGGTCGAGGGGCCATACACCCGCCCAGGCGCACTTACCCTGTCTATGAACTCTGATTTCCTGGAAAACTTGTTGCCCCTAAACGCTGGGCCAACAGCCGCTGTTGCACGGCGTAAGTATCAGAACGCGTAGGCGTCGATTCACTCGTTCTTTTCTCTGTTATTCTTAGCGTTGTCTTTTAGCCGTTTGTTTACAGCTAATCGGGGCTCTTTCACGCACACACAAACTGCAGTTGAATGGAACTCAAGAATTCTCTTCACACTTAACAACTTCCTTTTACAATTTGTTGTAATTAGCAACTAAAAAGAATACACGCGCACACACAAGCTAACGGACACACATATGTTTGATATTAGTATGTATTTTTTTAGCCAGTCCTGATTTATATATTTGTTTTTGCCTTTGTTTTCTATTCGATTCTGGCTGCTGTGTGTGGACCTTATCGACAATGCGACCGCGCGCTCAGCACCACAAAATGGAACTAAAAGCGATATTATTGCCGCTATAGCCGCATGTGGATACATTCCATAGGAAAGAGCCAATGAGCAGGAGAGCGAAAGGGAGAGCAACAGCTCATTTTGTCGCGTTTGTTTTGAGTTGCTCTTCGTAGTGAGATACGATCCACGCACAGCTAAAACAAGTTCCAGTGAACTGTGCGCAAGTGTGGATCTCATCGAAACAGCTGTTTGTGGGATGTTTTTATGTGGGCGCGCGACTTCAGTGAATTCAAATGCATGAACAGGAAAAATGTCTAGATATAAACTATACTTCATAACCTCTGCCCATATATATTTCCACTGTTCAAGATTCCTTTTTCGTATTCATTTTATTTAAGTTCTAAAAAATTTGGCATTCAATTGATTAGTGTTTAGAATATAAAGCTTTTCATCATCATTTATGCGTGGTAAATAAATACACTGATTAGTTTGGACTGATCAACTGGGGACAATTAATCCTCGGTGACAGTAAAGGAATGCGTCAGACCCTCGTAGGGGTATTTCCCACCTAGTATATACTTGTATTCTCCAGTGTGCCGTATGCGATATTCGCCCGGCAGGGTCTGGGGACTGATGTTCCAAATGATCTCCAGCTCACTGAAGCCGAGAATCGTGTTCGTGCGATGCCAGACCATTCTGCAAAGAAACAGTTAGACTCAATGTCATCAAGTGGGTTAGAAGAATGCTCACTTTGTCTCCCAGCTGGCATCCGTGTAGGTGATCTTCCAACGATCCTCGTTGATCTTACGCTCCACCGAAAAGTATGTCTTCTCCGTGAAGAGATTATTGCGCGGATTGCCCGAAATAAAGGTGACTCTGACGGTGTCATTGATGCCGTATTGCTTATGGGGCTGGGTCTTCACATAGCCAAAGTCGGTGCCAATGGGATGACCGTCGAACAGCACGCCGGTATTCAAGGAGAGCATCACATCGTTCATATAGGGCGGACTGGGTCCAGCGTCCACACTCTGGTTGTGCATCATCGCCTTGGTCAGGCGCTCGAAGACGTCCATGTAAATAGTGTGCGTATGCGGGCCAAATATTGTGGAGGCGGCCTCATAGCGCTGCGCCTGGTACTCCTCGGGCGTGACAGTGTAGCTGGAGTAGATGTTGGTCAGGCCGGCAATGATGACCTCCGTATCGATGCCACCGGCAGCCGAGGCGGCGGCTCTAATCTGGTTCCGCAAGCGCCGCCCGGCCATCGTTGTGAACTCGCATGGAACGGCGGCAATGATGACATCGCCGATCTTTAGGATCTGATTGGATACGATTTTGGGCTGCCACTCGTACGGGAAGGTTGCCTAAGAGGGGAATATAGCTATGAACACCTTTACTATTCGCTTTTATCACTTCAGGCACTCACTCGACCCGTTGCCAGGAGAATGGGCTTTGGCTCATGGCACTTGATATCCTCCTGGGTGGGCGGCACTATGAAGTCGCGCACAAAGTTCCACATGGGGTTGTCGGTGGTGGTGCCCTGCTCAAAGCTGAAGGCTCCTGGGCCATCAGTGGTGCCGGCCGCAAAGCTGTAGCCCATAGCCGGCTGGCAGCCCCTGATCTTGTCCAGCTTGCGTGTGAGCGGATTGTACGTGCTGCCATTGTAGTTGGGCATATCGACAAACTGATGGATGAAGCGCACATCTCCGGTGACCTCACGTGCGGTCGACTCCTGGCTCTGCTCGTTCAGCAGGCTCAGCGCGCCCTCGGCCAGCCGTTGGCCAATGATCTGTGTGCTCTCAAACATGTCGCGCCCTGGGCCGGAGGCGAAGCACTCGCCCTCGCCCTTGGGACAGTGCGAGGTGAGTATGTCGCACTCGTTGCCCGACAGGGAGCACTTCGGTCCCATGATGTTGGGCGAGACATCGCCCAGGTTCGAGGAGCAGAAGGCGCCCACAAACTTGCCCTTGCCGGGCATCTTATTGGGATTGTACTCCTTCTCCAGCAGCAGCGCCGCGTAGCCCATGTTGTCGCTGGTCACCAGCTTGTTGGTGTTGTTCATCGAGGTGGCGTGCACGGCATACCAGTTGAAGGCGCCCAGCAGATTGTTGTCCTTGTCCACGAAGCGCAGCTGCGCCATCGTCTTGTCCGTGTCGTGCTCGTACTGGGCGCGCTCCTCCGCCGGATTGCGCAGATACGATGTCGGCGATCGGTTGATGTTCGCGTTGAGCACAATGGTCTTGGAGAAGTAGATGCGGCCATCCACCAGATTGTCCGTGGCGCGCTTGATGCACTGAACGGGATTAATTCGGCTATTAGCTATCAATCATTATTAATCTTTGAGTTAGCCTCTCACCAGGTAGAGCCCCTGGGCCATCGCCTCAAAGGTCTGTGGCACGAAGCCCAGAATGGAAATGTCGTAGAGCAAGTGCATCAGGAAGCCGCCCGGCGCACCGTGCGTGTGGGTGCCACTGATGGCCACGTTCTCGATGGTGTAAATGTTGCCGTAGCGCGCCTGCAGCCGCTTCACCACCTCCCGCTTGAGCCCGTAGCCCATCATGCCGCAGTCGGCGCTGACGAAGGCCACGCGATTCCCCTTCTCATCCTCCACGACGAAGGCGCGGGCAAAGGTGCGTGTGTGCAGGCCCCGTCCAACCTGCTTGATGTTCGCATAGCCCATCTGTGGCGGGGATTGGGCAGGTAATTCACTTAAGCTCAACGGCGTGTCAAATGCCTGTCACAAACTTACGAAATTAATTTCCACCGGCGGTCCGGTGATGTCCGCGCGTCCCACGCCCACTCGATAGGCGCTGGCCAGGCAGCTGAGCCCGCTAAGCGCCAACAGCGTGATGAGGCTAAATTTCCAATTAGCCATTGTTGCGGCTCAATAATTGGGATGAAAATTCACCTGCAAAGGAAAAATGATTAAAATTTAATTATATTTGGAAAGTTTGAGGTATTCAAGTGAGATAACGAGGGGGAGAAATAAGAGGGAGAGGGAGAGTGGGAGTAGGTAGAGATTTAATAATTGAAAAGCATTTTTATTTATTTTGCAGTAAGTCATAAAATCTCTTTGAATAAATATAAACTACCCAAAACGGGTCTTTTATAATCATTTAGTTATATCTCCTAAAGTAAGCAACATATTGACCTAATTCTTTTTGTAAATTAAGACAAATAAATAAGATAAGAAAACTGTATCTAAACTTTGGTTAGTTTCCTACTATATACCGTACAATAACATCATTGGTACACTCTGTATAAATACCATATATGGTGCATATAATTTATAATATATTTTTAAATTTGATTCATGCTAACTTAAAAATGTGTTATAACAGAAAAATAATTGTGGGAATCGCATCAGGCAACAGTTGCAATTTTGTTGTTCAGTGTAAGAACTGTTTTGTTTATTTATTAGGCACTGGACAGTCGGACGAAGAGCTCTACTCTGATATATATTTATGCTCCTTCATTTCGTTAATAAGAATAACTATATATTCATTCAAGTTACTCGAACTGACCATAATTTAACATTATTAACGGAATATGCACAAACTGCTTGAACGTTGAAAGTGTAAGTGATATATTCATCAACATTTTTAATATATTCTTTAATCATTAAAAATAAAAATAAAAAAATAAAAATTATATATATATAAATTAAAAATATTTTCAAATAATATATATAAATGTATGTATATGTATATAAATAATAACTCATGTCCACACTTCACTTCATTTAATTAAAATGCAAAACAGATTTCAGCTGTTCGCTCGCCACAATCTCTCTAAAGCTGTAGTCATATATTGAATTGCAACTTAATGAGTCTATAAACTCATTGAGCTTTACATACTTTCCTATAACTGATTAGATTATGCCCATTCGAGTTTATCTATGGCAACATAGGCAAGCCTCTTATCAAGCTTGCCAATTTCACGGGCCTTTAATGAATATAAGTATTGAGCAAATATTGACAATAAGTGATTACAAAATTCGTGTTACTCTATATAAACAAGGGGCCAACCGGCCAGACCATCCATAAATGTATATAATAGGCAGAAATATATATATATGTATGTTGACGTCTCTTAACATTTATATGGATACATAATGCGGTCGTTGGCCAGCGGCAAATGCTAATTTATTGAGGTGTCTGCAATCGCAGTGACCTTCGGCAGTTGCATCCAATCAATAAATAGATAAGTGCGTATTAAATCAAAGCGAAGCAAAAACAACAAGGACAACAACAACAACAACAACAACAACAACAATGGGCAATCGCTGTTATCAGCAGCCAGAAAGAGCAACAACAACAACAACAACAATAATAATAACAACAGCAACAGAGGCAAATGCGACTCGTTACTCAAAACTGGTTTTTATCAGCTTGCGAAATCGTTAGCCTTCTTCTGTTGCCAAAGCTGTTGTTGTTGTTGTCGTTGTTTTTGTTGTTGTTGTTGTGATTGCTTCGGCTGCTACAGCTGCTGCTGGTGCTGTAATCGTTGGCCTGTGGCCAATGCTGACTTGACTGAAATCAAAAGTAGTTGAGCAGTTTATTATGCGCCTTTTGTTCGCATTTTCAGATAATCTCTCTGTATTTATGTATATTTTCTTGATTGCATGCGGGCCACGTTTTACACAAAAGAACTTTATATTTAACAGACTCTAAATAGGAAATCGAGTGTGAGTAATTGTTTTGTATGCCATGCCATATGTCATGTCACTCCAAGTAGCACCTACCCCCCCGTTCAGTCTACCTCCCTCCACCACCCACTGCCCTGCCACCCCCGCACACTATCCACAACAATTATCGAGATTGTCGCGCGCTTTGCATAATTCAGTCGACGACAAGTCGACATTGAAAACGAAAATTAAATAAAATACCTACTCATATGCCGCTGGCCAAGCCAAAGACCACAAAAAAAAAAAAAAAAAGCACCAGCAGCGGGCAATGTCAAGCAAAGTACAGAAAATACCTAAAAGCCAAAAAACTTTCAAGCAACCGAAAAAGACGAACTTGAAATACGCTGCGAACTATTTGCATTTGGATTTAATATCATGATTTTATATTAATTTCCTAGGTAAAAGCTTGTATAGAAAAATAAATCTAAGAGTATAGATAAATGTAGTTTAAGATCTGTGCTAGTGATAAGAAATAGTATATTCATTTAATATAGTTATACTATTGTTCCATTTCTTATTCACTTCTGAATTATTAAGTGACACCTGGGATAGCCATAAGAGTTCCATAGCTGAGCTAATGATATAGTAAATCTACTTTCTATATGGAAATAGATTTTCTATGTCATACATATTCATATGCCATATCATATGTCATCACATATGGGAAACACACCAATTGAGTAGGGTATAGCACACAAAGGCACAACGATAACAGCTGCAGGGCCAGAGCGCAGATTCACAGATACAAATACAGATACAGACTCAAATACAATACAGTTCTTTATAATTTCTGCTTATATTATTATACAAGTATATTTTCTTCTTTTTTTCTCCAGCTTCATTTCTGGAGTGCAGATCTGTTATAATATTGATCGATTGCATTGTTTTATATAGGAATAGGAAATTAGCTTTGCTTCTTTTACTCAGTTATATTCAATTCCGCTTTTATCCAAATTGCAATTGGCTTTTATCTGATTTTAATTCGGACAATTTGGGTCCACGACGTCCACTCGCCATTCATTGTGCGCATCACTTACAAAAGATTCAAATGTATCTCCTGGCATCCAATTGAGCGAATTACAAAAGATTTCGGTTCATATGGCGGGCTGATGAGCCTTTTCATACACTATTTTTTTTTTCTCTTTTCTTTCTATATTATTTTTATTTTTTTCACTTTTTTTTTGTATGTGTGTGTGTGTGTGTGTGTGTTTGTGAGTCGCGATTCTCGCACTGATTTTCGAGGTTAAGCGCGGCACTCAGCACAGTTAGCTTATGCAACGAGGCTCCTTTGCCTTGGCACTGATTAGCTCGAGCAGCTAATAGCAATTACGATCTCAGCGATTTCAGTTACTAATACGGCAAATAGTCTAAATAGCACTAATTCGCCAGCTCTACGTGGAGTGCAAGCCAAGGGCTGCTCATTGCTTCGCTGGCCTATCTCACGCTATGGCCCCTCAATTAATTGTTTAATTATGATCGCGATTTGCGGCTTAACACGTACAAATTATTTATTTGCTGGACATTTTCGATGACCGAACCGATTGCAAAAACTTTTTCCGTTCCAAATGTGAAACAAGATTTCAAAACATGCCACTTCGATGGGACAGGCATACATATGCACATATATGTACATATATATGTATATGTATATTTATCTGCGATACACAAGAGGCGCTTCCCGCCTGCCACGCCCCCCTCACAGCACAAGTAATGGACAGAAAACGAAACTGAAACCGATTTTCGGCTCGAAGTCGCGTAGGTTTTTTTTTTTTTTTTTCGGTTTCGTCGCGCTGGAGATTTTGAAAATGAAAAAATGACGCCCGCTATGCGCCCAATCTGGCACTCGACTGCTCGATGACTGGGCCACTGACTGACCAAGATGGAATAACGATCTCGCTCTCTCGCTCTCTCACTTACACTCTTACCCTCTCTGTTTTGTCTCTCTGACCACGCTTGCGTTTTGTTTATTTATTTATATTATTTTGCTTGTGTTTTTTGAATGGCATTTGGTCAGTTGTTATTTATATTTGCTTTACATTGATTGCCATCCAGCGCTCAGTTAGTCATCGGCTCATGCAGTCATTCGCTCACTCGCTCAACTGCTGTGCATTATCAGAGCTGAAGTCTGAAACGTGGTCTTTGTTTGAGTGCCTCAGCTACCCTTTGTCACTCAGCTGCTATTGGGATAAGCTCGGATTTATGGCCTCGGTAGTGCCGTTGCTGTTACCTTTGATAGCTTATCTCAGATTTAAACTAGAGATTAGCTAACTCACCCTAAGCAAGCACTACTTCAGCCACTTGAACTATGCAGCCGTTTGGCAAATAACTGTAAATCTTTTAATAGCTCGATCTAACTTATTTCAAGATATTAACCAAATAGGCAGCCGCTCACACTTCAGGCCACACGCAGGCTCTACAAATAACTAGCAAGAGTAGCCAATCTATTGTTGAAGTTAGCACAAGTGGGGGTCTTTAAAAATAATAACTGATATCTACTTATACATAACTTTATGAAGATTAGCCAAGCTATAAATATTAGAGCGATAAGGATTATCGGAATGTCCATAGCTTGTATATGAGCAAAAGTTTGCAAGTGTTGGTTTATTGTGTTTAGTTTATATGGAATTCGTGTCAAATACATTTTATGTTATTCAAATATTAACTGACTGCTCAATTTCACGTTAACAGTTGCGCGGGCAATCTGCATAAAGCTATCGAGCAAGTGTAAAACTATCGATAACAGTCGATATCAACAGATGTTAACTCAGCTGTTAAAGGGACATATTTCAGTTCTTTCATCTACCGAACAGCTGTTCTCACAGTTTTCCAGCGACGCCATCACCACGAACACCTGCGTAATGAGTAATTCGCTGACAATTGTTACAAAATAATCAAATCCTTGGCAAGGGCAATACTACAAATGAGAACTGCAATCAAGCTGTACCTTAAACACAAAAACACGCTGAGACAAAATTGAAGCTTAGCTAGAAAAAAAAAAAAAAAAAATAAAATCAGAAGAGAATCTCAAATAAGAAAAAACATGTCGAAGGCCGTGAATAACATGAACATGGGCGTTGTGGAGCCACAGCAGCGCATTAAAAATCTCTCCCACTGCGGCAACCTCATCGATGTGGACAAGAATATGAAAGTGTCGCGGTAAGTTGAAGAGCAGCCAAAGATTCACAGCTGTGGCGCCAAGCGGAAATTCTACTCCAATGTCAACCCACACTTCGCAGAGGCGAAGACCTTGCATGCGCATTTGTCTTTTGAAGGATATTCACACACAAACACACATTCATATATAAATGCCTGCCTGTGTATGTGTTTGTGTGTGTGGGTTTCTGACTGAAATTCCTATAGGCAGCACAACAAAAATATTTTATTTGGGTTGATTTATTTTTGGCCAACGAATCGTCTCCTTTTACTCCGCAGCTATTACCGCGCCGGAACGGAGATCCTGCGCATGGCCAACGTCTATCTGAATGAGGGCGACCATGAGAATGCATTTATATTATACATGCGCTACATGACGTTGTTCATTGAGAAGATACGCCAGCATCCGGACTATGGCAGCGTTAAAGCTGAAGTGAAGGCCATCAATAAGACGATTAAGGACGAGATCATGCCCACAACGGAGAAGCTGCGCAACAAGTTGCTGGCCCAGTACCAACGTGAATACGAACAGTTTCTGGCCAACAAGGAGGCGGAGCGAATGCGCGAACAGGAGCGAGAGCGCCAGCAGCAGATGGCCAACAAGAAGGCAGCGACAGCTTCATCTATTCCTTCCCTCATACCCGCCAATCTGCACGTACAAATGGATCCCAGCAGCCAACCAACGGCCCCAGATCTGAGTCTGCTCGATCAGGTGGTCTATCCAAACGATTTTCCCACGGGCACCAACCGTAACAACCTGCCCAACTCGGGTCTCCTATTGCCGATGGCAGCTGAGGCTGGTGCCGCCGACAAGATTGCCAAGTGAGTCCACTCCAAGAGAATCCTAATCAGCGGACTAACGTGATTTGTAATCTTACAGCTCGTCATCAAAGCCCGCATTCGATCGCAGCCGGAAGCCGCAGTTCAATCGCACCGACTCGCTCTTGGCCGGCTCACTGCGCTGCGTCAATGTGCCCGGCGACACCATGGATGTGTTCCTGAAGCTGGCGCATGCCAATACCTCCAATAACATCGAGACTTGCGGCGTCCTCGCCGGCCACCTGGCCCACAATGAACTCTATATAACGCATATTATTGCGCCCCAGCAGCAGGGCACGCCAGACAGCTGCAACACGATGCACGAGGAGCAGATCTTCGATGTCCAGGATCAAATGCAGCTCATTACGCTTGGCTGGATACATGTAGGTGGCCATGAGTGTAGTCTCTACATACATAGTTGACTAATGAATGTTTCACATCGCTTTCATTGACAGACCCATCCCAGCCAGACGGCCTTTCTGTCCTCCGTTGACTTGCACACGCACTGCTCCTACCAGATGATGATGCCGGAGGCAATCGCCATCGTCTGTGCGCCCAAATACAATACGTGAGTCACTGCATTTGTCTTTGATTTTGTTCTCATCGATTCGAACTGTGCGCAATGTGTGTGTTTATTTTTAGAACTGGTTTCTTCTTACTCACGCCGCATTATGGCCTGGACTACATTGCACAGTGCCGGCAAAGCGGATTTCACCCACATCCCAATGATCCGCCGCTCTTCATGGATGCACAGCACATCAAGATAGATGCCCAGACCAAGATCAAGGTCATCGATCTGCGCAGATAGTATGCTGAAATTCTGGTCTAACTCAGCAGCGACACGGCAACAGACTTCTACCAGCTAAGAGCACATGGGTTCATCCACTGGATGCAAAAGCAGCGAATTTAACAAAGGCTACAAAACACAGCAACAACTCAGCAACAGCTACAACAACAGCATCATTCAGCAAGGCAACTAGAGCGAAGTCGGTGCTCGATGTAACCGGAGAAGCAGATAAACAAACACTATAGTGATTAACGATCTAAGAGATTTCAATGAAACAACAACAAATGGAGGCATCATATTTTGCGACTGTATAGCTGTATTTTTGCATTTGCAAATTTAGATGCGCTAAACAAATGGCATTAGACAGACATTAGCTTTCGGTTAGCATAAATTGCAGTTAATTCATATATTTAGGATCTGCTTTATACATATAAATTCTTTAATGTGATTTACAATTGTGGCTTATACTTTTGTTAAAAATTGTTTTGTTTATTTATGCATGTATTTATTATATCTTTTAAAGAACTCTACACTCTACACACACCGCTATGAAAGCAACAATGCAAAATGTTTAAAATATTGATATTTATATATATTTACCTAATATTGCGAAAAGAAAAAGATACTAATTAAGAAATTAATAACTATGCTATAACATGTTGTTTGAAGAGAAGCCACTAAATGGTAATCGTGTTATCTATGCTTACTAAATTGCTTAAATTAATAAACGTGTACATTATTTTAAAACTGTGTTTAAATATCTGCTCGTAAAAATAAAATGTTAATTTTAACATTGACTGCTGCTGTTAAAGTAACATCAGTCTGCAAAGTATTATTTGTTTACATTTCAAGAAGCCTTCAGATTCAGATTGGACCAATTAGAAATGTTATGTTAACTTAAATGTTATTTGGCAGCGCTGTTAAAATTTCCCAACTAGCATTAAAGCCCTTAGCGTTTGCATTTCCCGCCGCAGTTTTACGTGTTTTCTCGGCTCGTGCAGTCCGTTCGGCTTATAGAGCAGAGCCCGGAATTCTGCAACCGCAAGCAGGCTAAAAATAATTTAATTACAAACCATAGAGTTGCGATACAAAAAACAAGTTTAATATTTGTGGTGTGAACAACAATCGATAAAAGAGCAGTACGCATCCCAAGCGAGCGCATCAAGCGAGCCGCCTAAAGCGAAAGGGGGAGGGGTCCTGTCGCCTGCCGTAGCCGTTGCCGTGTGGCCCTTGCCCTTGATTAAACGTTTTATTCGGGAAAATATATAAACGCCGCGCTTAATACCAAATCAAGTTCTGCTCATAATTTTCTTAGCTCTTTTTTGGTTGCCAAATTGACTTTCGTGCCAATATCCTACCCCACTTCCCCTCCCCTGCTGCCCACCCTTAGCTAGTCGACATATCGTAATATCGTATATATAATGCCAATGAACGAATTGAACACAATTAATTGGATACCAGGACAGGATAGCGTTCAATGTCAAGAAGTGAGTAATCGACAATATGTGCCCTGAGTGTTAATTAAAACCTTTTAATTAACGCAAATATTATGCGCGCGTGTGCGTGTGTGTGCGTGAGTCTAATGACTTTTTCAATAGCCTGCCATGTTGGCGATGTGTGAGAGGTCAAGTAGCACAATATGTGGAGAGTATTCACTTGTCAGATAAACATTGATAAGCGCTCTCCCATCAGCAGCTAAAAGCTTAAGAATCTAATTACTTATGCGCGCTATCTATGTATGTGGCCCTTAGACTATGCTTGACAGCGTCGCTCTTATCATAGTCGCGCCCATCCTTAGCCATTTTGTTGGCCAGGGCTAACAAGAAACACGCCACTCAGGATGTCTTTACGGTACTGAATTCCCTGCCAAGTGTCCACTCAAAGATGTTTTACTGTCTGCCTTTAAATGGAGGCGTGCAGCTCTTGAGCCTTCAGCGACTTTAGCTCGTGCCTGGCTCCGTAAAAGACGTTCGTCAGCTGACAAAATCAGCTGATGGAAGTCGCACGCAGTTAAAGGTCTTAACATTGTCATTTTGATTCCCCCATCCCCATTCCCCACTCCCCGCTCCCCAGGGCCCTAGGGCTGGGAGCTGAAGTTGTAGAGTCGTGTCGTGTTTCCAGCCATAATTGTAAATGATTTCATTTCACGAATTGCATGCAGCTCGCTTTTCAAAAGCCTTGTTAGCTCTGCCATTGCCATTCGACCCAGTCAGCATGCTGAGATATATGGGCTTATTTACGTGCTGCTACTCTCTGAGCGCCGCGTGCTTTTCTTTATATTTATCCATGTTCATTGTGTGTGTGTGAGTGTGTGCATGTGTGCGTGTGTGTGTGTGTGTGTGTGTGTGTGAGTGTGTGAGTGTGTGTATGTGTGCGTGTGTGTGTTTTTTCTTGTCTCTAACTATTTTTAACACAGCCATGCGCGATTCACGTGCGTGCACCCGGCCCGGCCGGCCGGCCAATGCGACGTATACGCAACGCGGGCTTTAGCTTTTTCTGTTGTAGAATGTGGTGCACGTGCTGACAGCAGCTAAACAGCAATATTCGATTGATTACATATACAGTAATACAGTTATATACGCTATTCAACTCTACCAATACAGTCACGTCTTTAGTAACGTTTCGAACCCATTTCATTCAAGGTCAAAGAGCGCATATATTCATTGCTTGAATTCATATATTTTTATTAGTAGTGTTAAATTGTTAATTAATTTATATTTTTTGTATGAAATTGTTTGGGAATTTTCCTATATATAATTTTTGTTTTTTATCGAAGCTCGAGGTGGATTTACTTTTAGTTTTTATAACCCTGAATGTCTGTCCGAATGTTTTTCTTCCAGTCTATATAAATGAGCCGACTTTTAAAGCTTATTATTTTATATTCATATATAATCCAATTATCTTACAAATATATTCAAGGTATTAAATTATCTAACAAAAGTATATAAATTGAAAATATAAAATATATAAATATATATGTCTTTATATATACAAAATTTCGATTTGCTTTTTTGAGCAATACTCAGTAATTTTGGTATGATACTAATAAATTTTGTATGACGTCTCTCTTAGGAATGACACAGGGTAACAAGTGTTTTGTATTTATTAAATACTATTTATTTTTATTATTAATTTTCAATTTAATACTATTCTTACAAAGATCAATTTTCAGTGCATCTCTCTAAATGTAAGATCCCCAACATTAGCTCTATCCAACTGTTTTTTATACAGGGTATTTTGTTTTCAGTTTACTTAATTTCCATTAATTCATTAATGGTTCTAAAATATTTTATGTTTTGTTTTATTTTATTCTTTTACTCATTTTATTTACATCATTAACTGTTTTCATTTAATTCCTTTTTCATTCCATATATAACTTAAAGCCCACTTTTTGAGCAAATTTGTTTGGCCAAGACTCGCAAAACGAAGTTCAAGGCAAAGTGTAGTTAATTCAACCTTGTTTCAAAAATTCTTATGCTAAAACCGCAAAGTTGACCTTTAAATGGGAATCGGCATTATCTGTTGCCATATGTATGTTTGCCTAGCTCTAGTTTCTCGCCCTGGTAACCGATGCCAGAAGCAGCTAGTCATTCAGCTGAGCGCCCAGCGCCCAGCTGCCAAGTTCTCCGCCGGAGTAGAGCTTTTGTTGGTTTGCTTGGAATATGCATAGGAATAATGCACCTAGGAAAGCTCCATCACGTAAGGGGATTGTGCAGCGGCAGCTTGCACGATTTTCTCTTTTCGCTATGTGTCTGCTCCACAGGTGGTTGTTGTTGCTACACACACACACACACATACACACAGACTACAATTGTTGTTGTTATTGTATGTGAAATGTTGCACCCTATAAGTAAACAAATTGTAAAGCTCTGCCAACACAGCCCACACAGAGCGCATATTGTTGTTGTGGCTCATGAAATGAGCTCGAGCACAACTGCAAATACAGTGACAGAAACACGAATACATATTCATAATGCAATTGCAAATTACAAATGACGAACACAAACAAAAGCAAAAGCAAAAACAGCAACAGAAACAATTATAACAATAACAGCAACAAATACAAATGCATAAAAGTAAACCCCAGGCGCTTGTCAGCCGCTGCTGCAGTCGACGTTGCCGTCGCAGTCGCCGTCACAGTCACAGTCGCAGTCGCGTCGTCGCTGGGGTAGTATATTACTGGGAAAAGCTTTTGCTGCCAGTACCTCAGATTTTGATTCAGAACGGAAAAGTGAAGCGTCGCAAACGCACGCAGCTCGGCAAAAGGAACGCGAATCGCGCGATATAGTCGAAATTGAAATTAAAATTTCTCTGCCCATCGAAATATATACACATAGTGAACAAAATATATGTATATATAAATACATATATGAAAAAGATAAATTCAGAGAGAGTGAGCGAGCGAGCGAGCGCGTGAAAATTCATAGTAATCGGCGAACCTGGAAGCCCGTTGGCATTGACATTATCAAGCAGAAACAGCAACAGCAACAGCAACTGTGCACTCGCAACAGCAACAGTTGGCGCTGTAAACAAACGAGCGAATAAATTAGCTGAGACGCGCGATAATATCCCAGCAAATATTAGAGAAACAAATGGAATAGATTGCGAGAGTCTAATTGAAATAATTATAGCCCAATTTCACGAATAATAACAGAGGTTCAAGTGTCTATCACTAAAAGTGTTTAACAGGACTTTATTTCCATTCAAATCAGTTAGGCTCAGTTCAGTTCTATAGAAAAGTTGATCAGCAATGGAAGAGGTAAACTGTCTATAAATAATAATATAATAAGAAATTCTTGAGTTAATAAGATCTTCTTTTATTAAGTTTTTCATCATCTCAGAACTAATATTATAGCCCCCCACAGATATATAAAATTATTGCCTAACTCATTTTTTGCACAGTTATATAATTGTCTATCACACAATGCAGGTCTTTAATGAACATTTATCAACTTCCAGTCACATAAAACCTAACCAGCTATAGTTATGTGATCCCTGGACTGACCAGCGCTTTATCATTATTATTTATATATTTATCTTAGGGAATAGATAATAAACAAATAAAACTAAAAGTCAAAATTAAATTTAATCAAGCAACTTCCTGTATATAAGAAAATTAATATTGCATAGATATGCAATCTTATATACAATATTATTATAAGATTATATTCTTATAAAATACAGCTTATCAATGAATATTTATACAATTTTGTATACATCTATACAATAATAGATTTGTTATGTTCCATCAAAAGTTTTTAGAGACAACCACGAGGGCCACTTGTCAATGTTTTGAATTCACATAGGCTCTTAATACACATATCTTTGTATATATAGAAAAGAGACAAAAGCGACATAATTATAAATGGCAAGTCACATTCATATGATCTATACGAAAAAAGCTCGCCGTAGCATCATCTGTTTTGATGACGGCCGTCTCTCGGTCTCCACTTTAATGTCAAGCAACAACGGCAAAATCACCTTCAGGCAGGGGCTGAATTAGCTCTCGACGCTATCTCAATTTTCACTGGAAACTGTGCTGGCTCTTGTTTATTTATTTTATACATTTAAAGCTGTTTCTAACTTTGTTCAATGTTGATTTTTTTTTTTTTAATGCCGTCTGTTTATTTATGTTAGTAAATTGGAGTCATTCGCTGCTTATTACATTACATTAATTCTCTTTGGCCTAGCTCTTCTCTTCTCCATAAGCTTTCTCTCTCTTTCTCTGTCTCTCTTAGTTAATTTTCACTGTAGTTGAATAGTTGCCTATTTGTTGTTATTTTTGCCACAGCCAATTATATGGCCAGCCCGACATTGCGTATACGTAATCACCCAGTAGCACATTAAAGTTTCGTTTTGTACTTGTGATAATGAGGCCTACTGCAATTAACTGTAGCTGAATTCAATGCAAAGTTCAAGATCTATAGTTACACTTATCGGAAATGATATTGGATATAGCCTTAGTACTTTTTCGTTAAATAAGTTTCAGACTTTTAATTTGATTTGATTCGATTTGCTCAGCTCAGACAAACTATTTATACACACATATATATATATATATATATATATTATTTTTTTTGTGATTTACTTTCATCGCACTTCCTGCTCATCCCCGAGTACGGCTCACCAGTCATGCGACTCTGACAAAATGGCGATAATGAACAGCCCGACTGACCTTGACAGGAATTGCTTAAAGTTATGCAGTATTTGTTTGTTCTCAGGGGCGCACCATTTGCAGAGAGACACGAAAACAAACATAAATATATATATATATATATATATATATATACAAATATGTATATTTATATTTAGCTATAAGCAGCGCAGACAGTAACACGTGACGAGCAGCGGCAGGCGCGCCGTTTCGGCTCTCCGCGAACTTTGACTCTGTGGAGCAACAGCCAGGTAGACAAACGACCTCATTATAACTTTCAGCCAGGCAAAAGCAACAACAAACAGCAGTCATACAGTTAAAGTGCAGCGACACACGAGGCGTATGTGCAATATTTTGTGCCTCTGAATGCAAAGCCCAAAACTTAGTTATAATATATATATATATACATATCTCTATATATACTATATGTGTATTCTATTTTTCTGTGCATGTGTGCGTGTGATGTTTGTGTTTGTTTGACGGATTTCAAGTTCAACGTGCAACTGCGTGAAGCTTTGCGCTAAGCCGAACAGCTGGCAACAAGGATTCCTTTCATTACTGCATAATCTGGGCAAGAGCTGTTGATTTGTGGTTGATGATGATTCCATTGTAGCAAGTGAATTATCTGGTGCCTTATGCAGATGGGAAAAATATAATAATTGCAATTTATGACAGCTTATAAAGTGCGCTCTTTGAGATGGAAAGGAAACAGAATTGTTCCAAGTGAAAAGTAGACTTGGCTGCCACAGTTTCTTGAGGCTTATTACTATGCTCTTAAGCATTAGTTAGATAAGTAAGGTAGTTAGTTTTACTGCCCTAACTGCATATTTCATGTCCTTAACTCTTCCGTTCTATTTAAAAAGAATAAATACAGAAAAATAATAACTATAACCTATCGTTGATTTATATATATTTCATAAATTCGCTCGCTTAACTTTCACGTATTTAATATAAAATAATCAATGTGCTCTCTGGCAGCGTATGCGCTGCAGGTGATAAACTAATTGATTATTATATCATATTCCAATCAATTCAGATTCCACATTTCATTTTCATCCACGGAAAAACAAAAAAGTAAACAGAACAAACAACAACAACTGCGACACTGCATAAATAATAAACAAGCTGATAAGCCTTGAAATCAATACAGGACTCAATCGAATGGATTTTCTGTTGACTTCAAAGCAATCAATTGTTTTTGTTATTGTGATTCGCTGTCATATCACCTGTGCGTGTGTTTGTGCGTGCGTGTGTGTGTGTGTGTGTGCATGGAAATCTACATACAACTGGCGTTCTCTGCAGCCAATGTAAAGAGCAAATGGCAATTTCAACGGATGATAATCGCATTACGTCAACGCATTCATTGATAAATGTGAATGACTTTAAGGCGATTCAGTTCGCTGTTGACGGAATTGCTTACAGCAGCAGTGACCCCCGATTAGCCCTGGCTGGCAATAAAAGAAATTCCCAGCCAATAATTAAGAGTAGTTGCCCTTGCACATTTGGCACTCTTCACGCATTTCGAAGTGTTTGCAAGCAAACCATAAATATTGTCTAATTTATGATGTCAACAAAAAGGCGGAAGTGTCAAAGAGCAGCCGAACGCAGAAGAGAGAGAGAGCGAAATTTAAGAGCGGCACGGACAGAGCGATCAGACGCTGTTAGGCAAAAGATAAAACGAAACGCAAGAAGAGAGAATTTGCGCGCTCTCGCGAGTCGCGACGAGTTTTGCTTTGCAATAGAATGAAGTGCGGCCGTTGCGGGCATTCAGTTGGGCAACGGGTTTGGTTCGGTTCAGTTTGGACTCGGCGCAAGTCGATGCACTAATTAATGCCAGCTAGACTTGGTCATTGAAAAAACACACTGCTGCCAGGCGAAATAGTAACAAATATCAATAAAATGCCAATTGCCGCCACTGTAAGTTGAGTTCGCCAGAGCGACAGCGGAGAGAGAGCGCACACCGTTTGTATATTTATGACACGTGTTGCTTTTGTTTGCCATTCCAAGAGAGGAATAACGCGAGAGCGAGAGCGCGAGCGAGAGAGCGCGCGTGCGAGATGTGCGCGTATATTTGTGACAATCTGTGCTATACGATGCTATACGATCTGTTATCTGGTTTTTTGTTCTCTTGCAGACACCCTCGCTGCTGAAGCGCGTCAGCACTGATAAACTGAGAGAAGTCTTTCTGAAGTACGCCTCGCTGCAGAAGGATGGCGAGCATTATATGACCAGCGAGGATTTCGTGCGCAAATTTCTGGGCCTGTTCACAGACTCGGCGTTCAATGATGTAAGTAGCAACAGCAGAGACAGCAGCAAGACACAACAGCAGCAAAACAAAACCCGTGTCACAGACAACGGCGCATCATTGGGTCATTGCAAGGTCATACATACAGTCTTGCCTGTCTTGTGATAAGCAATCAACGACAGCTGCAACAAAAACATGCGTCCGGCCTAACCCTATACTCGGAGCACCTCTTATCAACACGCTCGTTGAGTAGAGATAACGTTCATCTGTGTAAGATCTGTGCGAATCAGCCAATTTTAAAATATTTATCTCATAGAGCTAACTGATTCATAATGAACCGGTTTCACACTCGGTATCATTTGTCAGCCTCGTGCGAAACTCTGTCGACGTCACGGCATTTAAATCGGTTGTTGTTTGTTATCAGTTAGTTGGCTGCTCGCAGCTGGAGTTGATTCCCAGGTGCGTCCGGGTCGAAGTCTTTGGATTGTACTTTTTCCTGTGATAAACTCTTTGCTTTAACTAATCACCACTTATTAGTCCAACGACTAAACATTGAACCCTTTGGCTTTTCAGGAATCGGTGCGCCTGCTCGCCGGCATTGCGGACACGAGCAAAGATGGCCTCATATCGTTCCCGGAATTTCAGGCATTCGAGGGCTTGCTCTGCGCCCCCGATGCACTCTACAGAACTGCCTTTCAGCTGTTTGATCGCCAAGGCAATGGCACTGTTTCATACGGTAATTATAACGTATTTGTTTATTGATTTTGATCTATTGACTTATGCTGCTTCTATTTGTTTATTTACTTATTCATCCAGCTGATTTCGCTGATGTTGTACAAAAAACTGAACTGCACTCAAAGATACCTTTTAGCTTAGATGGCACATTTATCAAACGCTACTTTGGTGATGTACGTGAACGGAAACATGTTTATTTTTAAAGCACACACTTAAACGATTTCCCATACACCCCTATAAATATATGTATATATATATATATATATGTAGAAGAAGCAGCGTCTTATCAACTATGCTGAATTTACGCAACTGCTGCACGACTTTCACGAGGAGCACGCAATGGAGGCATTCCGCAGCAAAGATCCAGCTGGCACTGGATTCATATCCCCCCTAGACTTTCAGGACATAATTGTTAAGGTCAAGCGGCATTTACTCACGCCCGATGTCAAGGATAACTTGCTGGCGGTATGTCTATATAAATCTTGAGCGCATCTATGTCAAGGCATATCTATAGTCAAACCATTTCATAGGTCACCGAGGGTCACAGAGTTAGCTTTCCGTATTTCATGGCATTTACATCGCTGCTCAACAACATGGAGCTGATCAAGCAGATTTACCTACATGCCACCAAGGGAAGTCGCACCGAGATGGTCACCAAGGATGAGCTGCTCTATGCGGCGCAAACCATGAGCCAGATTACCCCGCTGGAAATTGATATATTGTTTCAGATAACGGGCGCTGTTAATCAGCCTGGGTAAGCCATCTAGGTCACTAATATTTCCACCACCTCCTCCAACAACAATAATGACAACAACAACAACAACGAAAACCATTTCATTTGTAGGCAATTCATTTGGTCAGTAATGTTCGAAATTCAAAATAAATAATCAAATCCCTCCCCTGTGTTTGTCTCTCCTGTTGCAATAACCGTTGACATTTTGTATCTTTTCTCTCTCTCTCTCTCTCTCTCTCTCCCCTCTTGCTCTCTCTTTTTCGAACTCATACAATTTTGTTCACATTAATGTATTTCTCACAATATTAGAAGATGGTGGAAACGCAAAAAGATTTCTCCAAGTAGGCAAGTGTTGTTGTTCTTAAAGAGAACATCAGAAAAATGTTAATAAGACATGGAATTTTCCTCCCTCGCAAAAATTTATAAACAAAAAAGATACGAAAATCAAAAATCCCTTTGGCCATGCATCACCCCTTCGGTGTAAATTCGTTTTAGTTCCTTATGTGTGGGTATCCTTGCATCCTGATCCTTTGACTAACCACTTGCTCAAATCGTTTGTCCCCACAGCCGCATCGACTACAGCGACCTGAGCAACATCGGGCCCGAGCACTATACGAAGCATATTACTCACCGTCTGGCCGAGATTAAGGCCGTCGACAGCCCCAGTGATCGATCGGCATTGATTCAAGTGCTGGAGGCCACCTATCGCTTCACTCTGGCCTCCTTTGCAGGCGGTAAGCCAATGAAGAGTATTTGGGGTTTAGCAAGTCTTTTATCTATGCACTGTCTCCTCTAGCTACTGGCGCCACGGTGGTCTACCCCATTGATCTTGTGAAGACGCGCATGCAGAATCAGCGCACGGGGTCAATGATCGGCGAGGTCGCCTATAGAAATTCATGGGATTGTTTCAAGAAGGTACGCGAAATATATATGAAATATTATTGTTTAGCTATAACCAGTGCTTATTATCCAACAGGTCATCCGTCACGAGGGCATCCTCGGCCTCTATCGCGGTCTGCTGCCCCAGCTGATGGGCGTCGCTCCGGAGAAGGCCATCAAGCTGACTGTCAATGATTTCGTGCGCGACAATCTGTCGGACAAGCGCGGCAATATTCCCGTCTGGGGCGAGGTTGTGGCCGGCGCCTGTGGTGGTGCCGCCCAGGTCATCTTCACAAATCCGCTGGAGATAGTCAAAATCCGACTGCAGGTGGCCGGCGAGATTGCTGGCGGCTCCAAGATAAGTGCGCTGTCCGTGGTTCGCGAACTGGGCTTCCTTGGCCTCTACAAAGGGGCCAAAGCGTGCCTGCTACGTGATGTGAACTTCTCGGCCATCTATTTCCCAACCTATGCACACGTCAAGGCCGCATTGGCCGATAAGGATGGCTACAACAATCCCGTATCGCTGCTGGCCGCTGGCGCCATTGCGGGAGTGCCCGCTGCTTCGCTGGTGACGCCCGCGGATGTGATCAAGACGCGCCTGCAGGTGGCCGCCCGCACGGGCCAGACGACGTACACGGGCGTTTGGGATGCCACCAAAAAGATTATGGCCGAAGAGGGACCAAGAGCATTCTGGAAGGGCACAGCAGGTGAGTAGACACAGAGTATGAAGCTAAACCATTCTCTAATTACTCTCTCTGTTGGCTGATTAGCTCGTGTCTTCCGCTCATCGCCCCAATTTGGCGTCACCTTGGTCACATACGAGCTGCTGCAGCGCCTGTTCTACGTGGACTTTGGCGGCAATCAGCCGAAGGGCTCGCAGGGCACCAAACCAGGTCTGCCCCTGGACGCCACGCTGGGCGCGGAGCAGCCCAAGCCCGATCACATTGGTGGCTACCATGCGGCTGTGCCGCTCCTGACAGGCATTGAGTCCAAGTTTGGCCTGTACCTGCCGCGATTCGGACGTGGCGCTGCTGCCGCTGCCCCGGCGGGAACGGCGACGGGCTCATGATTATATTGGCGGCATCGCCTGCCGTGCGCCAGTTAGGTCTAAAGTTGTACAGTTGTAGCCATATATGTACATACATATAATATATATATAGGCCGAAGGTTGAAGGCGACTCTGGATCAAATGTCTATATTTTGCTAAGACGCGTTTACACACACATCCACAATCAGTCGAGGACAACATATATAGGATACAGCTCAATGTCTATTCTAGAGGAAACTTTTCGTACCATCAACATGTTGTACCAAACGTAACAAAACTTTTGAAACATATATAAATCATACGGAATAGAAAACTTTTACATATATATATATATAAATTTATATAGATATGCAAGTATATGATAATATATAACTAACATCTATGGCACACAATTGAAGGCAACTGTTTTACCTACACATCAAGCGAGCATACACACATACATATATTGAAGAAGAAAGTGTAACTTTAACTAGATGCATAGTCTAAACTCTAAATCTAAATCTAAATCTAAACAAAAGAATAGAAAAGAAATCACTGAACGTCTCTTATTGCACTCAAACATTTAAGCGTAAAACCTTTAAATTTAGTACGAATTTGTTCAACTGTTATAAAGTAAAATGCAATGAATTACCTCTTAGCTAATAAATGTCAAATGAAAATAAACATAAATAAATGTACAAATATTGAAAAACAAACAATAATAAAAAAGAAATAAATAATTCATATTTAAATATATGTAAATAATAAACATATAAAGTTTATAGACGAAGTCCAGACTTTGCTAAGCCCAGCTTCGTATGGGATTTTATGGATGTTGCAAATAATTTCAATATCCAGAACCATTAAAAAATGACAACAGACAGAAGAAGGCATGCCAGAAAGAGAGAGAGAATGAAAGGCGTATCAGAACCCAAGAAATAATAATTAAAATAGAGATATAACATCTACTTTCGTATATTCTATGTATTCAACCTCAACCAAGTAACCGTATTGTAACCATATAAAAAAGAACACTCACTGTTTATTAGGTATCCCTTGTCTACTAGGGATCAGTCTTAGTATTATCAGAAATTTGATCAACTAGGAATAGGAATTGGGAATTTTTTTGATTACTCAACCTCTACCCCCTCAAACCTAAGATTAAATAATGTTCTATTATTCCTATTGTAGCTCTAACTAATTAATACCAACATGGATGCACTCTAAATGTCGTACAGGTATTAAATAATCTCATTCTGACTAAATCCGTTGCCCTAGTCTAAAGTAGTGCAACTAACTAGAAAGTGTGCAACTGAATATAGTTCGAGCTGCTGTCACAACTTTTCCCAGTTTATCGAATTGGAAAGTACGACGCCCTCGGCGCTGCAGATGGAGATGGAGCTCACTGAAACGCTTTAGCCATGGCTAACTGCATCAGCTAACAGTCGAGTGGCACATGCGATTAGAATACGGTGGCATTTGACAAATGCGTTGACAAGGCAATTTGCTGCCCAGCAGGGCGGGGGGGTTTCAGGTCGCTCAATCGACAACAAATTCAATTTCGAATTCAACAGTTTTATATGGCCATGTGGCTTACTAGATCTGGGCACCCGCCCACTCGACTCGACTGGCAGCCGCTGACCATGACCGTCAGCATTGACCACGATCTCCCATCTCCGTTAGCAATTTTATTCTGCACGCAGTACGTAGTGCAGCCTTTTGGCCGTCTAATCACGGGTTGCAGCAGCAAAATGCGTTTCCATTGAGTGGCCCCAGCTCTTGGTCATATATAAAAAGCTGCAGTCGATCGCTCAAGCCACCGCAGTTTCAATCCGAATCTTGATGCGAACTCTTGGTTAGCCGCACACAGAATGCAAGGGAAATTCACGAAAAGTGTCTGCCTGTTGGCCGTGTGTTTGTTGCTGCTGCAGCTGACGGCAGGCCAGGAAGAGGCAACAGTGAAGCCAACGCAGGCCACGGATACGCGCGTCTCTTGGATTGCCCAATTGCAGCAGTTGCGTCAACAGATGCGCAGCTGCTTCCGTTCGGGCTCCGCCTCCGCCTCCGGCACCGGCTCCGGCTCCGGCTCGAGCTTGTGGTCATGTTTTCGTGCGCGCAGTCTGAAAATATTCGAGGACATCATGGCAGCGGATGTGATTCCGCTCTACGAGGGCGTTCGGCTGATTGCCGCACCAAATGCCACAAATGGCCAAGCGCGACCAGCGGCCGATGAGCCCAAGGATCTGAAGCACTTGACCTGGTTTGATCAACTCGCTGTTATCCTGGCCAAGGGCCTCACCACACACACGCTGCAGATCAATCTGGCCAAGCTCACGGAGCGTTATCTGAGCAACGGTGGGTAGCTGAGCAGAGCCTAATCACTTAAACATTCAGCTGAATCCTATCCACAGATGGGCCGGAGCGCAAGGCGGATACCGTGGGCAGCGCACGGCTGCGTCGGCATCGCTTCAACATGATCATCACCATGATGTTTGGCGTCACGGCTCTAGGGGCTGTGCTGGTGCCAATGGGCTTCCAACTGCTTGCCATTGTCAGTGGCAAGGCGTTGCTATTGGCCAAAATGGCATTGCTGCTGGCCTCCATCAATGGCCTGAAGCGGGTGAGCTCTGCCCAAATAAACTTTCTATTTGTGTTATGCGAGCATTTTCTTGGACAGGTCGCCAATACTGGACTCCACTATGGCTTGTACCATGTGCCCGGCGAGCATCTGGGCGGCTACTACGATCGCGGCGACTTGAGCCATCCGCGGAACGTGCCCATACCCGTGGGGATGGCGCCTTCACTTGAGTTTGGCTTGAAGTAAAAGCGGGGAAAGAGCAGAGAGAGTGAAGAGAGAGTTGGAGTAAGAAAGTGGCAGAATTTTCCAGTCAATAAATGTAGTTTATAGATAGTTAAAAAAAAAAAAAAAATACCGTTTTCTTTTCAAGCAAAGTTCGTTGGAGAGCTTTTCAGCTTGGCAACTTTTTGTAGCAAGTTGGCAGCTCTGGTGGCAAGCTTTGCACAAAGCTTTTGGCGTGTTGAGTTTCCCATGTTGCGCGAAACTTTTCAAAAGAAACACACACGCACCCATTGAGCACTGCCTTGGAGAAGAATAAAAATACTTGTGCCAAAATCAGTTGCTGCAAATAGTTCGTAAGCAAATAGAAAATATTTGCATATGGGCGAAGTTTTTCTTTCGCATTGGATTCAAAAGTTGTGCACTTAAAGCAGATTTCAAATTCACGAGCGAGCGATGACGCTGCCGACGCAGCGGGGCTGAGGCGCCTGGGCGGTGTGGGTGGTCGTGTGGTGGCAACACGAGGGCTATAAAAGGAAATGCGCCGCTGATAAGGACCAACATTCTGTCGTCGGTTGCGGCAGCTTTGACATCTCGTGTCGCCAGCCAACGGAAGTCGTGCATTGCAATATCCTGAACAGTTTTTATCCTTTGTATCCCTGCGAGGTGTTCTGTCGTGTAACGGTTTCTGTGCCATTCAAAACGCTTTCACTTTTAATCTAGATCCAAGTGCGAACTACGTGACTCCGCCCCGTCGTCAATTTCCTTCGCTCTAATAAACTTATTGGTAGCGTGTGACCGCTCGCCGCAAATCCACTTAATCAGCTTAGCTCGCTCCTCGCTTCAGCTCCAGGCTCCATCCAGGACGCACTGCTCTCTTTTTTGGCTGTCGGTTAATTGAAAGTCTGGTCTAGGCAACGCCGCAGCGGCAATTGACAATTTCACGGTCCGATTTAGTGCAGCGGCAGACGCAAACTCCGACGGAATGAAGCTCGTGGTCTACTGCTACTTATCCATGATTGTGCTGGGCGTCCAGGTAAGTGCTGACTGGAGCTAGCCTCGAGGCTCTGTGTAATTAGATTTCGATCAACAAGTTGCTTGGCCCCAACTTTTGCCTCAAAATTCAACTCGTGTCTTGTCAATCATTTGAATTAATTTCCCTCTGTCAGCGACTTACGGCCGAGAGATTGATGGCTCCAAGCCAATTCGAGTTTTATGAGCAAAGTTTCAGAAACCTGTCGACTTTTGTTCAGCTTTTTCTGCTGCTCATGTGCTGCGGCAGATTGCTTTCATTAGGCTCAAATTATGTGAATAAGTTTTGGGCGTGCGTCAGATTAAAGGGCTCGGACTCAAATATCATTTGCTGCGAAATCAATTTCATGTTTTATTGCACGCGTTGTCATTTTTATTAGATTTTTTATTCAATTCTCAAGCGACAGCTGTAATTTGTTAAAAAAAAGTTTGCTTGGCCTAAAAAGAGGTTCTCTAGTTAGTATAATTTATATAATTTCATAAGAAAATATTTTGGGCCGGCTAATCATTTAATTTTTGGGATTTTATTCAGAGCTCATTTGAATGCGTTTTTATGTTGGAAGATGTCTTTTAAAATATATTTATTTGCTTATATTTATTTTATCTGATATTTTGATTTGAAGATATTCCCAGTCAGCCAAAAATATATTTTTAAACTGAAAAATTATACAAATATCGATTTCCACTGGCTTAAATTGAACTACAATAGCTTCTCCCCAAATTAACAACATTAAATAAAATATTAATGAGAAACAACTTTAAAAAATTTTAAACAACTTTAATAATAAACTAATGATAAAAAAAATAAAATATAATGAAAATAAATACATAATGAAATCGAGCTGTGTTTATAAGTAATACATGCTCCGAGATATATATATATATTTTTTTTGCTGGGAATTTCTTTAGTTAATCTATATTATAATGCATTGATGCATTGGTTATTCAATATTTAAATTTAGCAACTTTGAAACGACCCATAACATATAATCATTAGCGGATCAAATACTTTAAAATTCTGTAATAGTTAATTTCTCTTAGTCAACTATCAAACGGTTAAGCGATATCATTACATGGAAAAGAAAGAACTGGATACAGAATAATTTATTTTAAATATTATGAATACAGAATAATTTATTTTAAGTATTATGAATACAGAATAATTTATTTTCAATATTCAATATTATTCTTTAAAATCGAATAATTTTTATGAAATTTTGAAAGGTTCGCTGTAGCAGATTTTTAAAATGTAATAAAAATAATCAAATGGTGCCTCAGAATAAGGGAATATTTTAAATAAATGATTAATAGTTGCAGTAGTATTGCCATATTGCACATAATTGAAATGCATTTATAATGGAAGAAGAAAAGAAAAGTATGTACAAGCATTTCCATCAGATACCAACTAATAATTGGCTAAAAATAGGCTTTGCACTTGTGCACGCGTTTCCCCTGTTCAACTCTGACCTACAACAGCTGCAAGTTTAACTTCATTAAGTAATAACAACAAGCTGATTATACAAACAACTCATCTGTCAATATATATATTTATATATAGGCGAGTTTATTCCTGGGCGCAGTACGTACGATTGTAATCTAATTACAATTTACGCGAGAGCTTCGTACGCGTGGGTCGAGAGGCATCGAACATGGCAAAACGTCAGACTACAACATGAATCAATTCGAATTGCAGATTGAATGCGATGTGCACACGGCTTGTGAATGAATGGATCCTTATCGGGCTCACCTTTGACCGTAATGCTATCCATAATATCAGTTGCAACGATATGTTTACATGGGTTCGACGTTCTGCCTCGGTTGTTGTTGTTGTTGTTGTTAGCTACTCAAAAGCCAGTAAATTCCATTGAGCAGACCAAATCGCCCCAAGTGAAGCCAAGTGGCCAGTGTCAAGTGGAGAAGAAATGTAAATTTTGCAGCTGCAATTTAACTGTATGCAGGCAACTCAAACATGGCGACTGAGCCAACGGCGGCTGTGCGGGCAAAAGTCAACATTCAGGCAAGAGGAAAATGGCCGGCAAGGCACACACACATACGCATACACAAACACATATACGTGTACTGCAAATGATGGCCATTCATTGTGTCCACATTGGCTTGGCCTGGACACAATGCAATAGTCAACGTCCAGTCGGACATTGTAGCCAAGCTGGTCACTCAAACGACAGTTGGAGATGAGGCCCCCATTCCTCGGGCTTAGCCTGCACTTGATGCTCGCTTAATGCCGCATGTTAACAGCATTAGCAACACTTTGGCCCTTAACGAGCCACCGAGGCTGTGAGCCACCGAGAGAGGGCCAAGTCTAAAGTGCCCGATTCCTGCTCCAGCTCTGTGACATTTGCCTTGCACATCTGCCAGGAGCCAATTAAAATAAGCTGATGTGCTCTCAAAGTCTTAATTGGCACGGCAATACATATATGTATATGTATACCGACAGCAACACCGAGATGTGTAAATATACACATATGTATATATATTTGTATACGCCAGCATTAGAGAATCAGGTTATTGTCTTTCTTTTTAATAAGTGCAGAGACAAACTTTCTTAATTACCGTTTATTTGTCATTGTTCTGCTCGAAGAGTGTGTGAAAGTAATTTTTGCACTCGAAGTTGTTGCTGTTGTTGTTGCTTTTGCTCTTCACTTTGGAAGGGCGCAAACTTTTAATCGACACCAATTTGTCAACTGCGTCGCTGGCAGCAGCAGCCAGGGACAGAAGCTGCTCCCCAGACCCAATAAATCCAATATCTAAGTATTTCGTACAGAAGCAGCTGGCCACATTACCCACGCAAATTTGTGCCAAAAAAAAAAAAAAAAAAAAAAAAAAAGAGAAATCGGAAAAAAAGAACCCTCAATGCTGTCACATGAAATATGAGTCGGGGTGGTGCGAGTGCGCACTTTGCATAAAATCCGTTGCAGCATGCTCAATAAATTCCGAGACGCAGTCTGTGCTTCCAGCGCTTCTATGTGCGACTAATTTCCGCCAAACTAATAGATGTCTTTACGCTGTGGAAAATACTGCGGTGCTGGAGCTGGAGCTGGAGCTGGTGCTGGGGTCACATGACTGAGCCATTTTTGCGTGTCATAGACGTGACATGACATAAAGTTAATTAAGCTCCATTTGCTGGGGCAACAACAACATCGCGCTGAGTTGACATCACGAGTGCTCTGCGCGGTAATTAGTTAGCTTCAAGCAACGTAAATGGTCCCATTCGAACTGCACTTCCAGTTGCAGTTGCACTTTTCAGTTAAATGCGGCTTAAAAGCTGGCGGCCGGCGCTGTTGATTCGGCTTTTGCGTAAATTAATTAAATACTTTTTTAATAAACGGCCGCATTGGGCCCGCTGAGCCATTAGTCCCACTGGCCATTCAGGCGTATACGCGATAAAATTAACTTTTCATACGCTTCAAAGAACGTCTTGTGCTGAAATGAAAGGCGACATTTGCAATCCGAAAACTTTGTGCTATCTCTTAATGAGCTAATGAGAAACTTTTATTGAGGTTGAAGGCTAATTTGATCTTGATTTGATTTATATGCCGCCAATTCATTGAATTAAAAATCAAATTCAATGGACTTGAACTAATTGGAAAAACAAAAAATCAAAGAGAAGGCGTGAACTCAAATATTTGCTTGCTCCTGTTCATTTATTGGAGAACGACGCTCGAACTGTTGTATGTCAGGGGCTAAATATAGAAATCCAAAATAGATTATTACAGATTAGCGATTCGCTGGAAAACTCTGCTGCAACAGCAGAACTCTCATATGTTTACAGCTTTGCAAGAGCAGAAATAATAATAATCTATATATAATATGTAAAAATAAAAAATAAATAAAAAAAAAATTAAATACAATAAAAGATTAAAAATAATACAAAAATAGTATTAATATTGATTTTAAAAAATAATAAAACATAATTAAAATTATAATAAAAATAATAATAATGATCATATATTATGAAAATAATAATAATAAAAAATAAATTTAATTAAGAAAAATACTAAAACATTTTAAAATTTTGTGTGACAACAAAAGTTTATATATTAAATTTGAAAAAATTTCTTTTTAATTGTCCTTTAAATATTAAAAAAATAATATATGTTATATTCTACTTCTAAATATTTTTTATTTATTTATTTATTTTTTAATTTAAAGTTTTTTGCCCTGTTAACATTACATGTCTATATGATATTTAATATATCTTATTTATATTATTATATTTAATAATTCGGTTGAATAAATGATTTGGCTATCAGAATAATTTACTATTTGCTTATACAAAAATGCATACTACTTGTATATATTTCGGCCCAAATATATATAGAAGCTATATTTTATCTAATAAATCGAAATAATCTCTATAAGCTATAAGTATTTATCGACAATTAAATATTAAAATATTTACAAGCTTCACCACAAATTTCAACACTTCTTTGTAGAAGGAAACGATATTTACATATATTTCTATAGAGAGAGAGAGAGAGAGAGAAAAAGAGAGAGAGAGGGAAAAAGAGAGAGAGGCAGAGAAGTAGAAAGGCAGAGCTTAAGCCTATTGGGTTGTAAAACACAACATATGCTTAAAATTTTCTCACACGATATTCCATTTATAATCTCGATAGGCAAATGCCTAACTAGAGCTCATGAGAATCGCAAAGAGAAGCAAAAGTAAAAGTACATGCTCTTCCAATGGTGTGGGTTATTGAAAAATGAAATTGCCCAGCGTTTGATATAACAGAACATCATATACATTTCAATGAAAGATTAGCTACAATCCTTTAAGGACAGCGTATTAGTATGCATATTAGATAACGTCGTGAAAAAGGCAAGCCAATTTTTGGTTAATATTTAATAAATACAAAAGTGAAAAAAAAAACTGCCCGAAAAATGTTTTATAGCACTGAGGACGTAGCCTGTTGCTGGTCAGACGACCCTTTTAAAGCGAGTATTTGCTGTCTGCGTGTAAGCTGTTGCTGTAGCTATCTCATGATTAAGTCATGCTATGCTCATACTATGTGAATTGTTATATTTGAGACGGAATGTAAATATTTGGGAAGTCACGGCTTAGCGCGAAAATCTTTCGCTTGTGCCTGTGTGTGTGTGCAATAAATATTTGAACGGGCTGCCGAATACCTTTCACGGCATTTCCGGTTCGTAGTGGGCGTAGGTGTCAAGTTGTTGTTGTTGTTGGCCATCGGCAGCATCTGCCAGAGCTGGTGGCGTTTTAATTAAGTCATAATATTTTAGGAACTCTGCTGCTGGAACAGAGATTCGACACGAACAAACTTGTAGCCAATTAGAGCAGAAAACTTTTAATACACAATATGTTTGACTACATCTGATGCGAAGTTCCATTACGAGAGCAGGACAACGAATGCTTTTAAATTGCCAATGAATTATTCTAAATGAATTTCGAATGCATGATAAGGTCATTAATATATGCACGTGGCTTTGCACGTTCCAAGAGCTGTGCGCATAAATCAAAAATCATTTAAAGTCAGCTGTAAAATAACTTGAATTGAACTTTATATGGATATCTGTGTCTGTGTGTGTTTGTGTGTGTGTGTGTGTGTTTGTATGGTATAAAGATAGAGGTGTCGTTGACAAGCCATAATAATTTTACAAACAACTCGGACCAGCTGCTGCCAGCTAAAAACGAACTAGCAATCCCACAACTTTAACAAAGGAATCCAATCGACAGCCATGGGTGGCAGCTGTTATCCTGGTAGCTGGGTGCCTCGTCCTGGCATGCCGAATCCCATTCAGCGACAATGATATTATGCAAATGAACTTGCTTCGAGTGTTTTCAAAAGGATCATATTTATCATTTATTTACCGACTGTCATCAGCTTTGACGAATGCTGCGAATTGTTCAACAGCCTCTTGATTGACTTTACAATTTGCTTTTGCCTCTGCGAGCGTCAAAGATTAATGACGTCACTTGAGCATAAAAAATATCATGCGTAGGTGTGTGTGGGTGTGTGTGTGTGTGCAGATTAAAGTTAGGCCACCAAAGCCGCCACTAATTGACAGTTTCATAAGCATACGGCTCACCACGGCTAGCTCGTTATAGACCGAAATCACGTCGGCTTTTTCGAGTATTGCGCAAACAATACGCCAAACTTCGAGCCACAAATACAATTATTTTTTCCTTTCGTGAACTCTGAGGGTTGAGCACTGTTGCGAATCCACATTCATCAATTTAACCGTCGCTTTTCTGTCTGAGCGTGAACCCAAATGAAAAACAATTTCAATTAGCGCCCCGAACGCAACCTTTTATCAATTCGGCGAAGATACAAAAAATACTGTGAAAATGAATAATAATAACAGTGATAAAAAATAGCGAAAAAAAAAAAAAAAAAAAATGTGCCTAGTCAGAGTCAAAGTGCTTGGCTTGAAATATGACATGTACCAGAGAGAAGAAGGGCGTGGCTTTGATTGAGCTTATCTAATTGCTCAGTGTGATAAAAATCACAAATTTCTCAAGAAATAAAACCCTTTTGGAAACCAAAATAAACTCCTTTGAAGGAACTGTGAATAACTGTGTAAAATGTTTAACTGAATATTTAGCGAAGAGTAAGCGAAATTTAAGCTTTATTTAAGTTGTGAAATGTTTAGTTAAAGATTTATTTACGACTAAGTAGAGTTTATGCTTCAGCTTAAAGAGTATTGGAAAGATAAATACGATTGCTTTGTAAATACTTTGCGTATTTCCTTAACAAATATCATAAATATTCTCTTTTATGTGATATCTTCCCTTGTTATATATAGACATTTTACAATTTGTATGGTTACGTCCGAAAAATTACTGAAAAGAGAATTTAAAAAACTGTTAAGTAAAAAAGCAACACTGATTACAGGGTATTAATGAAGTTGTCAAAGAGCAATCCATAAACTGAATGATGTGATTTCGAGCCCATGTCAAAGGACATTGTTTTTCCCTTGGGCTTCAGTCCGTCGCTATTTATAGAACATTGAGTTCTTAAGCTTAAAACATTTATGCTTAAAATTCAAGACGCAGAAGCACTTAAGTCTTCGCTGCTCTGACGAGTCAGCTGCAAGTTACGCGTGTGGTTATTGCTCGACTAGTGGGCCAACTAGTCGACTAGTGAGTGGGTCGGCGTTTAATTAAAAGCGCAATTGTACAGCATCGGCAGCTGCATTGAGGCTCAGGCACAGCGACATTGTCCTGCCGACCCCTGCCCCCACGGGTCGCAGCAGGCCGGGGGGTCTGATGTTAGCATGTGAGCCAACTAGCACAAAGCGTGCCATTGCCTTTGCTGTGGTGCTGTGATGTTGTGGCTCGTGTTGCTTAGTGAAAGGCTGTTATTGGCTCGACAGCCTGCTGATTTTTATCGCATTCGCGTTTCAGTTTTGTCAACAACATTTGCGGCACATTTTGAGTGCATATCTCTGCCGTCTCGTCGCCTGAATGACGGCTGATGCCGTCAAAGCGGCTATTCACGCCCATAGAAAAAACATCTATTTTGCTCTTACACTTTTAATCTTTCGCACAGGCTTGGCCCACCGTGAAGCGCTCCTTCGAGCTGTATCCGGGCGCAGCAATGCCCCACACCGAGCACCGAATCGCAGGTAAGAATAAAGCGCGCACAAATACATACAACTATGTACCTATATAGCGATAAAGTGGCAGGGGGCGGGGGTGGGCGGAAGATGCACTAACAAATTGGTAGTTAAAAGTTTTAGTCAAGTGCCGTCGGGTGAGTTGCACTTTGGCGGCTGTCGAGAGTCTATACACTAAGAAAAATGAAGGTGATGCAATGCGAGAGGAATTTACAATTGTCAATTTTATTTGCTGCACTAATAGTATTTAATTTAGTTCACAATATAGAAAAGTATTGGCAATTCTGTTGATAGCCCCAAAGTTCACTTTGCACAAAGTTTCAATAGACAATCTCGAATCTTTTTTAGAGTGTAAACCCTTACAAAATATTTGCGGTTGGGCCAAACTGTCTCTCAAATTGCTTTCGCTCGCATGTTGTCGAGTGTTTTTCTTTTAACCACTTTAGCCGCAATGACGTATACGTAATTTATTTACATAAGAGCTGCAAAATTGTTTCTCCATGCAAGAAATGCGAGCAAACACAATCAAAAATTGCACTTCAATCGAAATCCATTCGAATAAAACTCATGAATATTCATTCATCGATTGTCAGGACAACAGCAAATCTGTGAATGCTTTGATGGTCATTAAGATAAGATTGAGTTCCTAATGAAAAAAGTAGCATATTGAATTTTGTCAGTGAGCTAAGAACGGTAAACTAACTGTAAGTCCATCCGACAGCATCTATAAATAGTATAACCAATCCAAGCTGGCCACACGCCAGCAATTGGCAAGGCAACCGCAGCTACGTCCTTGGCCATTTCCATTAGAGTAAACATAATATAGCTGCAGAAATCTTAGTTTTCCGTTTCCTTTTACTTTTTTATTTATTTTCTGTATTTTGTATTTATTCGGTTTATTTATAATTGCTGGGGGTTTGCGCCTTCGGCCGCTGCTAGCCAAACAAGTAAACAAGTCAAAGCTGAGATTGCGCGATAATTTATTCATAGATGACATCATCTTGAGTTTTGAATTTTGATATGATTAATTATGCATAGTGAGTGAGAGAGAGGGGGAGAGAGAGGGAGACAGAAGAAATTTAAATATTATTGCTGGCAGTCTAGTCCTGTAGACAAGAGTTCTTTGAACCAGTTGCCCAGCCTGGACAAGTTGTGTAATTAAAAAGCAATTAAGTAGATTGCCTATCAATTTATTTCAACTTGATGTTAAATTCCATTGACACGAAATGCTGTGAAAATATGTTTTACTTTTACTTCTAGATCAGAATAAATACCCTCACGAATTTCAAGGGTACAACCCAGAGCTTAGAGTATATGACAGTCTAATATACTCAACCACTTATTTCTACATAATAAATCAAAGAACTTTTTTAGCCCAAGAGCATTGGCAGCTTAGCAAATGTGAGCTTCTTTGATGCTTGATTTTTGAGACAAAGTTAAGTTTATTTATAAATATTTAAAATAGTCTACATGTATTATAAAGCTCTATTCGCAAAATAAAGAAATAAAAATTAATTAGGGAAAATTCTCTAGTGAAGGAATTTACAGACATACATATATGTCCTTTCTAAGCTTAAGAACTGTCATTTAAATCGTGTTTTTCATAGAAAATACCAAATTTATTATCAATTGGCATAAATGAATACATTAGTGCATAATTATAGCTATTGCAAATTCAATGTCAGTCGTTATTTATCAATTATGCATAATGTTGCTAAAGTTGTTAAGCGCACTCAATTCAATTATTGAAATGCGCATATTGTGACAATTTAATGCAATTAAGCAACATAATAAACAATTAGGCGCCAAATGTCCTAAATCCCCACGCACACACACACACACCCACACCCACACAAACGCTTAAAAGCCACTTGGCATTCGCAGATACTTTTGCAAATATATGGAGTAAATGAAACAACAAACGAAACATCAGCATGACGAATTCTAAATATCCTTGCTTGACCACTTAATAATAGATAATTTGTTATTGTTAAATACAGTTAACATTTTGGATAGCAATATATTACAATAGGAAAATATTACAATATTTTAAAATTGTGCTTTAACATTTTATTATTTATTTAGATTAAATAAATAAACTCATGTTTATTCACTGCTTAAATTATATTTACAAATAATTTAGACATTTTTAATTATATATTATTTTTTTATTTTTTATTTATTAATTATTAATATTTATTTAATATTTATCATTTTTATTTATTTCGATAGTATAAATAGTTAAGGGCTGGTTGTAGAGCAAAATAGATTGGTTATATAATAATGCAGACTTTAGTCAAATAATACCTAAAATAATGTAAGCTGAATAATAAAAAATTAAAATTGAATGATAAGATATAACTTTACAAATTTTATTATTTTAGCTGAGACAAATATGTATGCATAAATATACATTTATATATTTTGTATACCCTGAGCCAATTGAAAATGGGAAATCAGGGCATAATGGTTTAAAAAATATTAAACATTAGTAAACAACATTTTATTTACATAGATCATTTTTAAATTTCAGTTCAAGAAAATATATATTTGCAGCAACAGAATTGAATACTTTACATACCCTAATTAGGGTATACGAATAGGTACTGCCTGCCGTGTGCACAATAAGCGATTTTATGGACAGACACACAAAATACGCTTGGGCACACTTACACATACAAACACACACACTCAAGTTGCGTGTGTGTCGAGCATGCGAAAATGTCCAAGGCAGACTATAGTTTAATTGTTTTTGGTCAGGCAGAAGAGTAATAAAAAGCCAGCGCAAAGTAAACCATATTGGCGGGTTTGAGGGTGCCCGTGTGTGTGTGTGTGTGCGTGTGTCGCTGTCTGTGTGTGGACTACCAAAATCTAGCCAATAATGCGCGCCATAAATCAGGCAACAGTAGCCATAGTCAGGGAATTAAGTGGCATCAGCTGGACGGCCCGCAGGTCTGTGTATGATATATTAATTGCTGGGATGCTGGCAACGAGCTTGGGTCAAGACGTGGCTTCAATTTGCATGTGTGCGCTGAAAGCCAAGTGGCTTTCAATTAGGGCATCAACACACACGAACACACACACCCACACAGACAAAGCTTCGGCTGCAAATTGTTGCAACTTACACAATTGGTTAAATTGCTTTCATATGCCCAGCGGGCAGTTAATGAAGTAAGAGAAAGAGCGCGAGAGAGAGAGAGGGAGAGAGGGAGAGAGGGAGAGAGAGAGAGAGAGAGAGAGAGGGAATTCTAATCAAACTCCCACGCAATGCCGTTACAGATTGCATGCATGTGGCCTCGGAGCCAGGTGATTACATTTTCAAGAAGTCAGCCGCAGCGCCGCCAGCGGCTCCATTGGCCGTGCTCAATTTCAACAGAGATGCGACGCTGCTGGAGCTGGAGGCGGCCACCAGCGCGCAGTTGGAGGCAGCTGCTGCCGCGGCCACGGCCGCCGAGTCCGTCTGCGGTCTATATGTGATTGGTGAGCCAGACACGATTGTCGAGATAACCATGAAGCACTATGACGTCAATTGCGAATCGGGTGGCCTGATGGCGGTGAGTGATCCCAGTGTTTAATGTTCAATTATAATTGATGAGCTTATGCGACGGCAAACCACTCATTCTGTTTGTGCAGTTTGTGGATGGCTGGGAGCTGAATGGTGAGTACTTTCCGTCAATCAAGGATCATCATCGTCTGCTCGAGGATCGCGTGTTTGAGTTCTGCAACAACAATAAGCAATGGTAGGCTGGCATGCTCTTCCCCTTTTATTTACCTCTTTTCATTTACCTCTATGTAACTGTGCTTCCAGGCCACGCTTCAGCAACAAGAAATTCTTTCGATCCAGTCAGAATGCTGCACTGCTGCAGTACCGCATACCCACCCGCGGCTCCTTTGTGGCCAACGTGCGCTTCCATAAGATATCGCAACGTAAGTTTTTTAGAAATATTAGCTAAGATTTCCATTTATCTCTCTCTGTCTGCCACTCCCCCTCTCTCTCTCTCACTCTTTCCCTCCCAGCTTGCAATGTACTTGTCCAGGACACCGCCGCCGTCTATCAGATGTCAAACTTTGGACACGCTCGCAACTGCACACTCTCCGCACTCTTTCCGGCTGCCGTCTCCCTGGGATCTCTGCGCATTGGCGGCAAGACTGTGCGTGCTCAGGAGAAGGTCAACTACGATGTGAGTATATTCAGTCAGGAGTGAGTCGCTCTTACTCTTGAATTCCCATTGCCTTCTAGTGCCACCAATACGAGGATCGCCTAGATATTGGTGGCTCGGCTGGGCTGGACACCACCGGCATGGAGCTAGCCAGTGCCGTTTGTGGTGCCACCACCGAGCTGGGTCCCGAGCAGGCTATATTCTGTGGCGTTACCAGCGTGCGTCTGGTCTCCACCGGTCGCTACCAGAATCAGGCAGCTGTCATCGTACGCAAGGCCGACGAGCACGATCTGGATATAGCCACGCTCCTGTGCGCGCTATAAGCGGCTAACTAAAGAGACGAAGGAAGGGATGCGGCCGGCACAATGATTACAATTTGATGTTTGTAAATATGTATGTGGGTGTGGATGTGTAAGCACGATGGCACCAGAGAGACAAGGCAAGGCAACCCCCACCCCCTCAGCCCTCAGCCCCAGCGCCTACCCCAACTCCCATTTTGCTTGGTTATTATTGTAGCGCTTTACCCCATCCGAGCACAAAGTATTCACATGCCAAAACTAAATAGCGAAAAAAAAAGGAAAAAAAAAAAAAAAATTAAGAAAGTAAATTCAATGTAATTATATGTGTATATCAAAAATTCTGAATGTTAAAACTACAAACTGGTTTTATTTGCTATCGTGTGTGGGTTCAGCAGGGTCAGTGGGCACAGTTTATGGCGCAGTTTATGGGCGCTCTGCTAATCGAACTAATTAATAACGATGTGCTATAAATAATCAACTATAATCGTGGTGCGGCAGCCCACAAAGATAAGCCATTCGTCTGACTCTTGGCAGCTCGATTGCCATTAAAGCAAGTGGCGCAGCGCCATCAGCAGAGCCAGCACGCTGGCGAGGCTGTAAGCCGTTAATGCAGCTGCACCGTCGTCCTGCGGCTGCTTCTCGTTCTCGAGCTGCAAGCAAAGGATAACAGAGAAAAGACTTTAAGCATGCGATGCGACGCTGGAATATTCAAGGCCGCCACGACTTACGCTCTGCTGGAGTATGGCCTGGAGCTGGCGACAGCGCTGCTTCTCGTTCCACCGGCTTGTGGCGATGCGGCAGATGGTGCTGTTCAGGCATCCCTCGTCGCAGCCGGCGGCCAGCTTGGGATCCGCCTCGGTCATCTTGTAGCGCCAGAAGAGGCGCAGTAAATCCGGCTTCTTGGCCATGTCCTCGAGCAGCTGATCGATGCCAGCGGCGCTTGTGTTCTTCGTAAATGTCTCGCCAAACTCGTACTCCTTCTTCCAGGTGGGCGGCTCGTTGGGCTTCAGATTGGCCTCGGTCAGGTTGATCGTGTAGGTGTGGTGATCCAGCACCTGCAGAGTCTTCGCGTGCAGCCGGTAGATGCGATAATTGGGATTCTTGTAGGAGTAGGTGGTCAGACTGCCGCCATTCCAGGAGACAGCCATGGCCAGGCCCGTCTCCGTATAGTGGACATTCATCTCGTCCTTGTGCGTGTGCCCGTTGTAGATGCCCGTGATGACGCGGCTGAAGCGCGCCACGATGCGATTGTATTCCCTGGACCACTCCGTCCAGCAGTCGCCATCGCCAGAGGGAATGTGAGTCAGCACCTGAACCCGCTCGCCGGCCTTCTCGGCGTCGAGCAGCGTGTCGTGGAACCACTGCAGCTGCTCCAGCACAATGGAGCCGTCGTAGAATAGCCACCAGTTGTACAGGTAGCAATCCATGCTGTTCAGCGCAATGATGCGCTGTCCCTCCCTCAGAGAGAGCGTGTAGTAGCCGCCACGACGCACGGTCGCCTCAGCCTCCTTGGGCAGCCACTTGGACCACAGGCTCCACACATGCTCGTACAGCCAGTCGACTCGGAGAGATTCGGGTATCTCAGCGTTGCCAAAACTAAGTGAAAAATATCAGGAGTGAGTGGAGAGTGGACTTTGGTTCTACTTACACGTTTGCTGGGTGCGGCTCATGGTTGCCCAGGCAGGGATAGACTGGGATTTTGGGAAAGTGCTCGGCGAGCAGTTGATCGATCTCCGTGAGCATATCCATGTTGCCCTTCCGCGTGGTGGACCAAACATTGTGCGGCGGCACATCGCCCGTGTGGTAGATCCAGTCCAGCGCGTGCTCCTTCTTGATCTGCTCGAAGGCATTCAGGATCAGGTGCTTGGGCGTGTCGCAGTCGCGATAGTCGCTCCAGTGGCCAGCGCCCGTTGTATTCGCATCGGCGGGCAGATCATCGCGGCAGCACATGGGCTCCTTGCACTCCGCCAGGCCGCCGCTCTTGTACTCCGGATCGTAGTGGATGTCGGTTAAGTGCAGCACCAGGTAGTCATTGTCGCTGTGCTCTGCCAACTCGTAGTTGGATTCGTTGGGCGTCTCACCGACGATGGTCACATTCAGCTTGAACTCCGGTTGCTGCACCTGGCAGATTTTGATGGGCAGCATGCTGCAAATGCTCCGCGACTCGGCCACCGTCTCGTTGAAGATGTAGTCGAGGATCGGCCAGTTCAGGTCGAACAGGCCGGAGCACACCTCCTGCGTCTGAATATCGAAGTAGTCGCATAAGCTCAGCAAAATCTTCTTGGCATTCTGATTGCGATTGGGTCCGGTCAGCTCGCCATTGGGGCCCGTGAAGGTGCGTCCGATCACGTTGACCGTGGCGCGGCAGATGGTGCACGTGAAGTACTGATCGGCCGCGCTGAGATCGACCAAGGGCTGGGTGAAAATGTCCTTCTGGCTGTGTGACGTGCGCAACTCATCGCCCAGAACTTTCAGTCGCGGCGACTCGATGCCCGTCCGCAGGTACTTCACAAATTCCTGGCTAATCTCTTCCGCCACGCTGACTGCAAATGGAAACACGATTAGGGCGAATCTAGATTTTCCGTGACAGCTCTTGAGCCACTCGGCGGGCTGCGATAAGTTTTTGTGGAAAATAAATCAATCACCTGAACTGGCAGCTGTGAGACGCTCTTCGGTGCTGAAGCTAATCGGCACACCGGGCAGGTTATGGGCGTGGCCGCAGGCGAGCAGCGAGGCTAGGCCCAGTAATACCAGAAGACTCCACTCACGATCCATTGCGGATAGGCAATGCGGCTAAGACTAAACTCCTGCGAAACAATCAACCCATATTTATAGGCAGCAGACTCTTATCAATCGGCCTATCGTAATGCTTTAAATGTTATAACCGTTAAACATGATTGATACAACAGCACAAGAGATTTTTATGGTAAGTAATAAATTATATAAAATATCTACGGCTACCAAATTGTTTGTTTGATAAAAGAAATGGAGAAAAAAGAAAATAGAGAGCTATATTTATTACAGTCCGTTTATTAAACAATTAATAGAAAAGGTAGCTCATATAATTGTAATCCCCTTAACGACTTGGCCACTTCAGGCACTTGATCTGATATGAGTCCATCTGATTAGCACTAAAAATAAATACAAAGGCTCCACGCACACGTGCAGAACTGCTCAACATTCGATCAAGATTCGAGCCCTGACTTTGGCAATAAACCAGAAAATCCATATAAATAAATACATATTTGTTATATACAACAGCAACTAGGTTTTATGTCTTTATTGGCTAATTTTCGCTAATATGATGCTTAGGGCTGATTAGGCTAACCCACAGTGTGAGCATGACACAGGCCCCACATGTACAACAGCCTCTGGCAGTCGATAAGTGGACGAAAATAATAGATTAACAAGGTGACATAAACAAGATTATGTGTGGGTGTGTGTGTGTGTGTTTTTGTGAATATATTTTGGATTTTGTACTTAATCATGATAGTGAGAAAATGGTATGTGCGATTATATAAGTTATTATTAGTGTATTACAGATAAAAGTCTCTAGAAGCCAATTCGCATGGCGAGAGCCAAGGCCAAGAGTGAGCTAATACTCAAAGCGCCAAGCACTGCCGCTCCATCATCCTTTTCCTCGGGCTCATTGTCCAGCTGTTGATAGCGGATGAAAGGTTATGATTAGTTGAATGAAATGCTTTAACTGCAGCGACAACTTACGGCTTCGAAGAGACGCTGCTTGAGCTCCTCGCAGCGCTCCTTCTGGTTGTTCACTGTCGTTGCGGCACGGCAAAGTGAGCCGGCCAAGCAATTGCGATCACAGCCGCTGGTCAACTGGGGCTCCGCCGAGGTGACCCTGAAGCGCCAATACTGCAACGGGAAATGAAATGAATAAGGAATATATATTTATTTTATATATGTATAGGAGTAGCTCCAGCAGCAACCAACCTTGCGCATCAGGTCTGGCTTGTCGGCAAAGTCGTCCAGCAATTTGTCAATGCCAGCGGGACTCAGATCTTCGGTGAACTCTTTGGCGAAATCGTACTCCAGGAACCAATTGGGCTGCTCAGCGGGCTTCTTGTTGGCTTCGTTCAAATCGTAAATATAAGTGTGATGGTTGGTCACATCGTACGTGTCCGGATTCACAGTGTACACCCTGTAATTGGGATTCTTGTAGCTGAATGTGGTCAAGGCGCCGCCATTCCAGGAAACCGCCGTAGCGTGACCTTGCTCCGAATAGTGCACATTCAGCTCATCCTTGTGCGAGTGACCATTGAATATGCCACTGATTGTCTTGTGGAAGCGGGTGATACAGCGGTTATACTCCCGGGCCCACACCGACCAACAGGTGCCGTCGCCCGAGGGTATGTGGTTTAGCACATGGACGTGCTCACCGGCGGCCTCGGCGGCCAGCAAGGTGTCGTGGAGCCACTGCAGCTGAGGTATCTTGTTATTGCCGCTGTGATACAGCCAGAAGTTGTCCGTGTAGCAATCATTGCCGTTCAGCGCAATGATGCGGAAACCCTTCTCTGGCGAAACAGTATAATAGCCACCCTTCAATATGGTCTCCTTGGTGTCTGCCGGAAGCCACTTGGACCAGTCGTTGTACAAGTGCTCGTACAGCCACTTGGTGCTGATCTCATCCGGCACTCCTTCGGGGCTGAAGCTGTAGCCAAATGGAATGGAGATTTACTTATGTAAGAAGGAAAAGAAGAAGGAGTATTTATTTACTCACAGATTGAGTGGGTGTGGCTCATGATTGCCAATGCAAGGAAAGACGCGTGTCTCGGGAAACACTTTGATGAACTGATCCGTAACCTTGCTCAGCACTTCAGAGTTCTTCTTCACAGACGTTCCCCAGACCATGTGGTCAACGATGTCGCCAGTTTGATAGATATATTTGCAGTTCACTGTCTTGGCAGCGTGATCCAGCGCCGACTCAAATGATCGCCAGGGCAAGTCGCAATCACGATAATCGCCCCAGAAGCCGGCAGCATCGCTGGTGCCCTCCGTGGTGCTCTTCTGCCGCTGACAGCACAGCGGCTCAGGACAGGCCGCCAGACTGCCCGGCTCATACAGCGGATCGTGGTGAATATCGCTGAATTGGCATATTTTGAAGTCGTTGGCACTGTGAGTGGGCGTGTCCGACTTGGGGCCGGTTGGTGCGGGGACTTTGCCGTCGACAGTCAAGGTCCAGTTGTAGGCTGGGTTGCTGCCCGTGTTGCAGAAACTGACCTCCATGAAGAGGGAGCAAAAGCTGTGTGAGTCCATCTCCGAGTTGTGCATTATGTACTCCACAGTTGGTAGATTGAAGTCGATCAGACCCTCGCACACCTCCTCCGTTTGGAGTTCCATGCGGCGGCACACGTCCATCGCAATCTTCTTCATAAGCACAGCGCTGTCTTCGCCATTCAACTCGCCGCCTTCTTCGCGCACGGATCGAATGAAAACGTTGATCACAGAGCGACACAGTGTGCAAACGACAAAGCTATCGCGTGTCTCTAACTCGGGCAGATTCTTGGTAAATATATCCTTTTTGGTATGTGCCTTGGCCAGTTGTTGTGTTAGTTTTTGAAACGCTGGAGTTTCCACTCCGGTTGTCAAAAAGGTATAGTACTCTTGCTCCAAGCGCTGAGCCACATCATCGGAGATGGCCGAGAGCACTTTATCCTCCAACTCGAAGTCCATCGGGACTCCTGGTAGATGAACTGCCGTCGCAGCAATAAGACCACACAGTAACACAATCAACGACTTCATGGCGTTCACTGATCTACTAACAGACCGTCGCACCTGAACACCAATTTATAGGTTTTGAATGACCACTAAGAGGGCCTTATCATCAGATAGCGTACCCATTCAGAGTTTTTACTCTTAGCAGTTTGATAAGGATTAATCTATTTATTTTCAGTAATGAAGCTAATAAGTGATTAGCTAGTTAGTCCAAGTAGACTAACTGCAGTTTTATTCTGTATCTAAAAGCAATTTAGAATAATAAAACATTATAATATTTTATTTTTAAAGTACTTTGCAGTAAACTATTTGCAGATAAGAAAATTTTACAATAACTTAAGAGTTTAGACTAAGAATAGACCTTTTCTGTTTAGATACTTATTTACATACATGACATATGGCATGTTATTGCATAATTAATTGGGAGAAAAAACAAAAAAATATAAACCCCCAAGAATACTTACTACAAGCTAAATTTAACAATAAATACTAAAAATTACAAATTTATGAACTTTTTTGAAAATCAGAAACGCGCCTAATTTCGATTGTTATTTTTTATGATATCGCTTGCCATTGTGAACATATAAATAATAAATCGATAACACATTTGAGTTATTCTCCACGAAAATTGCACGGATTTGTTTTGGTATGCCATTTGAAAAATAAAGTATCAAATGCACCAAGAAAATTTTTCAAAAGCCAAAGAATACAAGAAAACTTTTAGAATATAATTAATAAAATAGAAAAAATAATTCCATCTAAGCCATTAATATCATTGAATATTTAAAATACCAAACATGCTCTGGCATTTGAAGCATTGTTGTGTGCGTGCATGACAACCCTGCTTTAAGGCAGCTGGCATCATAATTCTAAACAGCTGAGTTATTAGCCATTAAAACACGAGAGAAAAAAGACGGAAAGGTTTTGTAAAAAGGCCAGTATCTTTGGAAAAATTGCAGAAAATCGGAAAAACTAATAGATCAATTAAGGCGTTAAGAATATTTTGAATCGCTGCGCTGCGTGTGTGTTGTAACTGTGTGCGTGCATGTGAGGCGTGAGTAATTGTATGCGACAATAGCAAACACAGGAGCCAGTGACGCCATTTTCTGTGCGAATTAGCAGAAAAAAATCTGAGCAGGTGGGGCAAAACAGACGCAACGGCAACGCCGCGTGACCAATAACTGAGCAACGAAGGGAACGGACGCATACATAGAGGCATTCAATGAGCAGTCTAATCAACTTTCTTAATCCGAAACTAAAGCCCTCTGTGGAATGCGATGCCATCTGCGAGGATGGCTACACAGCTGCGAATCTCATATCAGACAATGAGGAGCACATCGAGCGGGGGTTTATGTGCTTCGCTGTATGCAAGCCGCCCGTTGATATCGTCTTTGACTTTCCCAAAGCCATCGATCTGAAGGTAATTAAGCTATGGCCCAGCTCCGGAGCTTTGCGATCCACGGGCTTCGAGGTGCATGGAAAATATGATGGCATTTGGGAGCGTGTCGCCTATGTGCGTGACCTTCCTAAGGGTATGGACTCGGTAACGTTTTGCTATCAAAGCGATTACAATTCGCGCAGCAGTGCCGCAGCCGCACAACAGCGCAGCGAAAAGGTATTCTTTTTCAAGACGGCCCACAAGATATTGGGCGCAACGAACAGCGTGAAGATTGTGATTCGAACTACTGAACGGTGTCCGCCTGTGCTGCGTAAAATACAAATGTGGGGTCTGCCTGCCCGCAGTCTAGATAAGGCCGATCGCGAGCTAATGAAAACTATTTGGAGTGAGATAAGTGATCCGTATGGCCTCAGGGACCAAGCACAGCAGCAACAGGCAGGCCAGCGTTCGCCCTCGCGTCACATTCCGGAACTGCGCGAGCAGTCGAGGCTGGAGATACCAGAGGAGTTTCTTGATTCTATAACCTGGGAATTAATGGTGCGTAGTTTGTATTGCTCTACAGTAGCTCTAACTCACGTTCTCGTTGTCTTCCCCTCTCTTTCTCGGGTTTTCTTTTTTGTAGATATTTCCCACGGTGTTGCCATCGGGTAAAGTGGTCGACCAATCCACCATTGATAAGCACTCGGAAGAGGAGGCCAAGTGGGGTCGCCTGCCTTCCGATCCGTTCACGGGACTAGAATATACCTCACAACGCAAAGCAATATTAAACCTGGCGCTCAAGGCGCGTATCGAAAAGTTTCTAATGGAGCACTCGGAGCACTTCAAGTCTGCGCCACGCTCGCTGGGCAGCTCGCGTATGCGTCGCCGCCATGCCTCTCAGTTTGCTAGCCACATGTGCCTGCCGGGCAGCATGAGCGTCGGCACCTACTCCTCATTGAGTAGCGGTTACAAGCACCAGCAACGCAAGACCAAGTCAACAGTCACTGCCACAGCCACATCGGCATTCTCAGGTTCCCTTTCCCCAACATCGCCCCCCGCTGCTAAGCGCGCGCGACACAGCTACTCTGCGTATACAGTTAGCTCCACCGTCACCGCCAGCAGCGCCGATCAATCGCCGACGACCTCATCTGCCACAGGCACAACGTCTTCCATTGACCAGGCCATACAGCAGGCTCTGCAGAAGATCACCCGCTTCACCCAAGTGGTGCCCCCACAGCCTATGCAGCCGACTAGCTGTATCAACTGCCGCAGCAGTCAGTTTGCCTACGAGATTCGCACCTGTCGGCACCTGGTTTGCCGCGAGTGCCTCGTCATCCTATCGGCGTCGCAGAAGTGCGTGTGCAAGGTGTCTTTCCAAGGCGTTGACGTGGAGCGCTATCACAAGCTGCCGTAGTCGTGCCTATCCATACAGCATAGTCTCGTATTCTAGTGCTTCGATATAATTAGGTTCGTGTATAGGATTTTTTGTTGCCAATCTTCAATCTTCAGATACCAGCGAAGCGGCGCTATTGGGCGTTCTGGCTTTACTTATAATTTAATCTAATTTAATTTTTTCTTCATTTTAAATTGTGTCTTCTATTTCTTGATTGTTCAGTTCGTAAGTTCGTAAAAATAGGTCTTAGAATAATTTATATCATATCAGCGTCGATTTTAGCAAGTGCTGAGATTTTTTATTCGAAGCCAAATTACACTTGGAATGGCGGATTGGATGGATGGATGCTCATTCCCAATTATCAGTATCAGGTCACACTTAGTCGGCAATGCGATTAAACTTACATTATATAGTATATGTATAATCATAGAGCAGATAAAGCGCGCATAATTTTTGTAGACTTTATACAACCCACAATTGGATGGACGAGATCAAGCGCGAAGTTTATATATTCATAACATAATAAAGTTAAAAAAAAAAAAAAAAAAAAAAATATTGCCTTTAACTAACTATATATAACTTGCTAGTAGAAAGCTTGTATCGGGGGCTCTAGGCAACTGTTATACAGATCAAGTTGAAAGATTTGAATTTTATGACAATGACACAACTGCATATGTATGTGTGTGTGAGCTAAACAGTTCAACAATTCGATTGTCTGGCAACGCTACCTAATAATCAGACATTGTAATAAAATAAATGCATCTGAATGGATGAAAATATTAATGTTACGCCACAGCCAAGACGTCGTTTGGGATTAAGATTAGTAAGAAAAGCCAATACGACGCCTGGAGTTCGTCAACAAATAAAAAAACTGGCTGCAACACCACAATTCACTGAAAATAAAGAAAAGTCCTCTGATGCTATTGAAACTCCACGTGCGCTGCCGCTACAGCTAAAGGCAAACTCAACCAATTGTCGACGTCCTGGCTTGGCACGCAAGTGCAGAGATCTGACTAAGAAGAGACTGGAATTCGTCGTTGCTGAGAAGCCTGTGGAGAGGCCTAAGACACCAGAGCAGGAGTCGCCTGCGGAAAACACAAAACCCCAGCTTAACACCTGGAGAGAGCGTCAAATAATTGAACTAGAAGCCGATATAGATACATGGAGAAATGGCTTTATTGCTGCAATGGATGATCTACAGAAGCTGGTGCAGCCTAGAGTTACCAAACAAACGTTGCTCGCCCAATTAGGCATACCTCTAGAAATGCTTAAGTACTTGGATGAAGACTGACTGATACACCAAATTACATACAATTAATATTAAAATGTATTTCGGCAAACAAAACAAAACGAAAAACGTGTGTCTAATATTTATGCGGGCGCACGGGCTTTTCAGGATCGAAGAGTTTGGGATCTTGCAGGAAATCCAAGTCTTTGTGGTAGCCCGGCATTAGCAGGCAGCGCTGGGCGCGTACTATCGCCTTCTCCACGTCCTCCTGTTTCTGCTTGCATAACCCGGTTATGTGGCGGCCGTAAATGCGACCCGTGTAGGGCGATTGGAACTGGGACAACAGCTTCACGTTCTTGTAGTGCGGCGTTATGTTGTGCTTGCACAATATGCACAGCTGTGGGTCCTTTTCAAAAGGATTTGGTATATCAATGGGTTCGTCGGCATTTTTTGTTGTCGATGTGTTTTCCGTCTCACTCACAGCAGGCGCATTGGCGAACGAGCGAGGTAATAGTTGTTGCGTGCCTCTTAAATGGACAGCATTCACTAAGTAAGACACAGTTATAAATATGCTTTTAGTTTATTAGATTATCATTTACCATTTCGAGCGATAAGCCTTGTTAACTTAAACATCTTTAATATTTTCGCTTTCGGTTGATAGGGCTGCGAGGCACACCAGGTAGAAGAGTAAGAATGTTGCCAGTAGATATATTTCAGCAGCTGTTTGCGCATATGCCAGCCCTGGTAGCTGCAACTCAACTATCTGGCAGCCCTTGGCGGTTTATTTAAATAATGTTTCGACATTGAATATATAATTCAAGTGCAAAGACTTTTAGTTATTTTTATGATATAGATATATGAGTAAATATGCATGGTCCCAAATAAAACAACTCGGTTAATATTTTTTTCACTATTTTTTATTTACTCCCAATCCAATCAATCCCAATCCGTTTCGGGCATTACATCTGAAGAATAAGTGAACTTTCTCGGCTTAGGTTGAATTATATCATCAACAAATACAGCATTTTTTACGGTAGTTTTAGCTGTCACTGCTGTGGTCGTCTCTTGAATAATAGCCCTAGTAGTACTTTCAACTGCAAAAGTGTTTGCCAGAGTAAGTGGAATTTCAGTTGAATTACTTTCAGATGTTTCGGTTGTGGATGTAACTGCGAGAATTGTAGTTGTGTCTGGTTTATCAGTTGTAGTGTCCTGCTGAGAAGATGTTCTTGATGGCGATTCAGTTGTGGATATAAATTTGGTTGTGTCTGGCAAATCGATTGACGTCTCGGTTCGAGAAGATTTAAATATAGGCAGAGAAGTCGTTTCATCTGCTGATTCGTTTGAAGTCACTGTCTGGGAGTATGTAGTTCCATCAGTTGTGGATATAGCTAAATTCGTAGTATCTGGTAAATCGATTGTAGTTGTTGATTCGGTTGTGTATTGCATTGTAGTACTAGCAATGTTTGTGGTAGATTCTGTTTCAGCTGACGTTGATGTTTGCGGTTCTTGAGTTGTGGAAATGGAAACATCGGTTGTTGACTGGGACAATGTTGTTGGCAACGCCCAATTTATATTGGTGGTGACATCAATCGTTGGCGTTGTTTCCGTGGCCAATTGATGTAAACTTTTTAGGTTTTCCATTTCGGTTGTCGCTTCTGGCTGGGTTGATGTTGGTTCTGTAGTAAAATCATTTCCAGCGGTCGTATCCATGAAAGATGTAGAGCTTGTTTCGGTTATTGATTCAGACTCAGGTGCTAGTGAGCTTGTTGTAATGGTAGCTTCAGGCGTTGGCTCTGTTGTGGAGCTATTTGAATAGTCCTCTTCGGTGCTCGAATCTTTGGTATTGATATAGTAATAAGGTGTGGTTGCTTCGAAGCCTGGCGTTGTTCCAATTATAGTTAGCAATGATGTGGACATCTCGGGAATTTCCGTGGTACTCGCGGATTGTTCAGTAGAATAATTTGGTATATCACTAATTACTTCGATATCGTCTTCAGCATTCCCCCAATCGAAATCATTGGTGGGCGTTTGAGTTGTGCGCTTTGGCACTGCCGGTAATAATAATGCTGGAGGGATTTGCAATATATTTGTCTTGTTTGTTGGCCTATACGGCACATATTTCTTCACATTATACGGCTTGTGAATGCTGACGTAATATTTTGACAATGTAACTAGGTCCTCGCGGCTGGCAATGGTATTTGGAAGAGTTGCTGTGTTTTCAGCAATTACAACTTTTCCAGCAATAATAGGGATTAAAAGTAAAACTGGCAGAACAACTAGCAACACATTCATATTGATGTGCTTGTAAGGGAACTACGCGGTTAACTAATTACCTCAGCAATCTGTTGGTAAGATGAAATCTTTATCTGCCTACCTGATCTACCCAGCAGCACCTCTCTCTTACCTGTTTTAATGACTGTTGAGGGATGGTCAAAGCAATTATGGTGCAAAAGGAAGGTTGCAAAAACAAAAAAAAAAAAAAAAAAAAAACAGAAAATTCAAATATTATTTTTGCCGCCAGGGCTGCATTACTTATTTGTAGTTGGCAACTATACCGAATATTGCCTTTGGTCACACTGTTGCCGGCCAGCTGTTTGCTTGATTTCGAAGAAGAAGAGCGGCGTGCATCGTATTCCGCGTTTTCTGTTGAAAATATTTATATTTTAATAAATACCAGGTATAACCCATTGCAAATACGCTCCATTCTGCTTCAAATTAATAAACAACAACTTTATAATCGAGGTAAGCAGCTGGAGCCTCTAGTTGTGGTCATTCGGCGATGCCGGTTTAGCTGAGTAAACGTTTGGCAAAATTTTCATTAGGGTGACCCATGTTTTTAATGCACCAATTTTAGAATCCCATTAGAGTGGATAAAAAATGTTATTAAGTATTTAAATAAATTTGTATGAAAATTGCAGAATGGATTCTGATTTGTATGATGAGTTCGGCAACTATATAGGACCTGATTTGGACAGCGACGATGATGATGACCAAAGTATTTATGGTCAGCCCGATGTGCAAGATGATCAAGATGTAAGTACATAAGAGACCTAAATTATTCCATTGGTTTTACATATAAAACATGTTGCAGGAGGATGCCATGGATGAGGATGAAGCGGAGCCACAAGATGATGAAGATAAAGAAGTAACAGCTGTTGTGCTACATGAGGATAAACGCTATTACCCATCGGCCGTTGAGGTGTATGGGCCGGACGTGGAGACGATTGTGCAGGAGGAGGACGCACAACCGTTGGACAAGCCGCTCATAGAGCCCGTGAAGAAGTTGAAATTCCAGATTAAAGAACAGGATCTGCCCGAAACTACTTATGATATGGAATTCATGGCAGACCTCATGGACACGCCACCCTTGATTCGAAACGTTGCACTAATCGGTCACTTGCACCATGGCAAGACCACGTTTGTGGACTGTCTAATACGTCAGACGCATCCGCAGTTTGAGAACATGGAGGAGCGCTCGCTGCGCTACACCGACACGCTATTCACGGAACAGGAGCGCGGTTGCAGCATCAAGGCCACACCGGTTACGCTTGTCTTGCAGGATGTCAAGCAGAAGAGCTACTTGCTAAACATCTTTGACACGCCCGGTCATGTGAATTTCTCGGATGAGGCAACCGCTGCTATGCGCATGAGCGACGGCGTGGTGCTCTTTATTGATGCGTCCGAAGGAGTCATGCTGAACACCGAACGTCTGCTCAAGCATGCTGTACAGGAGCGGCTGGCGATCACTGTTTGCATCAACAAGGTGAGCTTATTGAATGTATATGCATACTAATTTATAGTTGCTAACTTAATTCCCATTTAAGATCGATCGCTTAATTTTGGAGCTCAAGCTGCCGCCTCAAGACGCTTACTTCAAGCTAAAGCACATTGTCGAGGAAGTCAACAGCTTGTTGAGGTTTGAGAGTAGACATTTTCATATTGAGAATCCTTTTTAATGACAAATTCTTTCTTTTATATCTAACAGCACCTACGGCAGTGCGGATGATAATCTGATGGTTTCGCCTGTGCTAGGCAACGTTTGCTTTGCAAGCTCTTTGTACGGCTTTTGTTTTACCCTAAAGTCCTTTGCCAAGCTCTATGCGGATACGTATGAAGGCGTGAATTACAATGAATTTGCCAAACGTCTATGGGGCGACATGTACTTCCATAGCAAGTCGTAAGTTTGGATTTGAATGGTATCCAAGTGTTGATCAAATAATCCTTAAATCCCTCAACAGGCGAAAGTTTACCAAGAAGCCGCCACACAACTCGGCACAGCGCAGTTTTGTGGAGTTCATACTGGAGCCCATGTATAAATTGATTGCGCAAGTGGTGGGCGACGTAGACACTACGCTGTCGGACACCTTGGCAGAGCTGCACGTGCGCGTGTCAAAGGATGAGATGAAATCCAACATACGGCCATTGCTGCGCGTGGTGTGCAATCGTTTCATGGGCGACTGCAGCGGCTTTGTGGATATGTGCGTGGAGCACATTAAGTCACCGCTGGAGAATGCCAAGCGTAAAGTGGATCACATATACACTGGCCCAAAAGAGGGCGATATTTATCGTGACATGATATCGTGCAATCAGTACGGCACCCTGATGGTCCACAGCTCGAAGATGTATCCCAACGACGACTGCACTTTCTTCCAGGTGCTGGCTCGAATTGTGTCCGGTACACTGCATGCTGGGCAAGAGGTGCGCGTGCTGGGCGAGAATTATACACTGCAGGACGAGGAAGATTCCCGGATTCTTCAAGTCGGTAGACTGTGGGTCTATGAGGCGCGCTACAAAGTGGAATTGAATCGTGTGCCCTCGGGCAACTGGGTGCTCATCGAAGGCATTGACCAGTGCATAGTGAAAACATCCAGCATTGTGGACATCAATGTGCCCGAGGATCTTTACATATTCCGGCCGCTCAAGTTCAACACCCAAAGCATCATTAAGATAGCTGTGGAGCCGGTGAATCCCTCAGAGCTGCCAAAAATGTTGGACGGTCTGCGTAAAGTGAACAAATCGTATCCTCTGCTGTCCACCCGTGTCGAGGAGTCAGGCGAACACGTTATCCTGGGCACTGGCGAGCTGTACTTGGACTGCGTCATGCATGATCTGCGCAAGATGTACTCGGAAATCGATATCAAGGTGGCCGATCCGGTAGTGGCATTCTGTGAGACCGTTGTGGAGACCAGCTCATTGAAGTGTTTCGCCGAGACACCAAATAAGAAGAACAAGATAACCATGATATCGGAGCCGTTGGAGAAGGGCTTGGCCGAGGACATCGAGAACGAGACTGTCTGCATCAATTGGAATAAGAAGCGCATCGGAGAGTTCTTTCAGGTCAACTATGATTGGGATTTGCTGGCAGCCCGTTCCATTTGGGCTTTTGGGCCGGATAGTACTGGACCCAACATTCTGGTGGATGATACGCTGCCCTCCGAGGTCGATAAAAATTTACTGACTGCGGTCAAGGACTCCATAGTGCAGGGCTTTCAATGGGGCACACGCGAGGGACCGCTCTGCGAGGAGCCCATACGCAATGTTAAGTTCAAAATTCTGGACGCCGTCATAGCCAATGAGGCACTGCATCGTGGTGGCGGCCAAATCATTCCCACAGCCCGTCGTGTCGCCTACTCAGCTTTCCTCATGGCCACGCCCCGTTTGATGGAGCCGTATCTGTTTGTCGAGGTGCAGGCACCTGCGGATTGCGTCTCAGCGGTCTACACTGTCCTGGCGCGTCGCCGGTAAGTTTGTTAAGATATAGACTTGCTTGAGGTGTATTCATTTCATCCATGCTTGCAGAGGTCACGTAACACAAGATGCGCCAGTCTCGGGTTCTCCTATCTACACAATCAAAGCATTTATACCCGCCATTGACTCGTTCGGATTTGAGACAGATCTGCGAACGCATACCCAAGGCCAGGCCTTCTGCCTGTCTGTATTCCATCATTGGCAAATCGTGCCAGGCGATCCGCTGGACAAGAGTATTGTCATCCGCCCGCTGGAGCCACAGCAAGCCTCTCATTTGGCTCGTGAGTTCATGATCAAGACACGCCGACGCAAGGGTCTCTCCGAGGATGTGTCCATCAACAAGTTCTTCGACGATCCCATGTTGTTGGAGCTGGCGCGACAGGATGTGCTACTCAACTATCCACTATAATTTATAGTCTCTAACTATCCAATAAAATACTGCATTTTCGATCGGGAACAGATCCTTGACCTGTTTTTAACAGCAACTTGGAAATGAAAATGCATTCGTCATAAAGAAAATGAAATACTATGTTTACTGTTTATTAACTTTCATTACTTGTGTCTACACAACTGTAAACCTAGTTAAATAGATAGATAGTTCAGCAGATAACAAGTAATACTCGATTATTTCGAGTACTTGCTTAGGCAGCGCCGTTCTGCAGTGCTTCTGACTCGTAGGCCTCCTGCTCGGCCTGCTCGTCGTCGAATTCGACATCGTCGTCGGCGGTTGCTTCCTGGAAGGAGTGGAGGAGTATGCGATTATAGGCAAAGGAAATTAATAAGCTCAAGCTGAGTGTGTCCCACCTGGTACTGCTGATACTCGGATATCAGATCGTTCATGTTGCTCTCCGCCTCGGTGAACTCCATCTCGTCCATGCCCTCGCCGGTGTACCAATGCAGGAAGGCCTTGCGCCGGAACATGGCCGTAAACTGCTCGGAGATGCGCTTGAATATCTCCTGAATGGCCGTCGTATTGCCAATGAATGTGGCCGACATCTTGAGCCCGCGCGGCGGAATGTCACAGACGGCCACCTTCACATTGTTGGGTATCCATTCGACAAAGTAGCTGCTGTTCTTGCTCTGCACGTTGAACATCTGTGTGTCCACCTCCTTCATGGACATGGGGCCTGTTAATTATTAAGAGTGCAGCGTAAAAATACTTGAACTCTGCTTCTGGTGGCAGCATTTTTCCGCTTTCTTTCACATCAAAAGCCAAGATGGCTTTGATGCGTCAAGTAAATCCCCAAATCCCTGAATATGAAATACTAAACGGCTTCTAAGCCCTGACAGCGCACTTGGCCACCTGGGCTATGCTTGTGCTGCTCCTACCGCTCCTGCTGCTGCTACTTCTCATTCAGCTTCTGCTTGTGTCGATGCCGGCGCTCTTAGGCGTAAGTCTAGTGGGTGCGCCGGAGACGGGGCCTGCAGGTGGTGGACACCAACAGAAGCAGTCCCATGAGGCAACTAAAAAAGCTGTTTAAATTCTTGTTGCTTTTTTTTTCTGCGCTTCCCTGTTTAGTTTCTTTTTTTTTTTTATTTTAGCTGGCGCTCATTTTTGTGATTAATTATTTTGTAAGCGCGGACAAACGGTGGAGGGAACGTGGAGGAGCAAGTTGGGCGACAGGCACTGCCGCTGCAGCCTTAAGCCACGTTCAGCATGATTAGTTAAGGCCCAAAAGCCGTGTCAGGCGGCGGTCGCGGCACTGGAACTGCGCCGGCGACTGAGATGGGAATTGGGATTGGGATTGGGACTAGAGCCGAGACTCGCAATTCCCCAATGGATCTTGAAAGTAAATTTCTAATTACGCGCGTTTTGCGAGTCATCAGTCAAAGGCAAAGTGCGTGCGGCCGGGGGCGGAGGCGTTGGCGGGGTCGTTCGAGTGTTCGGCTGTTAGGCACACAAGGAATAACAAATGAAATATTATGCGGCATACTTTCGGGCGCCGCAGCGCAGCAGTTTATTAATTTAAAAATTAGCGCGAAAAAATGCGGCCCCCTGCCACGAGAAGCAGGGAGCAGGAAGCGGCAAGCGGGACAGGCAGCAGGACAAGGGCGACAAACAAATTTGCGCTACGTGCGCGCTGACGGATTGCAGCCTTTTTAGCCGCCTGTCGACGTGCATTAATCATTTTTAGTGGCACCCATAAGTAGGCTTTGCGTTTGCTAATAAAATTGTCGTCGGCGCGTCGCGTCGCGTCGCGTCGCAGCGGCGTGACTACGTGACTACGGCTGAGGCCTACGCAGCGGACAGGTGCGCCAACCGCTGTCCATGACAAAGCGACTAAGTTGGACGGCCCTAAGCTGCGTTGCCTGCGCAATGGACGTTTAAGCCTAAACCACACGCACACACACATACACACACAAACACAGAGAGAGTTGGCCATATCCGCGTTTGTTGCTTGTTGTTAAAACACCATTTTTCTCTGTCGGAATGTGGGCGCGGCCCGCCCTTCACGTGAGACCCGTCAAAGAGCACGTGGGGCCGCCCTGCCAAGTCATGTCAACGACACCCAAAAGTCAACCCCATAATCGTGTCCATTTATCAGGGCAAAAGGTTGGAGCACTCACCACGGAAGATGCAGGCGACGGTTAGGTAACGTCCATGCCTGGGATCGCAGGCGGTCATCATGTTCTTGGCATCGAACATCTGCTGGGTGAGCTCGGCGACAGTGAGGGCGCGATATTGCTGCGAGCCCTTGGCCGTCAGCGGCGCAAAGCCGGGCATGAAGAAGTGGAGGCGCGGGAAGGGCACCATGTTCACTGCCAGCTTGCGCAGATCAGCATTCAGCTGGCCTGGGAAGCGCAGGCAGGTCGTCACGCCGGACATTGTGATCTAGGGGCGAGAGAGATGCCAATTAGAAACTGTTTAGCTAAATATAAATAATATAGAGGCATCATTTGTTGTTCCTGAGTTGTGCAGTGAGTCGTCGTCCTCATCCATTGCTAGTTACTTACAGACACCAAGTGATTGAGATCCGAGTAGGTGGGTGCGCCCAGGCGTAAGGTCTGATAGCAAATGTCGTACAAGGCCTCGTTGTCAATGCAGAACGTCTCATCAGTGTTGACGCACAGCTCGTGCACCGAGAGAGTCGCATTATATGGCTCAACGACCACCTCCGACACCTGGATGGCAACAACAACGTGGACAACGGACATGTTGTGTGGGCACAGGGAAACAGGGTGTGGATGGATTCACCGAACACAAAACCGAACAAACACATTAGTTAATCTGTTGGTGGGAATTCACTTACGGAAACCAGATGATTCAGATCGCCATAAGTGGGCGACGAGAGCTTCAGCGTGCGGAAGCAGATGTCATAAAGCGCCTCGTTGTCAATGCAGAACGTCTCATCCGTGTTCTCCACCAGCTGGTGTATGGAGAGCGTCGCATTGTACGGCTCCACGACGGTATCGGACACCTACGTAAGTGACAAGAGCAAACAACGGCAAACGGCAAACGACAGCAGAAACGGCGCAGGTGACGCATGCAAGAAAATAAAATAAGCAAATACATATATTAATTGCAAGAGTTAATCATAATCTAATTGGATGAATGAATTTGTTTATGTACTAAATAATTAAAAAAATAAATAAATAAATAAATTGCATTCAAATAAAACTGGTAATCAGTCAATAGTCCCTAATAGATTAGTCTACCTATTTAGCGAAAGTTTAAATAAACTCAATTAAAATATATCTTGTTAAATAATTATAAAGGTTATCAAAAAAAAAAAAAAAAAAAAAAAAAAAAATGAATTATTATATATGTATATATGAGCTTCTGAGACGGCACTTAATTACAAATTTTAATTATTAATTAAATTGATTGGAAATAAATATATATTTATATACCCTATGATGCATTGAGTATACTAATACAGTAGAATCCGGCTATAACGACTCCGCTTATACGTCTCCGTCCGTACGGTACGACGAAAATTCTGGTCCTCAGACAAAATTTTATGAGCAAACTTATATGATTAAAGCGTTTTCCGGGTATACTTTCATTATAGCGGGATTCTATTGTATATAGCATCGTAATACATATATCATCCTCGATATTCTGTGCTGATCCAATATAAATTCTAATCTAATTTAAATTCTTATCAAAAACTTTAAATTTATATACATATTTATTGTTATATTAAGAAACTTTTTCTAATAATTTTCATTGAGTGTCTGAGTTAGCTTTGAGCTCCATCAGTTTATTGGTTATCCTGTACATCAATTAGACAGCTAAATTGCAGCTTTAATCTTCAAACAGTGCCTGCTATTTATGGATTTTGAGTAACTTAATTAAGCTGCAGTGTCAACAGAAAATGCATATGTTTCGTTCGGTCTCTCGAATGCAGAAATTAGAGATTGCATTCGATTCTCTGAAATGTGTTTTGCATTGCTTTGCGATGCATCGAGTGAAGTACATGAAAGTTGCATTTCAGACGATAACTAAATGGAAATGGATGGGGAAAACGTGCTGCCCCTTAAGGATATGCACCTGCTGCAGTCCCCAGCCAAGTGTTGCCAACCTGACGGGCATACAAGCCAGTATTTGTTGCATAAATGCACTTGCTTATTGCATGCAACATGTGTGTATGTGTGTGTGCAGAAACTGAAAATTATGTGTAATACTTTGCCCAGGCCTATTATATTTGCACTGACAAGATGCATTGCACTGCCTGTCTCCAGCCAGCCAGCCAATTGCTGTTTGTACAATGCAAAATGTTTGCCCATAAATCCTAGCAATTATTTAATGGCGCCGACACAGAGCAATAACGAACGCTCACCTGGACTGCAGATACTGCATGAATCTAATTATAATGAGTTATGCATGGCCCCAACTTTCGTTACTGCACTTGCATTAGCTGAACTGCTCTAGCTAAATATTTGCTATGCTCGAAATCTGAAAAGGATTTGACATCTGGATGCTGCTGCTGTGCTGTGCATAGAATTAATTAGAGACCATTAACTGGTTTTATATATGAATCGCTTTTCATTTCACTTTAAATTTGATATAAACCGAAAAAATATAATAATAATAATAATTGACTATTAAAATCTGCGAGTAATCGCTGAAATTTGATATACGCATCAAGTGACAGGCGCGTGGCAGCTCCTGGCCACAACAAAATGGCCACCAATGCCAAAACATTGCGGTAATTCGCCCAGGCCAAGAGCACATAAATATCAAATGCCAGCGAGTGGCGAGAGGGGAGGGCTTAGCTTAGAGGCTGTGCCTGGGCCTGGGACTGGGCCTGGTCAACTGGCCGAAAGGGCCGAACTGACCCAATCCCAATGCAAAGTGCGACTTTGTAGTTTGCTCTTTGCTGCTCAAGCATGACGGCAATAAATTAAACAGAACAGAGAATGTATGTGCCATTTAATCTGCATATGGACTCACAGCGAGTGCTCAAATAAAAATGTCCAGAGTAGGATATATGTATATATGTACATTTATATTGGTTTAAGCAGTTTGTCGAATGCTAATTTCACGCATCAATAAACCTTTTCTGCTCGCCTTTAAAATTCCGTGTCAAGTTGGAGGCAATTCAGCAGTCGTAAAAATGAAGAGATTGCATCTGAAGTTCGGTTAAATGAATGACATTATAATGATTTTTTATTGTTTGTAGCTGGCTTTAAATTTATTTTATATACTTGTATTGGTGAGCTTTAAATGCGATAAATGATATACATGATATATATGTATAATTATATATAATGTATATTTCCAAGACAAAAATTGAAAATCTTATTATTGTGAGAAATGGAACTAACTATGATGATGGCCATGCAGTAATCGTAGACTAAGCGAATATTAATGACAAAAAGCTAATGCTGAGCTCTACTTGGGGTTATCTACTAGAAGTTAAGGTTTAATTAAAAAAAAAAAAAATTCATTTATGTAAACTATAATGTTTTAGTCAAAAAAAAAAAAAAAAAAAAGTGTTAATTTTCGCTTTAAAGTTGTAGTTGGCTAGACACTTTAGATAATGTTAAAAAATTTAATTGAAAATATAAACTACATAAAATCTCATCCACTAAATAAACTTTATTTTGTTTTTATAAATTTCAATGTAAAATAAAAAATTAATTAGTTTGATAATACGAAGGGAATTCATAAAAAAATACCCCGATGACGATGTGCTGTTGACGGTGCACCGCCTGTTATTGACAATCAATTAGCCACTAAATTAATTTAATTAAATGTCGAAATGTAATTAAATGCTCATGATGATTATAATGCAAATGAAGGCGTCTCACGTGCCGCCCGAGCTGGGCGTGTGTGTGTGTGAGTGTGTGTAAAATATGCAACTAGGTTAATTAAGCAATAATTGAAGCGTGTCAGAATCCAGCAATTGAGGAACCAGCCCACGAAATACTCATATACACCACCTAGAGAGAACTCCTCCTTTCGTGGCGGCCCCAGCCAAATTGCATTTCAGCCATCGAATTGTCAATTAGCCGCAGGCCGTTGGCGGTTCTAAAATTCGCTGGCAAATTAATTAATATTATTTGGCAGATCCGCATACCGTGGGCAATAAACGAAACGACATCAATTGAAATTCGCACACAAGGGGCCAAAATAAAATAAAATTCGATATTATGCTGCAGGCTCAACACTAAACTTGAATTTGCAATGCTCTACATGAGGACTATTTATATGAGCTTAGCTGATATGATATACTAGAGAGTAGATATGCTTAAAAATTTCCATTTCAATATATCCTATTGCATATTGAATATATCCTAATTAGAATCGCCTTCGAATCGAAAAATATATATGAAAACAATTAGAACTATCTCCAGTAGATTTATATCTTTAGAATGCCTTTTATATGAGATTATATGAGATAAATATCAAATTTATTAAGCGGAACATAAAAATCTCCAATACCAAAAATTGAGCAATGCTTTAAGCATTCCTGTAAAATTGGAATCAACTAGATTACTTGAAAAATATATATACAGTCGAGTCTCGATAACTCGTAACCCGCTAAATCAAAAATGGCGATAAATCAAAAAAAAAAAAAAAAAAAAAAAAAAAAATGGATCCTCTTGAAAGAAATTTGTTCTCAATAATGCTTGATGATTTTAATTTCTATGTATTTCCTTGCCATTTCGAATTATTGGGACTCTACTGTATTTATATTATTCAATTAATAAAAAATTTAGGATCAACTTTGAATTAAGTAGAAGTTGACTGCGATTACTTGAAAAAAAAAGAAGAAAATAAATAAATAAAATAAAATTTATATAATATAAAATTTAAGATCAACTTGAAATTGGCTGCGTCCTTCTGGAAAAGGAATATACAGTGTAGCTAAAAAATAAATAAACATTTTAAAAGAGACTAGGTCAACATTTGAGTCAGATTTGTTCAGGATTCGGTTGAGGCCAAATTTCGTAGGCTGATTTTGGTGTATTTGACAAAAAGGCGTGAAGGTGAAAAGCATTTGGGCTTTGCTGGTTGGCTTACAAACGCCGCTAGCGCAATGAGTGCACGCTAAGCTGATTTCGCTAAGCGGATTTTGCCAGCCCAAAATCATGGGAGGGGGGGCTGTGCGTGTGAATGGGATGATATATAGAAATGGAATGCGAACGCTTACCTTGGGTGAGGGCACCACCGAGAAGGAGTTCATAATGCGATCCGGATATTCCTCGCGTACTTTCGAAATGAGCAGAGTGCCCAGACCCGAGCCAGTGCCGCCGCCCAGTGAATGCGCCAGCTGGAAGCCCTGCAGGCAGTCACAGCCCTCGGACTCCTTGCGCATCACCTCCAGCACGGAATCGATCAGCTCGGCGCCCTCTGTGTAGTGGCCCTTGGCCCAGTTGTTGCCTGTGCGGGGTAGATAAATAGCCAGATGAAGAGATGAATAGGTATAGGCATAACAATTACATATTTATCTAATCAGCACACGCACACACAGAGGCACACACTCACATACATGCGAGCAGTTAATAAAAACACATGCACAACAATGACAGCATTAACAGCAGCACATTGTGCTGAGTGACATGTACAAAATTAATTTTCATCGTCATCCGCAGGCTATTTTATAATTGCAATTATCATCAACAATCCGGACAGGCAGCCACGTCTCCAGCAACAGCGGCAATTAACGGAACAACAACAACAACAACAACAACAACAACAACAACAACAACAGCAGCAGCAGCATTGGAAAAGCACGGTGGTGCAGCCAACTGAGTAGCAGGAGTAGCAGGAGCTGGCCATACGTGGCCCACTGATGTTGCTTATCAGGATTGCTCATAGCAAGGACGACCCAGTCGCAATTTCATCAACGTCATCTTGTTTGCACTTAGCAAAGCAATGACAACAGCACATGATATGCCGTTGCTGTTGCCGTTGCTGCTTGTTGCTGCTGCTTGTTGCTGTTGCTGTTGCTGTTGCTGCAGCAGCTGGAACAACTGTTGCCAGAGATATGGTCACTGATGAGGGCCACCAAACTGGCAAACAGAACCAACTGCCGATCAGCTGCGGGGCGAATTTTGCGAGCAATAACAAAACACGAAGGCAAAGTGGAGCAGCAGCTGCATGCATGTAACATGCTTCGACATGGCAGCATTAATGAGCAGCTGAAATGCATTAGCTGAACGCTGTCCGATGTACTTCAGGGCTAAGGTAATTGATGAACGACGCCGTGGCCGGGGGGTGAACGAGGGCGAGGGATATGTTCAAAGTGTTGCCTTGTGCCAGCATTGCAATCCAATACACGAAGCACTTACCCGCGCCGGATTGGCCGAACACGAAATTATCGGGCCTAAACAGTTGTCCCATGGTCGATTGGCGCACCGAGTCCATGGTGCCCGGCTCCAGGTCGATGAGCACGGCCCGGGGCACGTACTTGCCGCTGGATGCCTCATTGTAGTAGACATCGATGCGCTCGAACTGCAGATCCGATTCGCCGTGGTAGTAGCCATTGGGATCGATGCCATGCTCAGCCGAGATGATTTCCCAGAACTGAAGGAGTAAAGGAAAATAGGAAGTGTTAATTTGTGAGAAATAAATGCGAATATAAACGATGATAATGGCATGGGTTTAGTACTTGATAAAAACATACAAAATATTGCTTTATATGTTACACTCTCCCATTCCTTATATCTTCCAGCTATAATCCCTTATTTGGTTAACAAATTCAAAGAAAAATTCTCGGTCTTATTTGCTTATCAAATAACTTTGAATTAACGAGTAGAGATCAAATTTCGTGTAGAATATACTAAGATACACTAATCTGGCTGCTGTGCGCTCGTATATCATAATATTACTTTCTATGCGATGAGAAATGACGCAGGACTCGCTGTATTTTTGCAGTTTACTGCACAGCGCTGAAATATTATTTTTCAATCAATATACGTATCGGTTCGCATGTGTCAGCAAATAGTGTGTGCCTCTGTGTGCATGTGTGAGTGTGTGTGTGTAGGTATGCGTGTGTGTATGTGTGTGTGTTTGTGTTGCATTGCTTGGGCAATCAGTGCATATAAATATGAGTGTCCTTTTTACATGCCGCTTGCTTTTATGGCCAATAGCAGCGCCAACGCTGCCCTCGTCGTCGTCGTCGTCGTCGTCGTCAGCGTTCTGGTATCTATCTGCTTGCGATTTATGCGCGTGCATATGCTATAGCGTCCACACCATCATCCACCAGTCCAACCCGTTCAAACGGCTCAAACCGTGCCGCACCACTCGCCCCTGCTGCCTTCTGCAGCACTTTATATGCCGTGAGCAATTTCTGTTGCATACTTTTATGGGCGCGCACTTTTTGCTGGCCGAGGAGCGAGGGGGGAGCGGGAGAGCGGGAGCGATGTTCGTGTTATTTTTTGTTGTGTAACGAGGGGGAATAATTGAATCCTTTTAGGTGTTTTCATATATTTATTTATTTTTGCCTCTTTCTATGCTTCGAGTGCTTCAGCGATTTTCCTGTTTCACCTCTGCACTCCCCATTACCCACGCACTCGATCTCTCCACTCCGCTATACCCTCTCTCTCTCTCTCGCCCTTTCCCTCTTTGCCCACTATCCTTAACCTTTCTACTCAAACCGCTTTTATTTCGTATTTATTTGCACGTGTATTTTTCTTGCGTGCGATTCAAGTTTTTATTTTGCTTTTACTTTTTTCGTTTTTTTTTCCCCCCATTTTCCATTTTTCGCTTTGGTTTTATTGCCCAATACGCTTCGTAAAACATTTCACGTTTGTTGCGCATATGAATTTCAAATTTTTAAAAATGTTTCAATCGTTTCGCTCGCCTTTGTTGGCCAGGTGTATGTATATATGTGGGTGTGTATGTGTGTGTGTGTGTGTGAGCATGTGGCTGTGTGCGTTGTCTGTTGTATGAGTGTGCATGGGCCGGCGGCTGGTAGAAACTGGAGTGGATGCCAAAATGCTAATTGTGAGAAAATCGCAATGTGCGCTGCACGCCACTCCCATCGATCGGAATGATTTTTAATAGACTTAAGCCCCAAAGGACATGAATTAATGTATTTTACTCGGCATCTGATATTATGTTGAGCCACCAACGTTTCGTAGGGCTGGAAATCTTCCAGCTGACCAAGAACCTGCCATAAAGCCAACTCTCAACTGTTTTTATAATAATTATCCGAAATGATTCATTCATATTATAGATATTGACTTATTCAATTGTACTTCCATGTGCGCATTAAGTAAGTTTTATATTATTAAGTAAAAACAGTTCACATATCCTGCAACATTGCTTATTGTGCTTCAGTGACCGAGCCATTAAATATCTTTAAGTTATTCACAAAGCCTTCATATTTATATTTTATTTTTTTTTTTTTTTCCTTCCTGACAGCACTCTCGGACATCTTTTCAGCATTTTACTTTACTTTATGTATATATGTATTTTTTATGCTTCATTTGCGCTGACTTACGTACACGGAACGATAGTCAAAAAGCAAGCTCTCTTTATGTATAGCCTATAAAGTCCACTTATCTAAGTCAGAGTCATCAGAGTCGTCGTCTGTATGATGTAACTTGTCTATAATGACATCAGCTAACTAAGGTAATTAAGTCTTGAATTATTTATGGGAAAATGTTTATTGCAAATAAAGAGTGGAAATTATTATAGACAAAACTGAAACTGTTCAAGTCGCTCTTCTTGCATTTTTATTTTATTTGTAAAATGTTATTGAAGTTGATAAGAATTGAATTGACTCATGAATATGAGTTGTCGAACAACTGATATAAGGTAAGTATGCCTAATAGTAGAGTTGTTCCTTCAGCAAATTCTAAAGCCAAATCATTTGACACTGGAAAATTCCTTCCTCAATTAAACCAAATCAGAATTTTTCTTATACAGATATTTTATAATATTTTGTTTTTTATAATATAAAATATATAATATAATTATATAAAATTCTATTCAATGAGCTTCTTAATTCGTCAAGTGTCCGTCAATATTTTCTTAATAACTAATTCATTCATGTTATTGTCAAATACAAAAACCAAACAAAAAGTGAAGTGAAGTAAAGTGAAAGACAGCTGTGGGTTCTCTACACAGGCATATGTATGATCGATAAGTACTGTCACATACTTAATAAAATATTCATCATACTTTTCCTGTCTAGTGTATTGAACTTCTGCTTGAGTCCACAGGTAAAAGTTGAAGCGCTTTTAGCATTGTTGCCTCAAATCGGATAACCATTGATTGCAAGCACAAACTCAGACAGACACACACACACACACACACATACACATACACAATATGTGCATTGCTTTTAGTTTGGCGCTTATGTAACAGGTTTATTGTTGTTGTTATGTTAATCCCGGCGCAGCATAAATGTTTGCATTACTGTTCGCTGTTGTTGGCAAAGTTTTATTTCTCCATTGGCCTTTAGACGCGCAACAATGATAACAACTTGCATACCCAAAAATATATATGTATATGTATATATAAGTGGCAGTGGAAACGTTCAAAAAAGTTGAGAGTCAAATTTTCCATTGCATAAACTTGGACCTCATATGAGAAATAGCTGTGTGGCTTAGCTTGCCGTTTGCCATTGCCATTGCCGTTTGCCGTTTGCCTTCGCCTTCGCCTTTAGCTTTACATATATAAGAAACTGGAAATATGACACTCAATTGTACGCATCGGTAGACACTTTTGGCCTGACAATAACTTTGATTTGCATACGCTGTTGCTGGTATTTGTTTGTTTGGCTGTTGCCTGTATGCGTGTGTGTGTGTATGTGTGTGTGTGTGCGGGTGTGTGCTTTTAGCTACCCGCATGGGAGACAACTAGTTGACTGACTTTGTCCTGCTGCTGCTGCTGTTGTCCTGGCACTTGTTGCCTGTGGGGAAATTTAAATATGTTTTCGTATATTTTACGAAGCCAATTGCAGATAAGCGTATTTCTTTCTGACTACTTTTGAGCTGTTTGTTTGCTCTTGGCATTGAGTGCTGAGCTGTTTGCAAAAAAGGCTGCCACGCCTTCAGCTGACTTGCTAACGGGTATTGCCATTCACTAACCAGATTCGAACAGAAGTTGGCCAAACTGTTTGTACAATCCAATAGCTAACAGAGAGTGGAATCAGTTGGAGTAATTTATCATATACATAAATTAACTTTAAATGTCAATCAATGCAGTTACAACTTTTATTCATTTCTACTTTATCAATTTATTCCTTTTTTATTGCTTACTTCAACTCGATTACAGGGTATCCCTGTTGCTCACCATCTTAGGTAAACTCTTCTGGCTTTTTTACTCCATAAAAAGCTTATTATGTATGTATATTGTGAAAACTTTTGCCCTGTTGTTGTAAGTGACGGGCGTAAAATGTTGCTCAACTGTCCAACTGCCCGTTTAAGGCTCTGCTCTGATATCGACTCATGCTGCTGGCATGCCTGTCTCGGCCTTTGAGGTGGGTCTGATAAAGTGGTCTTAGAACACTGCCTTCAGCTGCTGCAACCGAAACGTGGAAAAAAAATCAATTACGTTGCCTTCATTTGCGTGAAACTTTTGCTAGCTGAGGTCAAATTGCTTAATTACAAAATTGCGCACAAGCTAAAAAACTAGAAAGAAGTTGCGAAAAAACGAAGTAGAGGAACACGACGAATGATTAAATTAAAAGTAAACAAAAGGCAACGTGCGTCGACCAAAGCGGCGCCACTTCGCCAGCCCTTTGTGGCGCCGTCTTTTTATGGGAGCCCAAAAGAAATTCAATTCAAAATTAAAATTCTCAAAGCGTTCAAACAAAAACCCCCAAAAATACGGCGGACCGAGCGACCATGCCCCAGCCGCAGCCACAGCCACAGTCATAGTCAAGCCAAAGTCAAGTGGCAAAGCTGGTTAAAAGAAGAAAAAAAAAAAAAAAATAGGAAAAAAGCGAGCATAAATTAATTGCGGCCGGCAAAGAAATGTACGCTGCAGTTTGCGCTTTGTTCCTAAGACAAAAGGACATTCTGGTGTGCGTTTGAGGAGCCTGGCAGAGGATGAGCGCGCGCTCTGCGCAAAGCAACGGAAGTGCATGTCGCACCGGATGTCCCAGCCAGTGCGCCATGGGATCCCGTTGCGAGGGACTTCTCTGGAGCTGTGGAGGTTCGAGTGCCCCCAAATTGCTCGGCAACTGCGTTTGAATATTGAATTTGACGTTTTCGCTCGCGGCGCACGGCGCACGCATAAATAAACAATTGCAATGGCAATAAATCATGGCCAAGATAGTTGAAGCTATTCCAATGGACTTAGGAGTTGATTTCAGTTCAGTTAGATCTTAAGCCAAGAGCTCTTTAATTCTCTCCAGTTCATATTTTCACTACTCTTCTGTTTTTTTTAGTAGACCGACAAGTGTTATTAAACTGAAGTACACGCATTGCTGTGCACGGAATGTGTACATTTGTTGAAATCAATTAAAATAAATAATTGAATTAATAATGTACATAATAGAAGTAAATTTACATAACCAATGCGCGTGGCTCCGTGTTTACACGCGCATAAATAAAAAACATTATTTCTAATTAAAATTCCATTCTGCAACAGAAAGCGATAAAACACGATTATTGAGTTGCTTCTATTACAGCAAAATCATTTGAATATTAACATTAAAAAAAATTTGATTTTTGCTTTAAATATTTACTCACATTTCACTGAGAGATGTATTTAAAATTATAAAAATTTATTTAAATATTGAAAAACAAAAAAAAAAAAAATATTTAAAAATCAGCAAAGATATTTCTATTTTTTTTTATACCCTGAACCCATTTTCAATGGGAAATCAGGGTATAATGGTTTTGTTGAAATGTATGTAACAGGGAGAAGGAGGCGTGGCAGACCCCACAAAGTATATATATTCTTGATCAGGGTGACGAGCTGAGTTGATTTGGCCCTGTCCGTCTGTCTGTCCGTCTGTCCGTCTGTCCGTCTGTCCGTCTGTCCGTATGTATGAACGCGTCGATTTCAGAAGATATAAGAGCTAGAGACTTCAAATTTTTTTTTAAAATGTCCGTAATTACAGCGCGCATATCAAGTTTATCATTAAAAATCGATAACTCATCCCGATCTTTTTTTATCGATAAAAAACCTTATCGAAACCCAGTTATAAAATTATATCTTCTACACCTTTATTGCTAGAGTCTCCAAATTTTTAATGTATGCTTATATGCAATTTATACAATTTCGATTTTTGTTAAAATTTACCCCCCACCTCTAAATTCACCCCCTCACCCTCACTTTTGTAAAAAGCGTATTTCAAATACTAGAGACTTGTGCTTTGGCAAGTACATGCATATTCATGTTATAATCATTATCTAAAAGTTTCATGAAGATCGTACGTCCATAAAAAAGTTATTAAACAATTAAGTTCTCATAGTAAGCGCACACTGCAGCCCATGCGTGTTTATGCGTGGTTGCTTGTATGTGTATGTGTGTGTGTATGTGTGTGTGTATGCGTTTGTGTCTGTATGCGTGTGTGTGTGTATGTGTGTCTATATGCGTGTGTGGGTATGTTTACCTGTGTGTGCGTACGTGCGTGTGTGTGTGTGTGTGTGCGTGTTTCTTGTGTAAGCTGAAAGTCGCGAAAAAGTATTGAAATATCTATTGCTCCAAGGGTTCAGGGGATCTCGTAGTCGAGCAGTCTCGACTAGAGCTTTCTTACTTGTTTTTTTTTTTTTTTTTTTTTTTTGTGGTTTTTTTTTTCTTTGTTTACGAACTCAACTTTTTCATTATTGAAATTATAATATTCAATTTAATTAGTTAGATAAACTGCAAACACGGCGAGGGATTGTTAGGCACTAGCTTCCTTCTCTTAAATTATATTTTCAAAATATATGTAGTTATAAATTGAGACTCAAATTAATTAAGGCAATATGTAATTACATACGTGATCAATTTAATATATATTCAAATTGACTAAGTATATAAGTACATATATGAAGAAAAGATAAATTAAATTTTATTTATTTATTTATTTATTTTTTTCATTCATTTACTTTATTGATATCATTTATTTACTTTTTTTTTATTTATATTTCCATTGAATATATTTTTATTTGTATGACTATATTGTAAGGTGGTTCACCTTATATATATATATATATATATATGTATTATAAATCATATAAACCTTAAGCTAAAAATTTATTTATATACAGAGCTTAGCTATGGCTTTTCAACTGAGATATTTACAACTTAGCTTATTCTATATTTATAAATTAAATATAAATCTATATTTTAGTATATAAATATACCTATTTATATACTAAAATACTGAAATCTGCCCCCACATTTGTTTGTGATTGCAGAGAATGTGAAAACAATTCAATATACATTTTCAATTTGTAATTGAAATCAGCGCAAGCCAGAAACGCAACTAAATTCTCGATATATTTTTGACAAGGCGGCGCACGAGCACATTTTAATTGATTTGAAATTGAATTTTCGGAACGTTTGCATTAAACTAATTATAAATAAATAAACAGGATTGCAACACTTTCGGTGACCATTTGCCAATTTACAAATGCGCACACAAAAGCCGCCCGATTTGTGAGAGCCGGCGCTTAAAATTCAAAGCGCGCGAAACTAAGTCAATTTATTTTAATTTGCCGGCAGCACAAAAATATATTTCAATATATGGTAATTCTCTGTGTGTATGTGTGTGTGTGTGTGTGTGTGTGTGTGTGTGTGTGTGTGTGTGTGTGCGTGGCATCCATTAGCGTAATGAGCTTTGCTCCCGGGCACAGCCCAGCTCAGCCATAAGCCGCAATAAAATAAAAATGGCTGTACACACTCAAAGCTTAACGGCCGCCCATCGATAGATGACATTTTGCAGCCGTTGGCCATAAACCATATTGATGCGACAAAAAAAGATAAAAAGAAGCAAGAAGAAGCATATGTGGAGGCAAAACCCTTTTAAAAACAAGATGAAACCTGGCCATCTGCAGCCGAGGCAACTGCTCAAAAATGCAATTTATATGCGTGCCATCGCAAATAACGAATTGTACCCTAAACTACACTAACGATCCTATGGGCGCGTGTCACGCCCATCTGCATGTGCGCAGACGTGTGCATGTGTGTGTGTGTGTGTGCGTGTGTGTGGGTATTTTGTAATAATACTAAAAGGATTTCGTCGAATGCTGCTCAAATAAAATGCCGTAGCATACTTTTCTGCTCGGCCTTACGCAGCTTAATTATAAACGATTCTCATGCAATTTATTGTTTCTTATGTAAGGGTGTGTGTGTATAATTGCCCTACTATTGCTACATATACAAAAAACGAGCATAATTTGCTGTTAGTACGTGTGAATTTCGAGGTGGCCTCGGTTCACCAGAAAAATGCAATTTTTACCAATTCGCCTATCTCGTAAATTACCCATTATATGGCTGTATGTGTGTGTGTGTGCATTGCTGCTGCATTTCCAATTGCATTTCTCATCAAGTGCATCAATTTAAATGTGGCCACTAATTGTCATTATCAGCACATTGCGTTTGCTGTAGTTGTTGTTGTTTTTCTGCGCAATTTCCCCTGCTCTGAGTCAAGTTTATGCTGTTGGTTTTGATACTCATTCACGAACTCAAATGGGTATATTGGCTGAATGTGTGCATTGTCATTGAGGAGGGAATTCCCTCTTCCAATCAAACGTTAAATATTGTTAGCCAATACATTCATTATGGAGGTGGTAAAAACCGAATTACTGTTGATTATTGATCGTGCAATATTATGCTAGAGCTAAAGGCCCAACGTTTCTAAGTAACTGTAGACTCCTTCCTGTCTTTTTTTCCGACAAATATACAAATATTTTGTGCAGTGAATGAGTATTTTCCAGCCGGTAGAGCTCGACTGCCGAATTCTTACTTTTTCTTCTTCTTTATTTTGCATATACAGCATAAATACAACATTTAAAAGTAAACTGAAATATTAATAAACATTCGTTTTCGATTTGAATCAAGATAATTGCAATAATAAATGAAAGTAGGCAAGAGCACAGCCAATCCGAGCCAAATACATAAAATTCCATAATATATGCAACAACTTACATAAACAATTTGATATGCATTTGATATTTATTGAGCAGAGACAGTAATAAGTAGAGTCAAATAAAATTGAATATTCATTAAGCATTAAGACGATTTTCAGTTGTCTCTTCTTCTTCTTCGTGCAGACTAGTGCAATCTATTTTCGCACACAATTTTAACCGCAAAACTTTGACTGAATAACATTCCATAAAACTAACTAACAATTCTCGTTTATTTATTTTTATTTGTAATGATGCAATAACTAAACCAATTGAACCATTGTCTAATTGTCGGCTAACAAAATATGGCTTTACACAGAAATTATCTAAATATTTTATTTTGCAAAATAATCAACGGCAATATGTTGAATTTTGTGTTTTCGTATAAATTAACGCTTCAAATATTAAATATTAAACCAATTGATTTTACGCTTAAACAATAAAACAACAAAACTGAAATTTGCTTTTGTGGATTGGATTTCGTTACATGCACACCCATACACACACACACACACACACATAGGCACAGATAGAGGCAGACAGATAAACAGGTATTCGCAATTGACAAACAATTTCAATTGAGATTTCAATAATTGTCGATTTAGATATGTAAATATTTATGGTATATTTGGTCGGTCGCTCGGTCGGTTGGTTGGTTAGTCTGGTTGGCCCTCTATTGATTTAACTAATGTGTTGGGCCTCTCTCTCTCTCTCTCTCTCTCTCTCTCTCACTCTCTCTCTCTCTCTCACTCTCTCCCTCTCCCTCTCAAACTCTTGCCCTGCCCAGCCGAGATAAATAATAATAATGCGGATAACCAGGCCATTTGCATGCCCTCCAGTAAACACCATTGATTTGCGCCCAGCTGCTCCGATCAGAGGGCATTATGCTGGCGCCTATTTGCATGTGTCTGTTGACATATGAAAGCATTTCAGTTTTTGTGTTAGCCAGCGAGCCTCTCCACCTGGGAGCGGACTGAAGTGCTGGAGCGTGTTGGAGCTGTGTTGGTGTATGAGCCCTGCTGTCTGCCAGCTGCCGTCTACGTCCTGGTGTGGCTGCTGTCTAGTCAACAATAATATTTGCTAATGGCCAAAATCTTCAAGCACTTGCCGCTATCATTTTGCATGTGCTCCATCTCGCTCGCACTGCTTGCACTGCGGCGACTCGACTTGCACTTCATCATTTGCTATATAAATACATGTATATGAATGTGTGCTTATTTACATGTCCAGCCCCGTGCCGCCTCGGGGCGGAGTGAGCAATAATAATAATATTTATGTGGCAAGCGATATGAAGCTCGTGCATTGAAGTACGTTTTGGCAATAGCTAAATAAATAAACAGTGTCAGTACAGGAAGCGCACACCCATACACCGGCACACTCGCACAAACACTGATAAATTTCATTGAAGTGTGTGGAGACTCATGTGCCGTTAAACGTCAAGTCTTAGCCCCAACCCCTTCAAGTGCCGCTGACGCATATGAGCCAGCCTCGCGCGTCTTAGACTTAAGTGCTTTACGCCGTGGTCGTTTTATTGTTGTTGCTGTTGACGGCATTCAAAGGCTATTAGCAAAGAGCGAGTCGAGCCGAGCAGCTGTTAAAGCTGTATGCTGGCTAAAGTCAAGAATGTTCTTTGCTTACTGTCAGCTGATCTGTAAAGCAAACCAATTACCCAAAGGCAGTTCAGGCTTAATAAATTGTTAATAAATCTGTGGCAAATCAAACCTTATTCGAAGTCTTACATGCACTTGCCACAATTAGCATGCCATAGACAAAATGTTATTTTTCAGTAAATAACATATTCATTATGAACCATTTACAACAAAATTTGTCATATTACGAAACATGAAAATAAGGATCGAATTGCACCAATTGAACTAATTGTAAAGATTTAGAAAAAGTTTAATTATTTTTTTATACCCGGAACCCATTGAAAATGCTAATCTAGGGTGTAATCACTTTGTATGTAACATGCAGAAAGAGGCGTGGCAGACCCAATTAAGCTTATATATATTCTTGATCAAAGCGACGAGCTCAGTCGATTTTGCACTGTGATCTAACTATTTTCTTTAAACAGTTTTTCTATTTCCACTAAGATTTTCCGCCATGTATTCTTCTCAGTAATTCTTTTAAGTATTAAATGTAAATTTGTCTAATTTTTTTTAAGTCTTTCCTCTAAGTTCTAGAAGAAATTTAAATCTTTCCTCTAAGTGCTTTCAGTAAATTTTCTACTTAGTTTTGTCTTTAAGTATTTTTTCTACGTGTTTTCTCTAAGTTTTTTTTTTTTTTAACTCCTTTGCCTAATATTACCTATAAGTATTTCCTCTAAGTCTTCAACGATCACTGAATATTTACTTTACTTAACTTCACTTCCCTCCCCTTCACTTCACTGCACTGAATGACTGACCCCTGGCAGGCCTGGGCGACTGAAGAATTGATGCAACTGCTGCCCTTTATATACGGCAACTTTTACTCACTCAGTCTCGCTCAACTGTTGAGCTCAGCTCCAGGTAGAGATTTTTGCAGTCGAGACTTAAACGACCAATAGGAACACTCTCTGCTGCTGCAACTAGCTTCGTTTTACTTCAATATAAATACGAAATGAATACTGCTGCATACACATTGACATCTTTAATGATCTTCGGTAGATCTGGCTCGTCTCTTGCTCTTGTTAGGCAGACAGAAGAGAGACAGATATACATACACATATATGAGCAGATATATGGGCAAAGTAAAATCGGATTACATCAAGAATATATATATGTTTGATAAGGCTATATGTTAATATGCTACATAGCTTATGTATATTAATATTTAAAATTATTAAATAAGCATAGACAGCAGTTTTCTCTGTTCTATAGTTCTCTTAAGGAGTATAACTTAAAATCTTTAACGAAAGATATTTTCTATTCATTCAATTTTATATTACGTTTATTTAATTTCATCATAATTAAGTATTTTTTAAGCACATAAAAACACATTTTAAAATATTGAAATGACTTATCGGAAATGTAGTTTAACAACATATGCGGATATTTACATATGTGCAGTATGCGACGTCAATGCACAAATCAGAGAGTTTTTTGTCTAATGCCATTGCCATTGCCGCGATAGTCGTATCAGTGCGGTTTTGTATGTGCCATGTAAATAGCCATGTTTTGTGGCATGTGAAGAGTTTTAATTTATATAAATGACATTTACAATTTTTTCTCATTTTGGTTTTGCACTTTGAGCGTGGAGTGAGCGTAAATAACTGCTAGCTATTAATGCAACGACTACATATATATGGATATTATTTGTATTAATTTTATTTGCAGCAGTTATATATTTCAGCGATTTAATGACTGAAAATGTCATTAAAGAGAACTAAAGAGATAAACTGAACGGAATATCAAATATTAGTCATTTTATTTGAAGGGCCATTTCTCCACGCCATCCGCTGTATTTGCTGATAACGTTTTGCCATTTTGTTTGCGATATATGCATAAAAATGTTTATCCATTTCATATTTAAATTAATATTTTTATACATTGCCTTACGAGCTCTTTCGGCTATAAACCTGCATAAGTTTAATTGGGCTGTATTGAAAATTTACTTAAATATATAATAAACATTATACATATAACAAGTATCTGGCCCAATGGCTGCCCCGATCTATTTTCTGATCTGTCACGCCCCCATTTGATTTATATTTTTGTCGTTAATATATGAGTTTCTATATAAAAGTGTAGAAAAAACTCTTTTTCTATGTTTCACAATGACTCCCCAATGATATTGGATTGATATTGGTATAGATATTGGATTGTAATTTCTAACACTTCAATAGCATAGTTTATAAAACACTGGAAAATGCATTTTCCGACTTGCCGATTCAGATCTATGTACAGGGTATTTGCAATTCGAGCATAGCCCAATGTTCTTTTTGATTGCCGTTTGGCCGTTTGAACAAAGGCGAATGGTACGAGTAAGTAATATATGTGTGTATGTATGGATATGTAGATGGAAAATCCAATTATTGCTGTTTGCCATACAGATCCGCATCGGATGGCAGATGCCAAAATTGAAAAGCTTTCATGCAAATACGCGCAAATATTTTGTGTTTTATGATTTATGCTAACTCTTAATTTTTGTAATTTATTTATTTCGTTTTTTTTTTTTTTTTTTTTTTTTTTTATTGGCATATATAAAATGTATATCAATATCCTTTTACTAATTGCTTTCCACAGATGAAATATACCTATATATATCTAACGATTAGATAATTCGTGTTGTGCATTGCATTTGATTTGTTTATAGCGATTGGAGTTTTTATTATTGAGCGCGCTTAAAACACCGTTGAAAATCAAATTAATTTGACGCCAAAACAATTGTTAATATTGTGCCAGATCAATTATTGTGCTTGGCCATTTGGCTATTTGTGGTTTGGCTGTTTGGCCAGGTCCAAACGCGCGCGCTAACCTGCTATAAATTATAAAACCAACGCCAGCATTTTTCTAGGATATTATTGGCCACACTTTTGCATATGTTTATGCACCTGCACACCCACACACCCACACACTCACGCACATATAAATGATATATATTTTGACCACATTTGGTTTTTAATGGGGTTTTGCTTAGCTTGTTTATTTTGAAATTCCATTTGGCCATTTCCATTTCGATTTCCATTTTCATCTCTATTTCTATTTCGGCTGCACAATTATTGTCAACGTGTTTAAATAAAACAAAAACAAAGCCAACAAATCTTGATTATTTCGTGTGTAGGTTTTTTTCTTTTTTTTTTATTGTCTCTCTCTCTCTCTCTATGTCTCTCTCTATCTCTCTATTTTGGTTTTTGCATTTGCCATGATTTGTTTTTGTTAATTATGTGTCAGTGTGCAATAAATTTGGGCAGTTGCTATCGCGTGTGGTTAATATCTGTCAGCATTATCTGCTCGCTGCGCACCCTGGCTCAAAGTTATTTGCCGTTGCCTGCTTATCGGCCAGCCCAATAACCAAACAGCCAAACAGCCGTGCACAAGGCTAAAATATGTAATTGCCAATACAATTGCATGCATAATTTACAGCTTCGCGCAGCTTCTGGCTGTATTTACAATTATGCAGCTCGGATTAAACCTAAAAGCTTTAAATGCATTTGGATAAAACTCCACTTACTTTTTTTTTACCTTTTTTCAATTTTTTTTTTTTTTTTTTTTTTTTTTTTTTTTTTTGTTGCATCTGTATTTGCGTTTTTTTCCTGCTGTTCTTTTGCTGTTTTATTTATTTCGTAAATACCAGATTACAAAAGCGCAACATATTTCAGGTGGCGTTCATCTGCATCAGAGCGGCAAGTGGAATGGCAAGGCAAAACGGCATAATTACAGTTTGTGGCATGCAATTTCAATAATATAAAATTACCAAAGTAATTGAAAATGCACAATAAAAGCCCGAATGCACAATATAGAAGAGAAATGAATGCAAATAAAGAAATACAATAACAACGACAACAACAACAACAATATCTGTTGGCATACAGCGAATGATAATGAAACATATGCCCAGCCTTGGCTGCGGCTCGAATGTCGGGCGGGCACTTGAAAGCGTGCAACAGCCGCATGCATTAAGGGGCAACATGAGATTTTAATGACCAGAGAGGAGTGGAATGCTTTTCGAAAGTGTTAAATAAATAACAGTAAAGAATTTCTCCCTACTCCTGCTTGGGCTATTTGTCACCGACGGCACCGCAGCAACTGGCCGGATTGGTCAGGCGCTTCAAGCGGCTTACCTATGGCCACAACTGCTGCAGTCGCACCTGTGAGTGTGGCTTGTGTTCCGAGCACAGCTGTTTGCTGTCAGCTTCCAGTTTGCCAGTTTTCTTTTGTCTGTGTCTGCCTGTTCTTTAATGTGTTTCTAATATCTATGCGCCTGCACACAATTTGCATGTTGCATGGGCGGCAGCGCAGCGATGCACAGAGAAATGCATAAATAAGTTATTCTTTTAAAATGCGAACAAAATGCGCAAAATATTTATAAAAATACCCGCTTGTTTATTCATAATCAGTTTGTGCAACGATGCGCTCTTGCCTCCACATGCTGCTGGCAAAGCGTTCACCCCTTTTTTTCAGTGTTGCATACCGTTCGGCGCAAGGGCGCGTATGTGTGCGTATGAATATGTATGTGCATGTGGATGAGCTTCATTTGGTATGCATAAACACATTTTTATGTAAATTGAAAAACATATTCTTTTTTACAAATATACAAACATACATATATATTTTTATTTTAATTTCTGTTGTTATACCTCAGTGATTGTAATTTGTGTTTTTAGCGCGAGGGCTACCATAATAATTACACGAATAAACATAGAGCTCATAGAAGCATAATGAATTTTCTTGCGAGGACTAATACATACTGCATGTTTTTTTTTACCCCATTTTTGCCTTGATGTTAATGGAGTTTCGCTTAGTTAAACAATTTTTGTAATTTAAAAATAATAAACAACAAAAATGTAGCTGATATTTGTTAACAAATTAGTTAAATTTGTGTTGCAAAAAATAAATTAAATAAAATTGAAACTATAGAAAACAATCAAAATATTTAGCAAATTTTTTGTAGCGTCATAAGTATGTGAAATAATAAAGGAATATATAATATTAATGGAATAATATAATAATCTCTCTAATAATATTTGTAATTTATTATAAAGTTTCTGTAAATATTGTTATATTTTATATGCTTTCCTCTGTGTGGATACCTAAATTAATTATTTTGTTTAAAATCTATAATTCACCAAGAAAATCAACAGCAGTTTTCTCATCTATATTTGCATTTACTGCAATTGTTGGTGCACTTCTGTGGCGTACAAAAAATTCTGGTAATTCTAGTTTTCAATATTTTAGTGAAATATCCTAATGACCGTTTTCTGAAAGCATTCTATTTTATATATGTATTACAAAAATATTTACCGAAATGATACAGAGCAGTATTGCATTTTATTTTATGAAAAATAAACATAACATAGTCCAATATAAATAGAAGTGTGTGAATATAGCCTAAATAATATAGAAAATATGCAACATCAGTGGAGAACATGCACAGAGCTCTATGCTGATGTACCACAGTGTAAATAGAAAAGTAAATAAATATACGCCGTCTAGCCATATTCAGTATTCAATTTCATTAATAAACCCTCTGTATCATCGACTCTTAGACTCTTCCAGCTCTTCATTAGCAATGCAATGCGGACAGTGCTAGATTCCAATTGATTTCTGTTCTGGTTAGCTAAAATTGTTTTTCATGCATCCGTTGATCTACTCCACTCATAATGCACAACAACAATAACTGCAGCAACAGCAACTACAACAACTACAACTACAACAATCAAGTTATCAATCGCTTGTTGTTATTTCCACCATCAAACAAACACCGACAGATAAAATTCATAGCAGGGACCACATCAAAATTGCATTTGCATATTGCCAGGCGCATTAGCAAGAAGCAAGCGGGCAGAGCAAACTCTCAGCCAGAAACATGAACCACATGCCACATGGCAGCTGGCAGGTGGCTGCCCCACGCCACACCACACCACATCACGGCCACCCGCAGCGTGCTCATGCTACATGGCAAAAGCGTGTAACCATAAAGAAATTATAGCTGCGATAGTTGCCAACGTTATCGATAATTCAATTTTGTGCATTATTTTGGCGCTGCTCTGATGCCCTGCCATTATAAGCATAAATAAATGTGTCCTAAGGCGGGCCAACACACACACACACACACACACACACGTTGCACACATTGAAATGTGTTTCAGCCATTTGCATGCAGTATAAGCCACGTTGGATCCTTTGGTTTTCGTTGGCTTTTGCCAGCTCTTTAATTTTATTGTCTGTTGGTTGCGTTTTGGCATTTTGTGTTGTTGTTGTTGCTGTTGGCTGAAATACGACAACGTTGCACTTGTCTATATACTTTTTCACTTTGCCACGATTTTTCCCCAACCATTTTTTCTCCTCGCTGCTCACTCGCCGTCGCCGTCGTCGTTTCGTTTCTTTTCTTCTTCTTTTTTTTTTAAGGGAACGAAAGACGCTTGAATTAAGGGCAAAGACGTACGGTGTGCGCCGTAAATAGATTTCGCCTGTTATTGTTCAGAAAATGATTTAGGGAAAATTAGGTTTATGTAAATAATGAAAAAAGAGCTCGCTGCAGGCCTTTTTTCAAAATATCCTGGCATGCATGACCTTAGTATGTAGTATCGTTAGTATCTAAATAAATGTGCATGTTCATGTGTCGGAGTTGGGTGTGTGTTGGTTGTGAGTGTGTATATGTATGTGATCAATTTCAATGCTCATACCGGAGCGCACAAAGTCTTAAGGCCATATTGAAAAATTAAAGCACAAAATGTATTATTTTCTGTGGGGGTTGAATTCAGTTCAAACCAAAATGTAGAATTCAGCAAATGTATTTTATAAATGCCTTTTTATATTCAATATTGGATCTCAAGCCTTAACAATTGCTTTAAGTGGGCCCAAAATTTTGTAGATTTCTGACACGGGTTAAAGAGAAGCAAATGAATGAAAAAGGTGCTAAGTAGAAGTACTCGAAATCACCAGCTATGAGTGAATGAACTGGATTGTTAAATTAATTTGGGGACATTCGATGCAGGCTATATTTCATAGAATGACAAAAACAAGGCCTACCGCACATGCTTAAAGGGCTAGTCGAAGGTATTCGACAAGATGAAAAAGATGATATCATATGTGCCGAGATGATGCCTAGATCACAAAGTCGAATCAGAACTACAGGCTGAAATTACAGATATGATTCATGGTCGTACGGTGAGCACCCTAACTGATAACGAGCGTAGCCACGTAATATTAGGCGGAATGAAGTACGCCGGGTCGGCGAGTATATTTATATATTTTATTTACAATTTTGATTCGATTGATTTGAGAGCTTTTTATAAATATTATACAATATTCAAGTAAACTATAATTCAATATATAAATAAATCAATATTCAGCAAAACTTTAATTATGCATTATGAATCTAATTTGGGGCATATTTGTTGTTTATTCTTTTCATTAAGGTTAAAATTATTATCCCTTATTGACGCTGCTGTTATCTATTGATTTATGATTTTAGCAACCTATGACAAATTTATAGTACTCGATTCTCTGCGCTTGTTTTCTTTATCTGAACAGACTGTGCCTACATATATGTATATACAATATATTGATTGTATGTATGTGTATAGAAAAGAACAGTTTGCTGCTGTACATAAATTTGTCCATTTAGAGGGAGCATATTTTTCGCCACGCACGCAGTTTTGCATATTTATTATTTATTTATTTTAGCGCACAAACAATAACTCACACTGACAGCCAATTAATCAGAATTGGACATTCAATTAAATTGCAAAATAATATCACAGTGAAAATGAACGAAATTTAAATGTATATGTAAATAATGCCAGCAGCAAAATATCCTCGAATATTATTATAGGCAAATTTAATGCAACCACAATTATTTTGTTCTTTTCTTTTTTGTGTGTTTGGATTTTGATGTGTTATACATGAGCATGGGCCCTGCCCTGCCCTGCCCAGCTCAGCCCAGTAGTCAGAGATTGTATAATGAATTGAAGGTTTGTATTTAAATAAACTTTAAATTATGCTGGCATACAGAAACAGAGTGAAATGGGAAATGGGAAATGGGTACATCAAACCTGATGGGATAGGCCATGGCTTTGTCATTGCAACGTGCGGCCTAATTAACTTGGTAACACGCAAAAAAGACCTTTAAAAATATGTTTACATAAAATTGAAGTGGAAAAGCGTGTAAAGAGCCGGCAAAAAGGGAGCAAAAAATAAATAAAAAGAGAGAAAGAAGAAAAACAAGTAACGTAACGAAATATGCAGATGGGTTAATGTGCAGAGAAAACTGCGCTGGGAAACGAAGAAAATACACCAAGAGAAAAATACAAGCAAAACGAAAACTGTGTCAAACGTCAACGACTTCATTGATGTTGTTGTTGTTGTTGCTGCTGTTGTTGTTGTGGCTCTTTCTGGATTTTCATGGCTGGGGTAAATTGCGCGAGTCAACATTAATGCGCTAAATTAGCTTAGAATGGGCACCGAGTTGCCTTTTTGGGGCTGCGTCGCGACAGCTACGCTCAGTTTTATGCCCCCCAAACCGGTGAAATGCGTTGAAGACGGGGTATAATAGTTTTAAGCAACACTATGTAACAGAGCCTACTATAGACAGTAAAGCAAATTATCATTGACATCGACTTGGAAATCAATCGATATAAGATCCACAGCTCGAACAAATTTTATTTGCTTTAACTTAATTAATTCACAATCGAAATGATGTTCATTTTTAATATACTAATTTTGATTGATATGCTTTATCTCGCTCTTCCACTACCATAATTATTTTATACATTTTATTTTTAATTTTTAATATTTTTTATTTTCATAATGAATAATTTGTAATAAACCGAATTTTTGTTGTCAATTATATGTAATTTTTGTTTTTCTTTTTACTTTTATATTTATAACTTTTATATTTAGTAATTTATTAAATCTTTTTATTTAAGTCTGCAAATACATGTACCATAATAATTTCTATTTATTTTATTTATTTTTTAATTTACTCATTTTAATTAATTGGCAATATTTGTTATTATTTTGAATTTGGTAAATGAATATTCAATATGACTTTTTAATTTTTTTATTTTACATACGAATACGATATATGTATTAGGACGATATATGATTATTGCATAATTCTATCCCAAATACATGCACATCTTCGTATACCATAATATTCATCCATGTAGCATTAATTATCGATGATTCATCAACAGAGCTTAGGGTAACTCTCAGTCAGGCACTGCTGCGCACGCTAACTAGTTTTGCTTTTAATTGGCAGTTAACATGCGGGGTTAAGTGAAAAAGCGTTCAGCTTTTGTCAGTCAGCCGGCGCCGTCAGTTAGATTGTGACCCACTTGATGCGAAATAACCGAATAGTCAGTGTCATATGTAATGCCTATTTTTGGGTACGCCGCTCTGCTAGCGATACGAGCTGTCACCCATTTATGACTTGGACTTATGTTCAAAGTTTTGTAAACAAGACTGATTGCATATATACATACAAACACATGCACATACACACACACACAATACTACATAAATAGGTGGATTGCGATAAGAGAAATACAAGTGCGCTCTGCGTCATTGTCAATGGAATTGGCAGGCGGCAAAAGAAGAGCGATCGAATCGTAAAGATATAATAGCTACAAGATACAAATTTCTGTTCGTGCCGCTTTAATTGTGTATGCCAGTGTGCTCTGCATTTCTTAGCGCTTCCCAATTATCTGGACTTTTCTATATAGCAGCAGCAACAACACTAAGTCCAACAACAATCATAAAACAGCAGGTAAATTTAGTCAAGTATAGAGGGCATTCGAAAGAAAGCTTACCTAGCATTAATTACCTAGGCCCGCCAGAGCTGTCAAATGGTATATGAGGAGCACAGCCCCAAAAAAACCTTCGTGAAAGTTTCGAAATACATTCAAACGGCATATGCATTACTTGAACCACAAAGTTGAAGATCAAAGCCAACAAGTTTACACGAATGATCGCATTGTTTCACGAGGTACTTAATATTCCGATTTGTATGAAGCAAGTGCTAGAAGGTGGCTAGACTGGCTACGAGGTACTCTACATACGATATGCTGTGTATATATGTATGTATACATATATAATGAACCAAGATCGATGTTTGTATTTTCCAGACTGATTTGGAGATACTCTATATATGTAGATATGTTACAGGTACTTTAAGTTGACTAGACTGACTAGGAGATACTCTATATTCTCTACATACAACATACGTTATAAATATATCTATTTTATAAGAAAACATCCTAAGAAATGCTGGCAACTAGAGACGGGAACTAGCATAACGGCTGTCGTAATTAATTTGCCATGTTTGCTTAAGCTTTAAGCTTTTAGCCAAGTGCACATTGTATATTGTGTTACGTTTTGCAAAATGATCTATGGGAGTCCAATGCTTCAGAATACATACGTTCAGCTGCCTGCTGATATCATTAACATGATAAGATAAATCAGCGCAAATTTAAACTTCTAGAATTGTCGGTTGCGTCAGTTTATGTTGTTGCTGTTGTTGTTATTGTTGTTACTCTGCAGTTCTATAGTTTCCCGAACTGAGAGCGCAAGAGCGCGTGAGTGTCTGACACGTCTGCCCCGAACCCCATCGAAAACAATCTGCAGCAAAGCGGCAAAGAGCACGCACACACATATACACACACACACACACACAAACACTCAATGTGATAGAGAGAGCGCGGGAAAGAGAGCGTGCGGCACGGCACAGCGAAAGAGATTGAGCGTGGAAAGTGCAAAGAGCGCGATTATTTCGTTCTGTTTTATAATTAAACATGTGAGGTTAGGAATATTGTGAAAAAGTCGAAACTATTCATTAAGGGGCGTCGAATGTGTGGCACTGAGGAGGAATTGTTATTAATTATACGTACCTTTGAACCAATCTGATTGCCGCATTGGCCGGCCTGCAGGTGCACGATTTCTCTCATATTGTCAGACGCTCTGAGACTTTGGCAAAGGTCAGGTAGCAGTTAATTCGGCTTGAAAGATGTGTATGCACAGAGTATCGCACAGACAGACTGACACACGCACTTACACACACACACACAAAAGCAGCTGCACACACAAAAAGCGAGGGAAACGGGGTGTGAGTTATTCGAAACGCTCTGGGTACGGTTTACACTATGAGTGATCGTCGCGCTCGCGTCAAGATTCCAACGTGCACTGAAAACGGCCGCAGCTACAAATAGTGAGCGAGCCCCGAGAGCGAGTTGGCGCGACGAGGCAGCGGGCTGTGTCAGCGTTAGTTGCGTCTTTCCCATGCCAGGCGGCGGGGAGGCATTGGAAGGCAGAGCGGCAGAGCGAGAGCGGGAGGCAATTGCTTAGAATTGTAGCGGCAGCTGATAAAGCGCTAATGCAGACGACAAGCTGTGTGTAGCTAGCAGCAGAGGCAGAGGCAACAACTACCGCCACAACAACAACAACAACAGCGCTATTAATGAATGATGAACATAAAAACTGACTGGAATTGTGGCGAAGCGCCGGCAGGTTTGTGGAGGCATTTTCATTGCTGCTGTGTTGCGGTTTGGTTAGTGTTACTTGTTTTCGTCTGCTGCTTTTCTCCTCTCGCTGCAGCAGCGTGGCACGCGGTCTCTCTCGCTCTCTTTCGCTCTCAATGCATGACTGCGCACTGGAAGATTCGATGTGGCGAAAGAGAATGCAACAGTTGGAGCTCTTGGGAACGATGTGGAAGAATGAATGCCAGAGCGCGCGATTGTGGAAAGAGAGCAGCGAAAAGAGCGCAGAGAGCTAAGCATAAGAAGAAGAATGTCTGGTCGAGCATGTATGCGCTTTGAATGTGAGGCATTTTGATTCAGCTCTAAGTTTTGCATTGACTGTTAGGTTCTCACAAACGAAAAGGCGGAATACTAGAACATGACATTCTTTGCTTTCTTTCGGCGTTGGAAGAGAAAGGAAATGACTTGTACAAAAGAAAACCTGTCTCACTGGAATGTCTTTTGTAAACAATTTAATGGTTTTCTATTTGCTTTTATTTGGTATATAAAGCCGATTTTAAGATTACTATTTTACGGTTAACAAATTTATAAAATGTTTTTTATGCTTTATTGAAATGCATATGTATGCTTACGTATAAATTCAACGGAATTCATTAAACTAGAGTAAATATTACTATCTATCTATTCTTTACTTTCTAAATCATTTTAATAATATTATATGATTATATTATATGCTTACAACTTTTTATATTAATGATATGTTTCATAAATAAAGACTACGTTGAAAATACAAAATTTGTATCTTTATCTAATAAGTAAGAGTTTTTAATTCAAAGCTTAAGTTATTAATATTATTAATTTTATATTGTATTTTTAATGTATAACAATAAAATCTGATATATTATATTTACGAACTAAATATATATATTAAAATATTTAATTATTTTTTGTTCCTTATATATGAATTTAATGCTTTCCAAATCAATTTTTCGGCTATTATTGAGCATCTGTTAACTATAAAATCTGTCAATGCGACAAAATTGATTTGATTTGCTTTGAGTCAAATATTCAATTGATGTTGGTTTTCTATATTGAGCAAATATTGAAACTTATATGCAAATAGCGATACTGATCTCTGCTTTTAGAGACTCGTTATTCCAATTGTTACAAAAATATAACGAAATATTAATATTCGTAAACAGATAACTAAAGTATTAAAACTCTTACCTCACCACATTAGAATTTAAAGAATGTTTTGATTTGTCAGTGAAATATTGTAAGGCCTACTCGTATTCTTAGATCTCCCCCTCTCTCTCTCACTCTTTCTCTCGCTATCTCTCTCTTTCAATAATCCCCTTCTATATATATTACAAATATTTATTATTAATTTTGAAAATATTAATAGCTCACTCATAGCTATAAGGGGTCAATTTGTTAAATAAAAAATAAAAATCACTATATATATCATTAAATCTATGTATATAAATAGCTTGTTTTCGTCGTAGATTTGTTATTTATATTTTCGCATATCGGCGATGGTTTCCTTAATGAAATCCCGATAGTAATAGACGCTCATGAAAACGTCGGGCATGACGCGATTGCCGCACTGCGCAGTCCACGTGCTGATGCCGCAGAGCTCGCCGTTGATGACCAGCGCTCCGCCGGAGTCGCCGTTGCAGAGGGTGCGGCCGTTGTAGTCGGCTGCACAGAGCACATTTTGGGGCATAGTGCGTTGCATCTTCTGGTTGCATTCCGCCTTGGCAATTAGAGGCACCTCCATGACGCGCAACGTGTCCTTGTAGTAGTCGCTTACGCCCCAGCCGGAGACGCTGGCCCGATCGCCGGATGACGGCTTCCGGGAACAGAGCGGCAGGTAGTTGACAGCGGGCTTTGTATAGGGTATGCTTAGGGAGGCTACGGCAATGTCGGCTATGAATTCAGTTTTCTTATACCTCGGGTGGATCTTCAGCTTGAGTATGGTATTTTTCGACTCCTCTGTTGGAAAGTACGTTGTTAGCTCCGTCTCGCCGGCGACTACGTGATATTTGGTGTAGTCCGCAGTGGCTGTGAAGCAGTGAGCCGCTGTCACAATATAACGTGAGCTGACCAACGTGCCGCCACATATCAGCTTATGCCGTAGGTAGATCTGTACGGCATAGCCCCCGAGTTTCTGGATAGATATTTCCCTACCTCCATATATTCTAGGGCTGATTACAGGCCTTTCTGGCAGCACAGCCTTAGCTTTAGCCAGACACAAGATAAATGAAGTAATAAAAGCTGTTAAACAAATCATTTTCAATTGTTCCGAGACTCAGAAGAAATACAGAAATATCCATTTAAGCTGCTTAGTTCTATGCAAAAATCGATTAGTTTCGCTTGCCATGTCTTAGCTTAATAAATTTGTTCTGCTTGCATTCATAATGTATTTATGAGTGAGTGTGCGTGAGTGTGTGAGGTCATATTCCCATCGACGTCTAGTCGCCAAGTTGAATCTGTATGATGCTATCTTTAGCAAAATGTTGGGGGGAGGGGGGGGGGGGGAATTCGAGTTAACTCTTTTCTTTTTTTGTTTCCTTGAGCATTTTCATTGGGGCTGTTGGACTTGTTAGCGAATCGCCGCACGTTTTGTTGCCAGTACATTTACAGTTATGTGCTCACACACACACGCACGCATGGATACAAGGATATCATATAAAGAGATGTAGATGTGCGTGCGCCTCTTGCCAAATTGTCGATTTTATTATTTGTGTTTATATGATTTTTCAGCTGTTCTGCATTTTAAAGTGCCCGCCAGCAGCAGCAGGATAGGCGTGAGAGAGCGAGCGAGATGGCGATAGATGGGGGGCCCGCATAGCCGTGGCCAACAGTGGGGGGCGTGCTTATAACATGCGCTGCGTGTCTTCTGCCTCATTTCTTATTATAATGTGAAAAATATCCTTTTACAAATTCAAAACGTTGAAGTGTGCGATTTCTTTTGTTGCCGCTTTTAACTGTCAGTGTGTTTGTGTGTATGCGTATGTGTGTGTGCGTATGTGTGTATGATACCCGCGTGTATTTATGCCTGGACAGTTGCAAAAGAGAAGCACGTTCTCAGTCAGCAGTGCACGAGCACGAAGCGGCTGTCCTACTTGCCGAGCTGATAATTCGAAATATTTATCATTTCGTATTGAAATATTTTGCGCATCATTTTGCTGTAATTTTCTACATGCTGCATTAGTGGCAGATGGCCATGCAATGCCTCATCTCTTCCACACAATCGATCTGCCAACTCATTGTTGTCGATTGCAGCTGTAACAATATCTCGAAGCACGCTCGGGCCAGGAGCAGGCGAATCTCTCAAACAGATCCAGTTTGAATAGTTACAAATAAGGCAAATGAAATGACTTGTCATGTGCCTTAGAGCCAAGGGGCTAAACGTTGTATAACAAAAGGAATTCAATTTTCAAAAGCGAAAGCGGAAGAGTTTAATTTTTTAAATTTAATTTATAAATATTTGATCAAAGAACATTCATTTTCTTTGCATAGGTTTTTATTTTATTTTTATTATTATTTTCTTTTTAATATCATAGATAGATTTAAATATATTCAGGCCATCGTATACTCCATCAAGGACATACATACACAAATATACATATATACAAATGTGTATTCAAATGTCGTGGTCGAGCTTTAATTGCATTGCATTGCAAACAAAATTTCTATTTGCGTTAACTTTTCAAATTTTGCAAAATTCATTTCGATTGCTTATTTTGCTGAAAATGAAAAATAAAAAATACAACAACAAAAATGCAGAGAAACATAAAATTGTTCAACTTTAGAAATGGCAAACGGCAATGGAAACTGGACGTGAGCTGCACTTGCTTTTATTAGTTTAGTTTTTGAAATTAAACGTATTTGCATGTCATATGCAATTTAGCACTTTTGCGAGTGTGTATGACAAATTCTTTTTTATATTACTCGCATATACCCTGTACACCACCGGGAACAATCGAGGTCAGATTTTTGGCCAGTTGGCCGACCTTGAGGGGCATTCGATGCAAATGACAAGTTGATTTATTAAGCTCTTTAATTGAATATATGAATTAAAAAGTAAATAAATAACTAAAAAGATTATTCGAATATAATTTCTTTATATGAACAACGATTTTACAAATAAGTTTAGAGATTTAAGTAGATGTATATATGTAGATCGAGATATGCAAATAAAGCCCACAAGATATACAAATTATGAATTTATATATGAAGTTTGAAATCTTTAGATAAGTATTCTTTAATGAATTAATTGTTTAATTTGCATTTACTAAACAAATATTCTAAAAAAGAGAATAAGTATTTTTCATAATAACAAAATATAAATTATAGTCATTATTTTAAAAAATTTTATATTTTGTAAACCAAATATAAATTTACAAAAAGCTAAAAGGTGCACCTCAAAATGAAACATTGAAAAAAAAAAAAAAAAAAAAAAAAAACAACTTTCATAACATTAAAATATTTAGAATAAATATATCAATGAAAAAGCCATAGCTATCCTCTGTATAAAAACAGTAAATTTGTAGCATAATATTTATATGATTGTTAAAAAAAGTTCAAGGCAAATAAATAAAATAAAAAAAACCAATAAATAATAATAATAATAAATTCGTAATAAATTGGAATTTATAGCAGTTATTATTTCTATTTTATTTAAAGCTATATTATATGAGTCAGATCAATTATATAAGTTAAGACATTCGACAATCTAAGGAGGCTGGAGAGTTCAGTCAGACATTCAAGGGGAGAACCTAACCAGTTGAACAGATTTAGTTCAGTTTATATTCGGACTAAAGAGAGTTTAGACCTATTGTTCCAAATTATATAAAATATATTATTTCATTGAACACAAAGTTGTTATATATTCACAAGAACCCAACACAGCGTCCCCCAATCACTAGTACTCTAGTATGGGAGCGCTTAACTTATATAATAATAATATATCATAAATCTCAGTTCATATTGTATATTTCACCTTAGGGTGTCTAGGTTGACTGGAACACTCACTAGTATGCATGTAATACGAGTATATTGTATGCTAAGTGACATTTACTCTATTCTGTATTTTATACACTGGTTAGTAAAAAGCATTAGACGCCCTCTGTCTGTTCGACTAGCCAAAAAAGTTCACATATCATACCATGATACCAATAACCTATACCCTATAGGTAACCTACATAACCTATAAAGAAATTGAATAGATCTGTCGACTATGTAATGAGCCTACTAATGGAATCATCGGTACAACAACTAAGCTGTTTTTTTTTTGCAGATAATGTAACGGTTATTATTTTTTTTAATGAAACTCACTGCGCATGTTGATAAAAACTTTTTAAAATGTGTGTATAAAATATAATATATAAATTCCCTTCATCAGAGCAGATATCTTCAAGGGTATTTCATTTGCTTAGACTTTTTGCCGCTTTTTGCATTTTAAAGTGTGAAATTTAATTGCTTGTTGGGGTTTTGTTTTCTTTTTTTAATTTTTTTTTTTTAAATATGTTAGCTTGGCGAATTTTCTGTTGGCGAATGTGTCAAAAATGTTTGTCGTCTACAAATTTGAAAATTGCATTCGAGCAGCAACAACAATAGCAGCAAAAACAACTGTAATAGTAACAGTAGCAACAACAGAGCCAACAAAAATATAAGGGAAAATGGAATACGAAATAAAATACACGCAATGCAGCAAAAGATTTATACGCGTGTGTGTGTTTTGTGCATGTGTGTGCGCGCTTAGCTACAATATTTTGCTTTTAAGCTTGGGATTCTAGAGTTTTATTGTCTTTCCGTGCATACAGAGTCGGTTCACCCCCTCACACACACACACACACTCACATACACACACACCCATTAGCAGCTAGGCAAGCAGCTGGCTACCCGATTGGCCCGAGTGTCCCGAGTGTCAACGGAAGCCGTCGCCATGTCGGTTAGTTGGCTGCCATCGAAATTCCGGATTTAACAGCAAAGTAACCAAAATGCAATTGTTTTGCAATTGGCATTTTGACCACATTCTGACACCCTGGCCATATGGCCGGCGAGTGTCAACAGCGGCGGCTGCAAATTGCCAAACACTATATACATTCATATACATATACATATGTGTGTGTGTGTGTGCGTATAGCACTGCACAATGCACACTTATGTATGTATGTATATGTATATGAGCGAAACGTACGTATACGTAATTTATTTAGCATTTCAAATGATTTCACTAGTGCCAACTATACTACAAAAAGTATTAGGCCAGAGAGAGAGAGAGAGAGAGTGTGGGAGAGAGAGAGGAGAGGTTTCGCACTCTGTCGATATATGCTGAAATGTGCTTAATTGAAAATGAATTTGGTTTTTGCAAAAATTGTTGTTGTTCTTGCTGTTGCTATAGCCAGTTGTTCTTTTTTTTCGTTTTCTTTTTCAGATTACTAATTCGGAATGTTTTGCGTTTTATCTGCATTTGACGCCAAGCTGGAAACCAAAGCAATGTTATCGCTATGTGGGCAGTGGGTGTGGCCTGATCGGGCTGGGCTGCTCCCTACACATTTGCATATTTGCATTTGCCATGGCCTGCAGCGCAGACAGGCCATGGGCTCTGTGTGTTATGCTACACCACAGCTGCGTTGATGTTTACTTAGTGTCGCTGAATCTGGACAGTACGGCATGGATTGGGGCTAAGGTGAATGAGAGGCATGCAGACACATACACAAACACACACACGCACACACACACACACACGCAAGCATAGTCAAATAAAAATACACATATTTGAATTCGACAACGAACGAATTGCCTTTGGTACAGCATCTGACACCGCCTCCTGCTGCAGCTCCTGCTACAGCTCCAACTCCGGCCGTGTCCGGTCTATGGCTCTGCATTTGATGAACGTACCAGCACAATGCAATTGGCCCCTGCATCTGCATCTGTATCTATAACTGTAACTGCGGATGCAGCTGCAGCTGCAGCTGTAGCTAAAGCTGCCCATGTATCCGTATCTCAATCTGAGTATGCATTTATTTCAAATGGAACAGTTAGATGGACACGGCTGTTGGCTTGAAACTGGGCCTCAATTTGCCGTCATGCATGCAAATTGCACTAATGAGTGTCACAAATTTTGCATAGACAAATGCCTGAACAGCTGCACACATATATATACATACACATATTCATATATATATATATATATATATATATATATATATATAGAAATTGATGACAGGCTTAAATTAAAGCTCCCTCTTAACTGAACGGCAGTCTGAATGTGGTGTCTGTGGTGCCAACAGAGAAGCAAAAACCACACGCCCAAACCTCCTGGCGAGAGCAAGGTTTTCACGCACGGTCACGTCTTTTACGTAACTGTGTCAGTTTTTTTTTTTTTTTTTTGTCGGTGCTGTTGTTGCAGCTGCTACGGCTGCAGCTCCTAATGCAGTTGCCATTTTTGCTCATTAAAGTAAATGCAGTTAATTAGAGCACAAAAAGAAACAAACGATGCTTTAGATATTAGGATATATGAAACTTACATTGACCGACTAGCAGATAGCCTGGACCGTGAATTTAATACATATCTTAGACTGAGATTTGTTTTTTATTTATAAAAATTTTTACTGTACAATTATGGGTTTCATTTCAGCAAGGAACTTTAAAGCCTCTTAAGGACTTGTTGATTATTAATTTATGGATATATGCTATAGAAAGGCGAATCGCTTCATACCTAAATCGATGGCTCCATATATGTATATGTATGTACAGACCAGGAGATGTAAAGCAGGACTTATCGGACAGAGCAACAAAGACGGAGGTTAGTAAATTCTACCGTTGACCATGCTCTAAAACACCTTTACACACTGTACCCTCCCCTCCTTATATACAGGGTACAAAACGAAAAAGCCTCACTTGTGAACAGTGAAGATGATTACGCTGTTGTTAATAACAAAACATGACCAAAACGAGGTCGGTATAAAAAAGGCAAACGTTTACTGTGGAATGCAGTGTTAATTAGTGCAAATAAATAAAAGGATAAGCGTAATGCGACAAATGCCCCAAAATAGTGCAACATTTTTGCTAAAAATGTTGCGCATTCCGTTGACTCACTAATTTCCTATCTTTTGCTCTCTCTCTCTTTCTCTCTCATTAGCCATAAGTGCGGCTAAAGAGATAAAGCAGCTCGTTTGATTGCAGCCATTAAAATTCATTAACATTAATGGCATGCAACGCGCCTGCCACACGCCTCAAACAATGTTGCAAGCAAATATCACAGCTGGACGCCAGCACGCTTGAAGCTTGTGGTAAGCTCATTTTTGTACTTTATAAATACTCGATTGAGAGTTGGGACTCTTTAATGCGTCTGAGATGTGAACAATTTTTCCGTCCTTTGATGTATCATAAAAATAAGTGAGACGTTTTGAAGAGCTCAAATCAAATTATTTTTCTTTATAGTCCTCCTGTGCATATCAGAAGGTTAGATTCTTTATATTATTTTCTAACTGTGTTGTTAAGCTACTATAATTGCATTGTACGGATTCAACGCTTAAATATATTAAAAAAAAAAAAAAAAAATTATCTTTATAATTTTACAATCAAATTCACCTTCAAAAACTCTTTCATAATTTTATCCGTTCAAATAAATTTCTTGTAACCCCATTGTAAATATCTGTTGGATTATAGATTTAAATTGCTTTCAGCATTTAGCCTAATATAATCATCAACAACTTACAAAATATACTTGATTAGCAGTATATATTTGATAATTCTAATAGTAATCCATAATCTGTGAACATTTGCTCTAAATATAAATCAGCAACTCAAGCTTAATTGGCAAATATTGGCCTAAGCGAGGCTTGCGCAAGATATATAAAACGATGAATCCTCATGGTCATATGAAGCACATTTATTATTGTGTTATAAATAATAAATATAAATGGTAAAAATCGTAAATAAATGAGATCTCTTTACCTATAAAATAATTTAACTGAAAAATGTAATGCTTATGATAAATAAATAAATAAATTAATTAAAAATTAATAAATAAATAAATAAATAAAAAAAAAAAAAAATACATAAATAAGTAAATAAATACTCTTGTATTAAACACCTAAAAAATTAAACAAAATTATTTGTGTTGAGGAATGTGAAGAAATCTGTTAAAGACATGTGGAAAATATTGATATCGGGGCTGAATATAGAAAATATTTATTTTTATATTTATTTAGCGATTTGAATAATCGAATTAATTATATAATAATTAGCTTATGCTTAAGAGGTATAACATAAAATTTTCATCTGTTTCAGCTACTGGCCTATTAAATAAATTCCATAAAAATTGTACTCCATGCAATTTTGCACAATATTTCCCAAGTATTGAAATATTTCACTGCAAATATTTAATGGTTAGTATACTGCTGAAATATATCCTTAAGTATAATCGTTCTATTAATCCAAACTATTCTACTATATTTATTGTTCTGTACTTATTAAGCTGATTAAATTTCTGTATTTTTCGTACAGACCTCTGTTAATAGATAACCTCTGTTAAAATATAACCTCTGTTAATAGAGTACCCAATAAACTGGTTCAAGTTGGGTTGCATAATGCAATCTCAATTGGCCGCAAACAGAGCGTACAAATGCTCATCAGGCTGTTCATTCCACAGCTCAGATTGTTTCGCTTTGCATCTGCAAGTGGCAATCGACTTGGACTCAATTTGCTGGGGGCAATGCCAGAGTCAGCTCGGTGCAATTCTTTGTCGTTTAATTAACTAAACAATTGCTTTTTTGCAAAAAGTAGTTGGCAGCGAGCGACGACAGCGGCAGAGTCTCATCTCGTTTCGTTGCAGCCATAAAAAGAACGCTTGAATGATTTAAGCCGTCGGCCACTTTGAGCCAACAGACTGAATCTGATCTTTATAGCCATTTGCTGTGCGAGTCGCTAGCGCCAAATGCAAAGGGCCCATGACAGACCAGGCGAGGCCAGGCCAGGCCCTTCGGTTATGCAACATTTATTTAAGCTCACAGACTTTGTGCTCATATGTAGCTTTACATACACACACACAAACATGTACACACACATATATGTATCTCTCATCCTTTCTGCTTTGCTGTATCTGTCCTCTTGTTGATTGCTTAAATATTCTCTTTTAGTTATCTCGCACTGTGTCATTTTTCTACACACATACACACACATGCACACATTCACGTCCTCACGCACACACTCCCATTCGCTGTTGTAATCCGTCGCATATCCCCATTAAATATTCACAATGTAAATATATAAATACGTAAATAAGATGCTTAACCAACACACGCTTCTACAAAAACATACACATATTCACACACACACACACTCACCCACACCTACTGCCTACTGCATTTGCTTATGTGTTTGTGTCTTAGTGCGCAAATTCCAATGCTTAAGTTATTTACTCGTCATAGGCTTTACAGAGATTGCCACGCCCCCATCTACCACGATGTGCCCCTTGCATGCGATATGCGCTGCTACTTAGCCTTACAGCATGTACTCGAGCTTTGTATTAATTTAATTGAACAGCATGCGAGGTCCTCTGTTCGGCGCTCTCTATTCTATTTCGCCCATGGTTCCACCTGCCGGAGCAGCTGAGTACCTGTGTGACAGGAATCGCAGAGAAAAGGTGTACTTATTTGTTAATAACATGAGATACTATATGTTGTAGGTGGAATAATTAAAGCGTGCATTATAAATGGGCTGTGAATGGATGTTTTGTAGAAGAGCTTTATACAATAGAATAAACATTACACAAAAATGCAAAAAATATATAATTATTGTTCATATTCGATGAGCCCATCTGAAAACCCTATATCTTCTTATAGAGGCAGGCATAATGCTCTGCACAGGCTTATGGATATCATCAAAATAAAATGATCATAATCTTTAATATAAAAAAATTATTTTCTATTCATTTGAAAATAAATAAACATGGATCCGTCGAATATGGGCAACTGTGTAGAGTTGCCGGACCCATCTGACAAAATGTGGACAGCTCTGTATATACATATGTATATTTGTTAAAGCGTTAAAGTGTTTTACCTATATCCCTATAAACGATCGACTGTTATGTTTAGTCGCATATTCTATACTCTTATACTCTTATACTGTTTTACTGTAAGACTATCTATAATCATTTCAGTTTGTCATTGAATTGGGCTACTAGAAATTTTTCTAATATCATAAAAGAGAGAACGGGATGTACATTAAGTTTGCCATACTACATACATGCTATATTATATACCATACTACATACCATATACTTTTTAAAAGTTGTTTGTTCCTTCATATCTAGGAATTCTGACCTGGGTGTGAATTCCAAAATAAAGTGTGAGAGATGCTACCTGAATAATTGAGTTTTCACGGGAAGAGCTCATGCATCGATGTAAGCAGATTCGCTCGAGCAAAGCTTTCGCATGAGCAGAAACAGTGGAAAGATAAGTTCGTGGATTGAATTTTAAATAAGTCAAGCCCAAGAAATCACTTGTGATGGAAGTATGTCATGCATTGAAAATATTGAATAGGCAGTGTCTTATATATAAAACATATATATAAATATCTAAGTGCATTCAACTATTCTATAATTAAATTTAGGTTCATTAGCTACAAAGAAACAGATTCAGATTGAGCTGCGCCCAAATATAACTGACAGGCAAATGAACGTGGCACTTGCTACTAAAAGTATACGCACACAGGCACATAAACACTCATACACTGTGACTGAGATGATTGCGTTGTTGTAACTTCTCATTTGTGTCATTATTTTGTTGTCCGTTTTCAGTTTGTTTTTGCTCAACTAGTTGGTCTGCTGCCATGTTAATTTTCTATTTTTCTTCACGTTTTCCTCCTTTTTTTTTTTGTTCAAGTAAAAGGCAAATTTTTCGGTGCATAAATTAAAATGCAAATCCTCTGCATGGCAAATCCCCCTGTAATTAACATACATTAGCACGAGCAAATGCAAAAGTTTTCTGCGCTATTTTGTTTTATTTTTCCTTTGTTTTTTTTGCTTCCGTCAGAGCCGAAAACTTGCAGCGAGTGTCTGAGTGTGTGTGTGTGTGTGTGTGTGTGTGTGTCTCGGTGTGTTTGTGTACGCTCATGCATACATTTATTTTCGTTAATTTCTGGACAATGACAGTTAGGTAATGTGGCGAAAGTGCACGGGGCGTATGCGCAATGTGCGCTAATATAAAAATACAGCGGCGCAGTGCAGAGCTCAGAGTGAAGCGAACGACCCAACGACCCAGAGACTGGCCAAAGGACTCCTCATGCATATGCACCGAATGACTTGCCTTGATGGTGTTGCTGTTGCTATTGTTGTTGTTGTTGTTATGTAAGTATATAAAATGAGCAAAGACTGGGGCAGGCAGTCAGGCGGGTCTTACGGGGCAACGTTTGCTTCACTTTTGCTAGTGCCGACACACACACACACATACACAGACACAACACTCATACAAGGCTCTGGCTTGCATAATGAGTAAATTATATAAGGACCCTTGCCAGCAGCCTGCTGCTCCTGCCAGAGCCTGCGGCTCACTTGAATTTCCTTGCTGCTTGCTGGCATTTTCTAGTCAATGTATTTTGCCTCTATTTCTTTTCTTTTTTTTGGTTTGTTTTGGCTTTTAATTTTTCGGCAGTTTCTTTTTTTTTTGTTTTTGTATTTGAAATTTTTCCACATGGAAAATTATTTGATTTATTTCCACTTGGACAAACTGGCACTGCAATAAATCTTCGTTCAATATGGCAGAGTCACACAGTGGACTGTAGCTGAAGCAGGAGACGAAGCAGGAGGCAAAGCAGCAGCACTAGCAGCAGGCCGTAGAACGCACAGGCTGCACATATGTGAACAAGGACATTGCATTCTCCCCGTGCGTGTGCATGTGTGTGTGTGTGTCCTGTGTGTCCTGCGTGTGTAGTTGAAAAACAAAAATTTTATTTAGTGTTTAGTGCGCCGTTTTGGACAGCTGCAACAGACACAGCAGCATCAACAGCAACAACAACAGCAACAACAACAACAACAACGAGCGCTCCAACTGTAGAAGTAATTGTGAAGAATTCGCTTGACCAGAAAAACGACAGACACTGACCGCAGCAATGCTTTCAATTTTCAACAGCAAAACTTGTGCAAAATGCAGCAGCAGCAGCAACAACAACAACAACAGCCATGGGAACTACGTGTGCTTGGAATCTGATGAGCACGAGTTATGCTTTTGAGGATGCGACTCGGGCGACGCCAATGCAATGGTTGGTCCAAGCTGCTAGCAGGTCTATAAAATGAAACTTTATTACACACGTCACACACGCACACACACACACAAAGAGACACACACACACACATTTTGCAGCTTAATTGAATTGTTTCTGGCATTCAGCTGGCAGTTACATGCAAGACACACATACACACACAATCACACACACTCACACACACATACAGTTGTAGTCGTCTGCCGTCTAATTTTTGGTAACTTATCTAAATTTGCTTCCTTCAAACGCAAATTTGCCTGCGCCTTATTTGGTTCTCAGCCTATTTTGATGCACGTTCACAAAGTTAAGGGAGTATATTGATTGGGCCCACTGTCTATACTGATCTGTTTATCCATTTAGAAGTGAGTTACAGGCTTGTAGAAATTTGGAGGAATATGATAGATCTATACCTCGAGAGATTCTCAAGTGTTTATAGACAGCAGTTTAAGGATCTGCTAAGTTCCTTATTAGTACTGGAAAAGCACTTTGAAGAGCTATCACATATTGTCTAGAACAGTCCATACCTGCACAGTTATTACAGTTGCAATCAATCCATTTTTGTACTCCCATGTAAATAAATATATTTTAATTAATGTATATTTAGAATATCTAAAATATATCAACAAAATAATTTGTAAATATAGCATAAAAATATTTAATTATGTTACCTCTAATTTTACATTAGATGTAGCTTTTTAATAAATAAATAAATATAAATACACTGCGCGTCATCAGGTTAGCGCCCCCCTTCACACTCATCTTCTTTTGCTTTTTTCTCTTTTCCTATTGCACGCAACTTCGTAGTTTTTGTTTTGATTTTGTTGTCAACATATGAGATGTCTCTCATAATAAAATCAAGCGCGAGAGAAGAACCGTTATATTTTATTTTCTATTCTTCTTTATTTTCGCAAAGAATGCGTGCACTTATTTTGCGTCATCAGATTAGCGCCCCCAAATGAAATTTTAGTTATCTTGCTTATTTTGCCAAGTACAGTCACCAAATTTTTTGGGAAGCTCAAAGTATTCAATATCTTTAAATAAATGTACAGTATGGGTAAAAAAACAGTTTTATCTTTTGATGAAAAATCAAAGATTGAGGCATACTTTGATTCTGGATTATCCTTCCATAAAATTGCTGAAAAAACAGGAAGACACAGGAAAACAATTGGCAATTTTCTTAAAAATAAGGAAAACTATGGAAAAAACTATAAAGGCGGCAATAATCAAGTGATTTCACAAGCAGATAGAAGAGCAATAGTTCGGGAAGCTTCGAATTCCCATGACTCAACCACTAAGATTAGGGAAAAAATCGGTGTTAAGGCGAGCTTATCAACGGTCCAAAGAGTAATTAAGAAAGCTAATAACATAAAGAGACTGAAATTAAAAAAAAAACCACCACTCAATATGCTGAGAAAAGAAATGCGCATTAGTTTTGCCAGAGCGCACATGACGTGGTCTACCCAATGGCAATATGTTGTTTTTTCAGATGAAAAAAAAATTTAATTTGGAAGGACCTGATGGCTATAATTATTATTTCCATGACCTACGCAAAGAAGAACATCACTTGGACCGGTTACACAGCCGGGTGGGGGGGGTTATGGTCTGGGGAGCAATATCTTACTACGGCACATGCAAGCTTCAATTTTTGACATCGCGTATGAACGCACAGGACTATAACATCGTTTTAAAAACTGCTTTTCCACATTTCCAAAACATTTTTCAAAACATGCAGTGGACTTTCCAGCACGATAATGCCCCAATTCACACCGCCCGATCCGTGAAGTCCTGGATCCAGGGCCAAAAAGTTGATCTCATGGAGTGGCCACCATACTCACCCGACCTTAATATCATCGAAAACGTCTGGGGATGGTTGGTCAGGAAAGTATATGAGTCCGGAAGGCAATATAGTACAAGGACAGAGTTAATCAAAGGTATTGAACACGCTTGGTCAACCATATCCTTGAATTATATTGAACAACTTTATAATTCCATTCCTAATCGAATTTTTGAAGTAATTTTAAACAATGGCGGCACTACGCACTACTAATATTACTTAAAAATAACAATAGCTTAAAATACCGGTGTTATTTTTGGTCATTAGCTTAAATAAATTGAATTTAATGCAGGGGGCGCTAATCTGATGACCAAATTTTTGTTACATATTTTTTGTACATTTTACAAAAAAAATTATTAAAAAATAATCCTTATTGTTACAGTAGCCATTCTTTTTGTATTTTAAAGAGAAATAAATGGAGTATAATATAAAAAAATTTCAAAGATAGAGCTCTGATGGTTTAGATTTTATTTAGCTTTGAGGTTGAGTGTAAAGGGGGGCGCTAACCTGATGACGCGCAGTGTATATATTTAAAAATATAAAAATAAACATATTTAATTAAATATGTATTAAATTATGTTTTACATAGCTTTTAAAATTTCATAATAAATATTTTTCAAAATATAAAATTAAGCTGCATAAAATTGAACCTTGAAAATATTTCCTACAAAAAAAAAAAAAAAAAAAAATAATAATAATAATAATAAAAAAAAATAAATAAATTAATAAATAAATAAATTAGCTAAAAGCATGATAAAGAATGAAGATCAAGAAGAAGAAGAAGAAAAATTATAAACTTGTCATACTAAGCATAAGAATGATATTAAAATACTATGATTGATTATACACTGATGAGTTCTTCTTAATATAAATTCATAAATTATGTAGCCTTCACGCTGAAGTCGTGCAAGGGACTTAATACGAAACCCAAAGGTTTCATTATAGATTCTATATGAAATCAATAGACATCTCCTCTGTTGGCCTTTGGGAGATTTCATTCTATTTATTTAATATAGTCTCTTAAAATACAAACTTAAATTTTCTAACATATTCAGTTGTCTTTGAGCCGTAAGCGGGCATTGCACAGTCGTTGGGGCTCATCATCACATTGTTTACTTCTTCCTATTATGATTTTCTTGTTTCAGCCTGGGTCTGGGTAATTTAATGAAATTTTATTATAATGCACATGCCCGTTAAACTTTATTAGATGCTAAAGTGTGCAGCAGCCAGAAGTCTGTGCCATCGGCTATTTGCTTCGTGTTTGCGTGTGGAGGCTCGAGGAAAACCACGAAAACTTGGTGCATAGCTTGAGGCGCTGTTAAAAAATAGCTGAGAATCATTTGACCAGAATCTCAAAAGGAATTTCATGCTTTTGGGGCTGGGCCTGACCTATTGAGTGGGTGGGAAACAAAAGGGAGCTCCGTTTGCTAACCGACCTACGATGTGGGTTTAACGCCTGTCGTTCTGTTGAACGCGTTCAAGCATTAAAATAAATACAAATTAAAATATTTCTGAGTGTGAGTGAGTGAGTGTGAGGTAGTGTGAGTGTGTGTGTGTGTGTGCATGGCTTAGCAAATTTCTAGCCAAAAATTACTTTGGGTTTAATTGCTTGGAATTGTTTTCGTTGTTTGTTAAGGCGGCAGGAATTTCGTTTACCCCAGACGCAATTAAAACTTTGAGCTGAGCTAACGAAAAGCCCCAGGTGTGCTAGAATTTCACATATTAAAGATGGGAGTTACAACTATATTAATTTAGAATTTGATTGAAATGGTAGGCAGTAGGCTTTAAGTTTTGATTGCAATCGATGGCCGTCAAACATCTTCAAAAGTTGGTTACATTTTGTATGAATGTAGGATTCTGTGCGATTATGCACATATATATGCATATGTGTATGTATATATGTATATGTGAGTCGAAATGACCACTTTCCGTTATCCATAGATCTACATAGCCACGCTCTATATATGTATATGAGTTGTGCTGCTCTGCTTCTACAATTCAGTTTCTCCCTCTCCCTCTCTCTCTAGTCGTATCTCTCTTTATATCCAGCAGCCTCCTTTACATTGCTCTCAAACAACAATACATACACTGTTTTTCGAAATGAGGAGTACTTGCCATCTCATTCGCTCACTGTAACACCCGGTACCACGTTCAGCCACAGCTGTATTTATTTAATTTTCATCGAGTCTCAATTTGAGTATACTAAGAACTGTGCTTGGAATACTCTAACAAGAAGAGGTTATCAAAGTATATGTATTATTACTTCACAATATCACTTGACTTCACTAACATAATGTGAATTGATATGTTTCTTATATATTTCATATTTAACAGAAACGTGAATCTGGTAAAACTCTGAATTTTACTTTGATCTAATGACTTTTAAATTTTATTTTAATTTAAATACAATTTTATTTTTATTTATCTTTTATTTAAATTTTTGGCAGCTTATTTGGCTCAAAATCTGAACTTCTTAGTGGGCCAATATGCTGTGCATCAACTTAATCTGTAATTATTTACTTAAAGCTAATTCTAAAAGCCTATCTGTAATACTTAAAAATATTAATTTTATTTAATATTAAAATGCCCTTATAAAGTATAATTTTAGTATAATATACTCTCAATAGAAACGGAGAGCGAGATATAGAGGCACAAAGCGAGAGATTGGCCCAGGAAAATATGTACATATATGCTTAAGAGAAATTAGTGCCATATTTTATATTCATCAAGTTATTTAATTTAAAAGTCGAAATAATTATCTTTTCTTTGTTGTTTTATGCTGTGGAGACTTTTGCTTATAAATTTGGGATATTTTTCATATAATAGTCTCAAAATTAAATCGAAGTTCAATTTAATATCATTGCCAATTTTAGTCCTTCAGAAAGTTTCTTGTTGAAACGAAACCAAAATTCTTCTTTATTTACAGTTTTATAAGTTAAATTTAAGGAGAAATTTGTTCTCAATATTAATCTCTTTCTCTACCTCTTACAGCTGTAAATTCGAATTAAAATTGAATATAATAGGCTTACAGTTGCAATTCGCCTTTTAGTTGAATCACTGAATCACTGAATCTTGAGAAGTTTGTTAAATTCAGCTGCTTAAAGTTCACTCTTAGGATGTCGTTGTTGCTAGGGGCGCAGCAGCTGCTGTTGGTTATGCCTTGAAGATGGCTCAAAACCCAATTGGAAATGTATAAATTATTGTTTTAATTTCATGCTTAAATTAACAATTAATAATTCGATGCTTCGAGAGCTTGGCAGTCAGGCAGAAGCCGGCTGTCAGAGAGATTGAGTTGTCCTTTGTTTACCTATGGCCTGATTTCTGATTTATAGCCGAGCTCGAATCGAGCGAGTCCTGTGTCAGTTGATTTGTTATCAAATTTACAAAATCAGAAGGCAAAAGTTTAACAACGTCTGATATGATATTTACGATGGGCTGGCTGTGGGTGTCTGGCAACCGCAGGCAGGAAGTGGGTATCCACAGCCCACAGTTAATGATTACAAGTTGCTCAACCACACAACAGCAGCAACAACAACAACAACTAGAGCAGGAGCAGGAGCAGCAGCCGCAGTGGCAACATAAATTACAAAATATTTCAAGCTGCGACTCTCCCTCACCTGAATGCGGCCCGAGCTGAGCCACGTCTTGTCCTTGTTGCTGCGTGTGGGTCCTTTGGCACGTCCCTGAAGTTGAGCTGGGCAGAGTTGAGCCGAGTTGAGTTGCGTTGCGTTGCGTTGCGTTGAGTTGAGTTTCATTTTGCCTCTCGTTGCGCTCGACTGAAGCGCAAATACCGGAAATTGTTGTCAAGATAATTATTGTTATTTGTTTTACCAACAAAGGCACAAATAACGAAAGAACAACAACAACAACAGCAACTGATGCATCGCCTGCCTGTGGTTCGTCCTTGTGCTCCAGACTGGCTCATCAATCCGCCAAAAGCATCAAAACTTTCGAAGCACTTGAGCGACTCTAATGGGGCTCGAGGGGGAGTGGCTGGGGCTGTATCTGCCTCGTATCCTTGACCAGGTAACGTGTGTTATTTGTGGTCGAGCTGCGGCTGCTATTGGCACAGCACCCAGCTCCAGCCCCAGCCTCAGCCCCAGGCCAGGATAGTTTGGCGCTGCGGTTGGCATCAAACTTAACAAGTTCGAGCAACTCGTTGTGGTGCAACTGATTAAAATTTGAGCACTTGATTGATTCTGAACAGGAGTCGCAGCAGCTCTGAAGACTTTGCGGCACTTGCATCACAATTTGATAACTCTGGCAACAATATTTACCAGCTCGAGGACACTGATAGCATCGTGCACTCCTACTGACAGTGCATCACGGCAGCCAACAACAGCCAGCAAGTTTCAAGTGTGCCGTCAGAGTCCTTTCTGTCCTTTGAGCCGCACTCGTTCGCCAAAGTTTCGTTTACATGTTGCTCTTCACAACTTGTTATTGTTTTCGTACGTTAAAAAGACGATATTGTGTGGGCGTCCGCCCTGTGCTGCCTCGTTCGAGTGTGCTCAAGTGTGTGTGTGTGTGGGTGTGTGTGTCTGCACTTGACATTTGAACTGTAGCTGTCAAAGTAACATCAACGCCGATCCGAATGGCATGTTGTAAACTGAAGCCAGGTACGCAGGTAATATCAACCAATACCAATGCCAGGCTTTTACGGCTTTTAATTAACCCTTTTGTCTAGGGCAACATATACATATATACATACACATGCATTTGTGAAAGCATATGGGACTGTGTGGCCCTGACACGAACATCAAGATTGCCGCACGCCTCTGGTAACAGCTCTAGTTGTAAACTATGACTGGGTCGTCGGTGGTACGAGGGGGCCAGCGGGGGGTAAGCCACTGAAATAAAACTTTAGTAATTAGCAAAAGGAGTTAACTGATTTCGAAGAAGGCCAGCAGCATTAACTGCAAATGAAGCAGTGCACAGAGCAAAAATGTGGCTACAACAACAACAACAACAACAACAACAACAATAACATTCAAAACAACAACAGCAACAATGACACGAAACGTAATGAAGCAGCAAACTAAAGGGAATGCCATGCAGGAGGAGGGAAAGAGCAGGAGAAAGTGAGAAAGAGAGAGAGAGAGAGAGTGTGTGTGTGACTAGGATATACCCTGAGCTATAAGTTTATATGTACTATTGTATGTTTTATCTTCTTCTCCAATGAGCTAATTTGCTGATTATATTAATTTTTAAAATTTTAGATTATTTTAGATTTAATTTTATATTGTTTTGTATTTTATTTTTGTAATATTTATGATTTACATAATATTTATTATCTTAATAAATACAAAAAATAATTCTGCTCTATAAATAAATAAAATTTGTTGATGCATACGATATTCGAATTTACATATGTATATGTATCTAATCTTAAAAGTATTTCGATTGCAATGCACCTTCCAAACAAGTTGTTAATCAAGTTACATCGATGATAAGATGCAATGGATTGAGATGAGATATATTTAATTATATATATGTATCTAAGATATGTACATAATCAAAATATCTTAGCTTAGTATACCCTGTTTACCCATTTCCATTAGAGCATATGAAAAACACAAATACAAACACAAACACAAACACACACATACACGTATACATGTAACTGACAGTAATAAAGGCGAGAAGCATTTAGCGCATTGCGGAGGATCGTTTCGATACCTACAGCGACGTCGTCTAGATGAAAATATAACGGAATTAAATTAATTACAATCATTATCGCCTGGCACCTGCAACTGCCACTTGGTTGCCGTGCGAGAGGGGGTGGGAGAGAGGGGGCCGAGGCAGTTGCCCCGTTGGCATTCGCTGCAGCAATAAGAGGCAACAGCATGAGCCAGCGCTAAGCAGATAATTTTTGCTTCATTAGCGCAACACACAAACACACACACACTGGCACACATACACACATACAGTCGCACAACTACCAAAATAAAACAGCTGCTGACTTCCAAAAAGTGATAAAGTTAATTGGTTTATTGTCTTTGTGCTGGTTTTGGTTTATGGCTCCAGAACCAGCTCCTCGCCGCAGTTAGTGCCTCATCTTAATTTAAGTAGAAAGTTAATTAAGTTCATACATATTAAATTGAAGACAGATTATTGCAATGCAAGCAGGAAACTTATGTGCAACTATGTATATAAAGAGATGCAAAACAATAAGTAGGCAAACAGCAATTAGTGGTAAATTTATATAAATGCTTAAATTGTATAAAAAAGAAATAAATAAATAAATAGATACCATGAAAAAATCTAAGTAAAAAGGAAAAAAGTATTAATAATTAGACTATCAGCTCTCTTTGAAAGTTAGAAAAAAGTGGGAAATATCTGTCTATGTAGGTCTGTAAATAACAAAGCCATTTGCTTTGCTATGAAAGACTTTTCTCAAAGAAAATCATTAATTTATTTAAAATAAAGTTACGAAAAGTGGTTAGTATTTAAAAAAATATAATAATAAAATACTTAATAACGTCTATAAAATTTTTTATTCATATGCATTTTTTCTTTAATTTTTTTCTTTATTTATTTTTTGCTGTTTTTTTTTATTTATTTATTTATTTTTTCTTTTTTATAAGAATTTTTTCCTCCTTTTCTAGTTATTTGTTGCGTTACGAATTTGTTGACTGGGCGAAACATTTGCTGTGTTGCGATTTGGACTTATGATCTCCTCTCTATGTGTTTACAGAAGGTAAGCTGTAAGTGAGTGTGAATCTGTCTCTATGTGTTTATAATCAAAACAAAATAGCGTTTTGTGGCGCTTGCCTTGTACATATATATTTTTGTACTTAACTGTTTTGTATTGAATATTCTATTTAAAATTTTCTGTATAGAAAACATTACTTTATGCGAGCATTTTAGAGTACTAGCTAGATGCCATCGGATTATTTATATTCTGCATGAAAGATTCTTAAAATCACTCAAAGAGCTATCATGAAATTTTGTAATACTTGTGAATGATTATTTTCCGAAGTTGCAGCAAACTTGATCCTAACGAAAATAATGAAACAAAAAATCTATAAAGCATTTCTATTCAACATATGCTCTAAATGTTAATAATGAATATACAGAAATAAATGAAAAGCATTTCTGTTATACATATGAGCTAAGTGCATAAATCAAGACTATCACGAACAATTGCATGTTTCGAAAACTAGCTTATTGAGATCCCAATAGTATTCCATATCAAATAATTGCAATCGGATTTCCATACAAAAAGTTGCACCTCCAGTCTCTATTTAGCTGTATTTACATCAATAAATTCGAGCACTCATTGTTCCATGAGATTATTTGTTTTGGGGCAATAATTTGAGAATTGCAGCGCTGCAATTGAGAAGTTATTTGTGCATTTGCGATACGGCACTTGGCATGACAAAAATTATTATTTTTTGTTTAATTAAGGCTGCAGTTGTCAGTGAAAAATGCCAGCTGGAATGCTGCAAGGCAAAAATATCTCTGGGCTTCAGAGTAAATGGGAGACATGGCAAAGGGGGCAAAGGGTCGCTGCCACAAAGGCCGAGACAGAGGCAAAAGTTAGGCAAACATTTGCTCTTGGCACTGACAGCCTTTCGGTAGAGAGTTGTAAATAAATATTTATGACCTGTAGATGCAGCAATGGAATCGTATTGCATGTAAGAGACAAATTGTAATTTACTGATAATAAATATTAGATGCGGCCGGGCAATGCATTGCAATGGCTAAATCAGGCAGCAGCTTAGCCGCTCCAGCTGCCGGCTTGGCCTAATCGTATGCAGCACTAATTACAGCCAACAGCATTATGCATAAAATATGTGCGCCATATAAATCAAGTGTATGGGGTGAACCAAAAAAAAAAAACTTACTTGTAAATATTTCCATTTGTTTGCTGGCATTGTTGTAGCTGAGTTGTGTTGTTGTTGCTGCTGGCTCTTGTTCGGCTGTGTTTGCTATTAATTAAGTTGGAAATAGAAACACGCAAAAGCACTCTTAGGGTCGCGAGTGCAGCCTATTTTTAGGCGCAACGCCTGCATGACAGACCAAAGAATGCCAGTGAAATGCAATTAAAATGGCGCAGCCCATACGAAATAAGTTAAAAGCATTCGGCTATACAGGCGCCAGTCCAAGCCCACTTTCAATCCCAGGTAGCACAACATTTACAGCTTGTTTTCGACGGGCGAAATGTGTTAAATGTCCGCCACGCCCACAGCGAAGCAAGAATTATTGCCCGGCCGGCGGTACTAACAAACATCATTACATTTGCCGGCTGTTTAGGGTTTGGTTTCCACTTTTTCTTTTTTTTTTCTTTTTCGCTACTCTCATTTTGCTCTGGCTCTGTTGGCCATTTGGTTAATTTGCAAAGCGCATGCAAAGCGTGCAGCGTACGCGGCGTATGCGCAATGTACCGGAACATAAGAGCACAAATGTGAAATATATGTATGTGTGCATTGTACACTGTTTTACCTATTATGTATATATGTATATGTGCATATATATATTTTTTTTATTTTTTAGCATTTTTGCACGCACTTGGCATGTGTCTGTGTGTGTGTGCGTGAGTGTGTAAATACAGCTATTTTAATTACTGTGTAATTAGCGACACGGAATGGGCGAGCACCTGAGATGTGGGCGCAACACTCTGCAGGGGCCGGGCTGCGCGGGGCATGAACCGAAAGGCGTGCAGCGCAAATTACGCGACAATGAATTCAAATCAAACACTGTCTGCCGAAATGGCGACATGGCGACATTATGTGGGCACAGACACAGACAAACAGACATAAACACGCCGTTACACACACATACACTAACACATACTTGCAGCAATCGGCAGCCAAGTAGAAAAAACAGAAGCGAACGCACAACGCACAAATGAAAGTCAGATGCCGCTCTAAGGGTAGCATCGGAAGCGAGACTAGCATAAATACAATCGTAATTTAATGCTCTTATCTGAACTCTAGGAATATATTGAGAACGAACTTTACTTCAGTCTAGAAACTAGAAATATGTTTAATTAAAGTACAAAAAATGTTAAGCAAACATTTGAATCAAATTATAAACTATTTGATAGCTCTGTAAATAATATATATATATATATATATATATATATATATATATTTGCTTGTATTTATTTTTATATTTAATAACAAAAATGAAATTAATTAGTACCAATAAAATATGTATTATAATTATTAATAATTATTTGAAATTATTATTATTAGGAATAGTTTTTATTAATCACTATAAAAAATTATGATCGATAAAAAAACAGAATGTGTATTGTTTTTAAATATTAACAATACCATTTTAAATACAGCTTGTTAATAAAAGAAAACAAATTATAGAACAATGGAATATATAATAAAATTGTTTTTTGTTTGTTTTTGTTTTTTTTTTTTTTAACTTTTTTTTAAATTTTTATTTTTTTTTTTTAAATTTAAATGAATTTAAAAGCGAGTACGAATATATTTTAAAGTTATTATGTAATATTATAGACTATAATTTATAGTACTTAATAATTCATAAGTTTAAAAAAAAATGAAACCTGTTCATTGTTGTTTTTTATACCTGATCATTAAAAAAAACTAAAAATAATTATAGCTTATTTAGCAAAGTTAAATTTTCTGTTTATTGATTTGGGTCTTTGTTTGCGCTTGTGGAACTGTGTGGTCACTATTCCTCTTAGCTTTGATGTAGAATAAATTCGATTTGAATCTGAGTCTCGACGCTAGTTATTCCGTAGCAAAATGAAATGTTTAATCAATTAGTTTTTGAATTTATTAAATAAGTAGAAAAAGTGTTTTCATAATGTATGAAATAATTGAGGTTGATTTAGTCTTCAGCTTCCACTGATGAATTTTCAACTCAAATAAGGACCTGGACGTGCTGTCCACTTAGCCATTGGGCTTATGCTGGCATGCCCTACGTGGGAAGAGTATTTCAAAAAGGGAAAGGTAACATCAACAAGCAAGTCGAGGACATTAAGGCCGCATGACGCGCTGTTGCTCATCCGGCAAACAAAGCCTGCACTGAAGCGTGCTCACTGAGACGGGCACGGGGAAAGGGCAACGGCATTATAAAGAGAGGGGAGAGAGAGAGAGAGTGAGAGAGTGTGTGCGGGGCAAGCTGCTGGCAGTGTCGCTATTTCTCTCGCCCTTGTCCCAATCTGTTGTATCTGGAGTACTTTGGCATGTCATTCGCATTTTAAAGCAGCTAAGCTTCAGCTACAGCGATAAGCAGCGAAATTAGATTGAATGAAGGTTCAGCTCCAGCAGCTTCGGCAGCTTCGGCAGCTTCGGCAGCTACGGGTGCCCAATCTGGAGACTAACAAGCATTTTGGCTTGTTGTTGTCACAATCGTCTACGCAGCTGCCCAACCCTCAGCCAGGTCAAAGAGGAAGCAGAGCAGAGTGATAGTGAGTGAGAGAGACAGAGAGAGAGAGAGATAGAAAGCAACCCTCGATGTCGCTGCTTCACTTATTTCAATTATTTCGCTTTGTTGCTGCCCTTTAAATATTTATCAATCACAAAAGTTTGTTAACTCTGCCAAAGCCCGCAGCAGCAGGAACAGCAGCGACATCCTGCTTGGCTACGCTTTCATTCCTGCTGGCTGGCGACACGAGCAAATCGCGCCTCATTCATTTCCGGGTGGCCAGAGTTCATTTCTGTGTTTGTTTGTTTTGTCTTGGAAAACCAAAAATTGCAGTTTGTGCTTTCAATTTGCATTGCTCGCTGAGCACTTGAGCCGCCTTGCCGCCGGAGTCCTTGCTCCACTTATTGTTGTTTAGCACAGAGTCCTGTGCATTACGCACGTAAATCAGGCTGCGTGTGCGTTGGGCAAACACTCGGGCTATGCACAGAAATGCCTTAGATTATTGTTTACCCCCGGGTTGGCTTTTGATGGGCTCCTTTGTTTTCATTTTTTGCCGCACCCTCTTCACTGTGTGTGTGTGTGTGTGTGTGTGTGTGTGTGGGGTGGCAGCTTAGTTGTCAGCATTGTGGTTGGCGAACTAAGCTGCCTTGTGAATGCTGCACAGCCGTAGAATGAAGCACTGAAAAACTTCATTTGCCACTCATTAATAAATTCATGAAGCTGCTGCTCCTGCTGCTCCTGCTACTCCTGCTGCTGCTGCTGCTGCTGTCGACATCCTCGTGGCTCCCTGTGCGTCTGGTTTATTAGCCATATGAAATATGATGCCAGTGTCTGGGCCCCCCGACCCGGCCGCGCCCCCTGCCCAACGCCTTTTGCCAAGCGGCGGCATATTTTTCGAGTTCATATTTATATTGCATACCTGACGGCGCGGCAGACGGTAATGAAGTTACAGGTGTGCGAGAGCATGGAGCCGAAGCGATGTGCGCATGCTGTTATTTTGTGAAAGATTATAGGGCTAGCTGAGCTACAAGTGAAGTTGGGGCCTGAGGGGTTTGAATATGTTCAAGTTGATGCAGTCACAGCCAATAAGTTGCCGTAAATGGCGCTCAGTTCAGTTTTAGCTATGCTCTTTCGACTGCCGTGTAGCGCATTGGCAAGTCGCTGTGGCCTAAGCTTTGGTGAGCAAATAGCATGCGTTCGCTCTTTGGCTCAGTCAATGATGTTTTCAGAGCTGTGGTGGGCGTGTTTCACTCCAGTTTGAACTTAAGCACTTCCTGTTTGATCGGAAGCGCCTCTGGGGAAATTGAAAAAGGTACTTCAGAGCCGACAGCGCAGACAACTGAAAAAAAAGAAGAAAAAAAAAAAAAAAAAACTGATGGAGGCAAGACCAACACATTAAGCACAATATGAGCAGGCTGCTCGTCGGCCTCTTGTTGTTGTTGTTGTTGTTGTTGTTCGACAGTCAGTCTATCAGTCTGTCAGTCTGACAGGTAAGTGAAGCGGCTATGCAGCTGGGCCACGCCTGTTTATCAAATGGAAAGCCAGAGGCCTGTTTGGCAAGCAACAGGATGCAGACTTGTACCAAATTGCCAAGGTATTATAAGGATTTTGTGTAGCTGTGTGTATGTGTGTGTGTGTGAGTGTGTGTGTGTGAGTGTGTACTTTATTTTACCAACAGGCATTTGCGTCTTAAAGAAAACATGTTGCTCTGCTGGCTGGCTCTTGTCTTTGGTCTTACGCTCTGGCAGGGAAGTATTAAGTTCGCCTAAGCAGGAAGCTGCTAAGGAAGCGCAGGTGATTTGCCAAATAAGCTGTTGCCAGCGACACCCAGCCCACTCCTTGGGTGGGTGGGGAATGGAAGGGGGGCGAACCAACTAGCAGCATTGTTGTTTGGCAAATTATGGCATAAATGGCCAAAAGCAAACTCATGTGCTACGGCAGCCATAATTTGACTCTATAGAACAACAACAGCAACAACAACGGCAACAACAACGGCAACAGCAACGGATAATCATATCAAGCGCCCCAAATGTGGCCACATAAAAACTAAATCTATGTCATTATGTCTTTATCAACTGGCTGTCCGTCCGTGCGACTTGTGCGAACTATTTGCCACACATGTTGCCCCAAACAGAATCAGAAGCCACGCGCTGTGCCAGTTATTAAAAAGAATTTGCCCTGCTGGATCAGCAATTTGGCAGGCGCCGACTTAATGGGCCACAGTGACAACTGCTTTTGTTGTTGCTGTTGTTGTTGTTGTTGCTGCTGGCAATCGGCGCATTATGCCTGACACTTGACAGAGCTTAGGCGTAATTGCCATGACAGCAAAGCGTAAAAGTGTGTTGCAAGTGCCACGTGAATGGACTTAATGGTCAGCAAGTATGAAATTAATGGCTTATTTCGGCTACGGCCTTTGCAATTAGAGTCGAGATTAAAATTGTGAATGAGCGCATTACATTGTCATATGGTTAAGCGGCATGCATTGAAAATTCATTTCCGCTTCAAAAGTTGCTACACATTTGTCCTTTGCCCTTTGCCCTTTTCCCTTTGCCCTTAGCCCATTTCCATTTTGTATTACCATTCAGCATGGTAAAAACTGTATTTCCCCAGCTGAATTCCAGCTGGCCAAGCTCATCCCCGCCCAGGCAGCTCTTCAGCTCTTCAGCTGCCGCATATTTATATTCCATTTAAGTTTTTTCATTACGCACAGCAGCCGCTCTGGGGAGCATTTATGTAGGCAGGCCAAGAATTTTGCGTCGTTTGCAATAAGAAGTCATACCAAAGAAGCAGAATCTGGCAACAGCAGCCGCAGCAGCAGCAGCAGCAGCGACAGGAGCAGAACAATTTTCAATTTTCTTTTTCATTTCCGTTGTTAATTTCAGAAAATAACACAAATTTATTTTCGCATTTTTTCAGCGCAATTCCATTGCAGTCAGATGCGCGGTATATTATAATTATTAACTAGCCTGGTTACAGGTGCCACGAGGCAGTTGCATGCAGCTGCATTTGGTTGCGTTGTTTATGCAAATGCGCATCAAATTAGCCCCGGTTGGCAGCCAAGTTAGCGTCGCCATCGAAGGCTTTGCCTCTCATGCGTTTTATTACATGTGACGCATTCGCTTGCCTTGGCTCGTAATTGGCCGGGTGGCATGCTGGCTGCCAGGAGCGGGGAGCATGCAGCTCCAACTGCTAGCTGGCAGCAATTGGCATGCAAATGTACGACATCGATTAAAATTTTATTACACGCCATGTCGGCTACGGGGCACGGCATCGCATGCCACGGCAGGGCATGGCACTCCACGGGAATGGCAAGGTGAGGCAATAAATCAGGTCGACTTTATAGGTAAACCCAACGAAAATTGTCTGTCGCGCGGCGGGCGAGACGGCGAGACGGCCAGACAGAGCCAGCCGGAGGGACAGCAGCTCTAAGCACATCAAATGTGGGATTTTAAATGCCAAAGTCTCGAAGACAACAACAACAACCACAATGGTGTATACTGCATTTGTTGCAGCGCTGCTGCTCCTGCCCTTCGCTGTGCTCCTGCTGCTGCTCCTGCCCTGGCATAGTCCTTGCCAGACACTTGACGGTGACACTCTTAAGGTAATTGAATTGAGTGAAATGTTGTCGTCGTTGCCGTTGTTTCTGCCGTTGCCGTCGCGTCGACGAGACGGAAATTAAGAAGATGCTCCCAACAAGGATAACATCTTGGCAAGGACAGCCATTCAATAGTAGCCTCCTCCGCTTTGTCCGCTTTGTCCGCCTTGGCTAGTCAGCATCATTATGGACAACATATTTTGCAATATTCCATTTAATTCTATCAGCTGCAGTCGAGCAGGTGGAGGTCATCTCTTTGTGAGCTCGCATTGAATGCAGCTCGAGCTGGCTAAAGCAATCTGAATCCAGCTTCAAAGGCATTTCCCAAAACGAAACTCCATTGACAACCGGCTTTTAGCTTTGCCAAGAATTTCGCTCTCTCTCTCTCTCTCTCTCTCTCTCTCTCTCTTCTCTCTCTCTCTCACTTATACATCCAAAAAAGATATCTCGATGCAGTGAAAGATTATTATATAGTTAAAATCAAGGCAGCAGCCAGATCAAATGAATGTATTTTCGCTCCCATTTGCCCGAGCTACCTGGGCAGGTGTGGTCGGCGGGGTTGTGGTGTCTACATTGGTGCTGTGTGCCTCTGAAAAATGCTCAGCGTATAAATAAAACATGCCAACCACATGTGAGTTAAAACATGAAACATTTGACCCTCATCCTCCCCGGCCCCCTCAATATAAAATTGCATGCTTATATGAGAAACCACACAACATTGAATAAAAAAAAAAAAAAAAAAAAATAAAAATATGCAAAAAATTGGGGAAAGGTCAAGTCAACAGCTAACGAATAGGAAATACCCTGGACATAAAGTCATGCTTAGAAATCTAAATGGTCATTTTAACTAATTTATAATGAAACGACATTTATATTCATAAATTTATTCTTCAATAAGAGAGACTTTTCTCCAAGTATTCCTTGAACAAATCACAAATTAGCTTTCTGTATAAAATCTGTATGGCTTATGGCTTTATAGCATTTTATTTCGGAAGCATATTTGCAAAAGTTTATTATTTATATTTATTTAATATAAGTATATACAAATATATCTCTCCAGGACTACGCATTGTACTCTATTCAAAAGGCATTAAAATCGGCTTGTATTTGATTTTTATTTATTTCAAAACACAGCTTCTGTGGAAATTGTCAAGAACTTAGAATCAGTCTACTATTATAACTTTATCTTTCGCCTTGACTATCGACTTCAGAAGGTCAAGAATCTATTCGCAATTTGCCCAAATATGACTTTTGTCTACCTTACGGACAATACTATTCGGTATAATCTATATTTGTCTCTCTTGCTAATGGCTTTAATTATTATATATCCCTCATCCGTTCTCTCATTTAATATACCTATATTCATTTACCTGCTATCATATCAAACGAAATTTGAATTTTCAAAATTCGCACAGCTAATATACCTGGTTTGCACATGGTTTACTTTCAGGGAAGTAACACACATGGAACAGAAAAAAATCACAGTAATATGCCGAAAGTGGAGCTGGGGAGAGTTTGAGGTATAGGGAGTTGGAGTGGCCCAAGTGGGCGCTGGCAAGGTGGCGGGGGCAGGGGGTGTATGTTGGGCATGTGCACCAATTATACAGCTTGTTAAATTTCTTGTACATGCACACACACACAGCCGCACACATACCAAGCCACTCACCCCCCTCCAGCAGATAACGAGAGGAGCATGTCGCAGATATCCAGAGAAAGATTTTCAATTTCTGTTAATCTGAAACGAGCATACAAGTTCGTCGCCTGAAGCGAGGCAAGAGCAAAGGCAAAAGCAGGAGCAAGAGGAAGAGGAAGAACAAAAGCTGCCAATGCCACTGTTAAGGATTGGGGGTCGGGTGGCATTACTCCAATATACATATACAGATATAAACATAAACGATTTGTGCATATCGTATGCTCACACACACACATACACACACATACACACACACAATGACCGGAAAATGACAAAACAATTTATGCCGCATGCATGGCGAAAATCGAATTTAATTAGAAAATTGCTGCGGCCAGACGGGCTGAACTCTGTACGATTCCAGTATGCACGTATTCTGTATATATGTATATTATACATATGCATGTATGTATGTATGTGTATTTGTTCGAGTTGAAGGCAAGTGCTGGCCACATTTCCAATTTGCGCACAAAAATGAAAAATAACTTCAATTTATTTTGACATCAACAAGAAATACAAATACAAAATGAAATGAAATGAAATGAAATTAGAGAAGCGCATCAAAAGCATACGCCAAAAAATATAATTTTAATGGATTTAGTGGCCCGAGGAAAATGTCAAAAATGCAATGGCATAAAAGTTTCCGGTATGCCAGTCCCTCCAACTGCCCTCCAGCCCCTCTGCCTTGCCCCCCTGCCGTGCCACCCCTCGCCAGTGCTCCAACAAAATGGTCAAAAACTATTGAGCAACTATTTGTGTTGTCACGTGCGTGGGGTTCTTCCAAAGATTTTTGTCCCCTGCGACCCGTAACACCCAAACAATTTCGGCACGTGCCCATGCTGCTCTATCTGGCAGCAGTTACATTCTTATATGTGTGCGGCATACGTGATTCCATCATACGTGTGCACGAGTGTGTGTGTGTCTGTGTGTGTGTGTGTGTGTGCGGTCAGCGCTTGGCCCAAATGCACGTAAATAAAAGACCACAAATTGAAAGGAAATAATGCTCAGCGATTAGCGAAAAGTAATCATAAGTAGCGCTGTCCGCATTACGCTGTTGAATTTACAATTTTCCAGTTACAGAGCTACGGATTTAATGGGCAGCAGCAGCCAAAGCAGGAGCAGGGGAAGAAACTGAAGAAGAAGGAGCAACAACAGCAGGAGGAGCAGGAGCATTACAATTGTTTGCAACGAAAACTTTCTACAGCATTGGGTTGTTGCTAAGGCATGTTGGATTAGGTTTTTATAGTTTTTATTTACAATTTACATAAGCATATATAAGTAAAATATATTTTAATGAAATATTCAGGTATAGCTTTCTTTTGAGTAAAGCTAATTGCTTTTTTTTTATTTTTTTTTATTTTTTATTTTTCGTGTAACTTTAATGACATATTTCAGCTAATATTTTTAACATGTTTTTTGTTGCATATAATTTTTGTCTTTATACCTGCTACTATTTACCAGCATAGCACATAGTACAGTAGAATCCGGTTATAACGATGCTAGAGGGACTGGTATTATATGTATTCGAAAGACGCTATAATCATATACTTAAATAAGGGCACCAGAATTTTCATCGCAATAACCGTATGCTATAAGCGGAGTCAAGCAATTGACACGCATTATAATTGTAATTGTAAGTTTCTAATTATCTTGATTTCCATACATACATATATGTATGTAGGCATAGAACACTTGTGGACAATTAGCTAAGCTCTCATACACTACCAGCAGCTCCAATCATACAAGAGTAGGCAGCTCATACGCTCATAAGTGAGCTCGAGCCTCGGCCTAGCATGATCAAGCCGATGTGCTGGGAGCACGAGCAGACATGTAAAGTATCGAGAGTATACGAAACGAATGACTGCAATCTCTTTGAAATTATAAATCTCATACAAAGGTAAGCTATTTTATATAATTACTCCTCTTAAAATATTATGACAAATGCAACTTTTTGGGAGTCAGAACTAGAACGGGCTTTCTTAATATTTATTTTATATTATTTTTTATATTTATTTATTATATTTATCTATTTTGTATTTATTTATTATATTTCTTCTGTATTTATTTATTTTTTTCTCTTATTTTATTTATTTATTTTTGAAAAGACTACAATATTTTGGTTTCCAGTTCAACAAGAAATATTTGTATTATTTGTGCACCTCATAATCTAAACCTCTTTGTCTGTTATATGCAATTTAAAATTAAAAGGCTAAGCAGGAATTAAGCCCTAAAAATTAAGTCTTAGTAATTAAGTTCATTTAGATTTTATCTCTTCGGTTTTCTCTGATCTTAGCTGAGCATGCGCCAAAAGAGAAATATGGAAGACTATTATGAGTGCCTGACTATACGATAATGATCACTTCAGATTATGAGAGGAGAGATCCACTTAGAGTGAGTGCCACATTTAAATAGCGCTCAATTTGCATTCTATAAATGAAAATATTTAAAAAGTTGAACAGCTATTAAAAATTGCAAAGATCTGATATGCCAGCGATCAAGATCTGTCCTTAAAATATTCTTAGTAATTACGAACAGTTGGTTACAAATTGTGCAGTCGTTTGCAGTCACGGGGCGTGCTGTCAGCCGCATTACTCTAAATCAAGCTTAAATCACGCCAACTTGCAGAGCCGTCGCACCCGCCTTTAAATAACTAATGCTCGGGGCTTATCGCAAAGGAAACAGCAAAATGCCACAAATATGTTTGACCTTTGTGTGGCTAGGTGTGCCTTGCCCTGCCGTATGTGTGTGTGTGTGTGTGTGTGTGTGTGTGTTGTCCGCTAATATAGCTAAGCTCTCGTGGCAGCGGAAATTGCTTCGTGCCTTTCACTCCAAATGTTGCAATAAACATCGAAAGCCGTCCGAGTGCCAAGCTGGATATGGCCAGAGCCACAACCAGAGTCAGAGTCAGAGTCAGAGCCACGAGACATGAGCCATGAGCCATGAGCCATGAGCGTCCAGCAGCAGTGGTGGTGACCCAGCGGTGCGCAACGTAGTCCATGGAGCTGCCAGCGTGCCGTGTGCCATCGAGCAGCGCCGGACTCTGCTGTGATACAGGCCCGCTCACAATGGGAGCAGAGCACACGGCGGAAGCGCACAATAAATTGCTTATTTATGGCTCAGCTTTTGGCCATAAGGAACACGCTGTTTTTATTGTTTTTAATCAACTCGAAAAGATTTGGCAAAAGCTTATAAAATAGACGCAGTGCACACCGATGGATGAACATCCGGTTGTTGATGTAGTAAGAGTAGTAGTAGTTGTTGTTGTTGTTGTTGTTGATGTTGTTGCTATAGTTGTTGCTATTGTTGTTGTTGATTCCCTAGTGCTTACATGGAATACAAGTCGTAGCTCGCTGTTGGCCTTCCCGTTATTCGACAGGAAATAATTTTTTACTTGGCAATTGGCAGGATCGGGATCACTGCACTATTTGGTCGTAATGTTTACCCAAGTAGCCCTTGCCATGCCCAATTTAAATTTATGACGGCCTTTAAGAACGGCCGCTCATGAATATGCCACGAACAGGACGGACAACAATTGGTGCTCCTGCCGGCTGCTGCTGCTGCTGCTGCTGGCTGCTCCTGCTGCTGCTGTTAATTTTAGTTTTGTGCTCTAAAAGGCTTGAGCATTTGGATGCTTTCTTTTCTATGCAAAGCACGACAGCAGCAGGAGCAGGAGCAGGAGCATTGCCAAGTGAAGCAGGAGCCGGCAGCAGTGGCAAAAGGGCGTCAAAGGCAACCACTTCTATTGTATGTGTATGTATGTGTGTGTGTGTTTGTGTTAAAACATCTATGCATTTTACACATTTAGATATTTTGGTACACACACATACACACATACATACATATTTATTTATTTGTGTTGCCTAGCGCAAAGTTGCCCAAAACAAAAGGCATTCAGCAGGCAAGTGCAGGACAACAGGCAGCAGGACACCACACACACACGCACACACACACACAGGGTGAGAGATGGGGAGGGGCAGAGTGGTGCAGCAGGCGTGGCTGCTTGAGCCAGCTAATCGCCTTTTTGCTGTGCGTTCGCTCATTTAGCAGAGCTTTTGTTTTTATTTCTCCGGCTTCGGCTCGTAAGTAGTTTTACAATGGGGCAAAAGCATGAAAACAGGAGCCACTCAAATGATTAATTAAAGTGCCGCAGGGCGGCTTCTGCTTCTGTCTGTGTCTATGCAAATGATAACAGAAATGAAGTAATTTAACTACTAGAGAAAGCAACCAGCAGGAGAGGGCGAAGGACGAGTTGTTGCTGTTGCTGTTGATGTTGATGCTGCTGCTGCTGTTGCTGCTGCTGCTGCTGCTGCTGTGTTTATTTGCTTTGCGTTTTCGGCTGTTGTTGTAGCTGGAAGCAATTTACGAAATAATTTAACGCTTAATAAAAGCGCAAATCTAATAAACCTTTGAGCTTTTTGCGGCTGCCGAGAAACTTGCTGCCAACAGCCAACATCAGCCCAAAAGTATGCAGTGCATGTAATTGCATTTTGTTGTTGCTATTGTTGTTGCTGTTGCTGTTGCTATTGTTGTTCCTGCTGCTGTTGCTGTTGCTGTTGTGCGTTTCCGGCTGGCCTCGCCTGGCTTGTTGTTGAACATGTATTTTGGTTAATTTAACTTTGCTGAATTATGCACTGCGCTTGTTAGGTGAGGGATGGGCGTGGCGCGCCTGCTTCTGGCCCAGGCTGAGCCTTGTGTGGGCTTTAGCCATTTGCAAATTTAATTTTTGACTAACATAACAGCAATTCCTGTGACTAATTTAGTGCCAATTTCGTTCGCATTATGGTCAATTAGATTATTAATGAAACATTTGTTGTTCAATTATCAGCGAGCGAATACAAATTTTAATTAAAATCCTCCGTGTGTGTGTGAGTATGTCTGTGTGTATTTTTTTTTTCGCTATTGGCGGAAATTACAATTTTCGGCACATTGATTAGCTCATTAGGCGCTGATTAAAAATGCAACAATTAAATGAAAAACTCCAGCAGAAAAAAACGGCAATAATATTTTAATTACCAAACGCTCGTTTTTAATTGATAAACTTGATAAAAGCGGCCTTTGCTGCGGTCATAAAATCGCGCAACTCGCATAAATCGAATATCCTTGGCGAATCGCCCATTAATTTGCGGCCGAGTACACGCAAAAGGCGCGACGGACTCATTAGCGGCCTCTGCCGCATTAACGAGCTGCGCCGCGTTAAATTCCCTGCGTTTCAGTCAGTTGGTTCACTCGGCCAGCTGCAGGTGCAAGGCCTGCCGCGACTGCAACAATTTGCGCCGAATTTAACAGACAACCAACATCAACAGCAGCTGCAGGAGTAGCAGCAGCAGGAGCAGGAGCAGCAGCCGTGGCAAACGGCGGAAGCGCAGAAATGCAGCTGTTCAAGTATTTTTTTGTGGCCGAAAGCAACAGGAAAAACTCTCTACAGAAATACTCTATAGTTGATGCTAAACAAATTTATATGAGACTTGAATAAGTGAGATTAAAGGGGGAACAAAATTGTATATTATATGAGTATTTAAATTATTGTTATTAATAGTGTTTTTCAATGATATTAATTTGATGAAAGCTCTATAATAATATAATTAGACTTTATTATTTATTTATTTATATAGTTTTTGAATGAATATAATATAGTAAATATCAATTGTTTCTTTAGGTTAAGTTTATCCACGTACAAATTCAACAAAAGCTTGTAAAGTATACCAATTCACTGCTTTTCGATTTGTATAACGCTGATTTTTTTAAACAAATTTTGAGAGCGAACTGCCATTTTCAAAAGTTATGACATTTTCCAATAGGATTTACAATATATACTTAGATTATTCCTGAGCTCATAGAAACTGGCGCTGCTTTAATTGTATGATCAACTGATTATTTATGTAAGAGATTACGGCTATTCCTTCCGGTTTCACTCTATTTCTTCTCAGAGCGCATCGGCTTGATGAGGCTTTGCATACGCTCGTAGGTCGATCATATGAGTCCATTTCTATCGCTCATAAATAATAAATTTAAAAATTTATAAAAAGGCTTGCAATATTCAAGCAAATATAGAATATAACTTAGAAAAGGTAATTTATCAGTGTTGTTACTAGTCATAATAAATTATATATATTTATTAAATATATTTATATAAATATACAAATATTTTTAATTAGTTAAGATAGTAAATATGCAATTTTTGTGTAAAGAATATTTTGCCTCCATTGGCGTTTGGTTAACAATATTTAAAGAATATCTGCTTTCAATCTGTGTCTTATATTCCCTGTTTTAAATGTATATACATTACATCAAAGGGAAGATGAGGATGTTGAAAATTGGAGTTCCTTAAATCCATACCATTAAATGTGGTAAGTATTTATAAGCACTATATGTGCATGCTATAATACAATATGTTTCAGTTTTATTGTCTATATATTTTAAGATATTCGAAATTTATTGTTTATTAAAATTATTATTTTTAATTTATTCAACAACTAAAGCCCCCAATACCACTTGACACCTTCGCACTTATAGTCGCTGTCTTAGGAGCTGTATCTTTCCAGAGTTTAGTGTATAGAAATCAGAACACGAAACAAGGACCGCCCACATTGTGTCCACTTTTGGGCAGTGGCAACAATGCGCATATCCTGTGCTCGCTGCGCGCTGCTGCTGCTGCTGCTGCAGCTGCACGTTTTTGTCTAATGGCTTCCGGCGCACTCACACACACACATACACTCTCACACACACGCAAACACATAAGTCCACACACACGCACTTCACGCACGACTGCTTAGCGCCGCGAATCTTTGTTTTCTGCAGTAACTGCGCGCATATCCGTTTTCATTTTTTGTCCAATTTTTTGTTGTTTCTTCTTTTCTTTTTTTCTTTTTTTTTTTTTTTTGGTTTTTGTTTTTGAGTAGTTGCTGCTGTTGCAGCTTGACTTATTGTGTGGCGTTGACGGCCTTTCAGATTTTTCCAACTTTTGCACATTGGCATCCGAGTTTTGTTCTTTTTCCAGCTATTGTCCAAGGCTGCCAGGCGGTGCGCCTGCACTTGGACATGGACATGGACTTGGGCCTGGGCATGGGCATGGAGTTGAGGTCAAAGTAGCCGCACTCAGCACAGACAATAAGAGTATTTCAAGCTTTTCCCATTTGCGCCGCCTGAAACACTGGCGCCCGGCTTTGTTTTGCAAACTGCATGTGCAGCTCTGTCCATCAGTGTTACAATTAAGCGCAGATGACCGAGGGCCATCACCATGGTGGGCAGCGATGGGCTTCTTTTTGATCTTCGCTTCCTTTTGTAGTTACATTCGGCTTTTATTATTGTTTTTCTTTTGTAGTTGTCGTTGTTGTTTTTGTTGTTGCTGATGTTGTTGTTGCTTTCATGAAAGTTTGGTTTTTGAACTTTGCCGGTTGGCTGGCATTTCCAAACTGTCACAGCATGCATTGCAGTTGGACACTTAAAGGTCCAACTGTCTCAAGTGGCCAAAGGGAAGCGCCACACAGCAGCAGTTCATATTTGGACTGGCCTCCAGCAACGTGTGGGATTAGCTATACCAACAGCTTTATATAATGCTTTTTCTACTCTACCAAATATTTTGCTTTTCATTTTAGGCTATTTTTCTATCTGTTAAAATATTTAATTAGGTTTGCCAATAAATTAGTTATTTTTTTAAATATTTTTAAAAATATTTTTTTATTCTTATTTTTATTTAAAAAAAAAAAAAAATAATAATAATAATTGCTTTATTATAATTTGCTGTTCATTTCAGGCTTTTTTTTATCTGTTTAAAAATAATTAGTTTTGCCTAAAAATGGATTTTTTTAAATATTATTTTTACTATTGTTTTATTTTTGTTTATAATTTTATTTTTTTATTATTATTTTTGCTATTTTTTATTTATTCTTATAATTTATATTCTTCTGCTTTTTTTTCTACAAGGCTGAAGCGTTTCGCTAAGTAGTTTCGTTACTCTCTCTCCCTCACTCTTGCTGTCTCTCTCTCTCTTTTTCTCTCTCTCTCTCTCTCTTTCTCTCTCTCTCTCTCTCTATCTATCTTCCAATGCATTTTGCCTCTGTATACGTCCTCGACGATCATTTTTTTCCCCTTCTAAGCGAAGAGTTTGCCGAAGAGTTTGTCATGCAAAGTTCCTACGTTTTCCTGATTATTTGTCAGAAAGTTATGAAACCGTTGATGCGTATTTCGAGTCGAGAATGCCCCCAAACTTACAACGCCGCAAATCCAGAGAAAGTAGGATTAGCTGACAGTGTGAAGGCTCTGCAGTACATAAGCCACATTACTTATTAACTAAGTTCAAAGAATTTTCGTATATGTTTTACATATCACATATTTAATAAACGTTATGCAGGTGTGTTTGCTTCGTAGCTTATAATGACTTCTGAATGAGTATTAAGCAGTGTGTCAAGCCCGTTGGTTTCATTTTGCTTAGCTGTTTGTTTGCCTATTCAGGTGAAGCTGTAATGCAAGCTGCAGCTAGGAAAGTACCTGCTGTCCATGTCGAGGGTGGGACGTCGCGACGTCTGTAAATTACTTAAAATTTATGCATTAAAAAATGGTCGACGAGCTGTCGCATTTAATCAATTTTATTGCCATGCTGCAATCATAAAAGCAGCAGAGCGATGCTGCTTGCGCCTTTTCCTCTCGTCTCGCTTTCATTTTTTTCCTTTTTGCTTTTGACAGTCTGCATTATGATTTCCTTTTGTTTTTTATTACGTTTGCTGCTTTTGTTGCTTAAAAATGTAAATTTATACATGGCTTTGCCTTATGGCAGCCAAAAAAAAAAAAAAAAAAAGAAAGAGAAAGAGAAGGAGAGAGTGAGAGTGAGAGAGACGGACATTTGCCTGATTTATGCGCCAGTTGATGACGCCTCAATGGAGCGCCAAGCAGAGCCATAATCAATTAGCAAACGCCGGCTTCACGAGTGCCGCTGGCCTTTGTCCTAGAGTCGAGACACTCGTAGACACATTAACTATAAATTCATGTTAATTTACCGCCAAACAGGGCTTAGGGCCAGGCAAGTGAGGGCCATAAAGCAGCCACCTCACGGCCCGGTTAGGCGGCACGTGCAATTGCATAAGTTTATCAACAATACAAGGAGGAGCAGGAGGAGAGGCCGAAAGAAATGCCAGCCAGAAGTCAGGGAGCCAGATAAGGGGCGTCGAGTGCTTAACGGCCAAGATAAACAGCGCATGGGGCACAAATAATGTCTGGAGATGAAATTAAGCCGCAAAAGTAAATCACAGCACGCGATGCGCACGAAATGTAAATAAGCCAGGAGCAGCTGGAGCAGGAGCAGTAGCAGGAGCAGAAAGAGGCGCAGCTGGAACAGCTCCAGGATGATCACACAATGTTTGCTGATGATGATGATGAGCAGCGCTCAATAATTTAGAGAGCAACTGCAGCACCCACGAGCCAAAAGCCATGAGCCATGAGCCACGAGACCCCGAGCACACCTTGGGCGGGCGCATCACAAATATTTATGAGCCGACACAACAGCCGGCAACAGGCTGGGGCTGGGGCTGGGTAGATTGTAGGTAGCTGAAACTTTAGTGATTATTACTAACGTGGTTACGTGACTGTTTTGGAAAGTGCCGGAAAATGCGGCACACTAACTGCGAAGCAGGAGTCGAAACTGCTCCTGCTGCTGGTGTTGGTGTTGGTGTTGGTGCTGCTGCTGCTGCTGCTGCTGCGGTGCCCTCGAGCCATCCAGCCGCTGCTACATTATTAACAAGTTTGTGAACTGGCTCTGATTTCTGATTTCTGTCTGCTGCGGCCGCCATAAAAATAAATCCACTGGCCAGCGAACAAATTTGAGGGCAGCCCATCGGAATTTAAGTCAATTATTTATGAAGTTCGCGCTGGGCCAAGGAATTTAATGTGAAATTGCTGTAAAGTGCCATCAACGCTATCAGCGCGGCATTTAACACTAATTCATAATAAGATGTCGTTGACAGTTAACCCATGCACGTGGCCTGACAATGAAATCCCTCTTGCTCTCCCTCTCTCTCTCTCTCCCTCTCTCTCTCTCTCTCTCTCTTGGCACTTGTTGTCCTGGCTGTTGTTTAAAGTGTCGAAGGCAACCGCCAGCATGTTCAAACTTTTCGCATTCTTTTTTTCATGGCCTTTTCTAACGCTTGCAAACATTGAACGAGTCTGCAGCTTTACTTTCTTCTTTTTTTTTTTTTTTTTTTTTTTGCTCCTTTTTTTTCATTTTTTGGGTTTTTTATTATTTTGTGGTTACTTGGGTTTTGTCCTTTTGGGTTTGTCGCGAACGCTCCACTTATGCTCACTCTGGACGCGTGTTTTATGTTGTCTGTGTCTGTGTCTATGTCGGTGTCTCTGTGTCCGTGTGTCCGTGGGCTGCTTCATTTTGGTTAGTTGCTGTCGCCCTCGGCAACCTCTACTAACCGCAGCTATTTTATTTTTTTCCCCTTTGACTTTTTTTTTTTTTTTTTTGGTTTTTTGTGCTCTTTGCCAGGCGGAAAGCTGTCATAAGCAGATAAGCTGCTGCAATAAGCCTGAGCTGGGATATATTTGCACTGATTTACGAGATTCATTTTTGCATATGGTAATCGCAAGGGATACGTAGTACGTACCTTGGCCGGGACCAAAGAGCAAACTGCGGATCGTTCAACGAACTTGCAGAAGTTGCGAAAGTGTTGCACAGCTTATGCCCATCAAAGGCACTTGAAATTAACGGCCAAGATATGTGTCTGGCTGGCTAAGAATTTTATTGCAAGTGTAAGTGTGATATTTGAAATACTTTTAAGGATTTAATATGCATAATCAGCTGGAAGTGATACGCAGGCTTTATTGTAGCCAATCATGTATGACTTTAGAGTTGGCCGATTTGACAATGAAAAAAGAAATCACTAGAAATAATGATTAATGAAAGTGTTTTTATTATTCGGTTTCAGTAATGATAATTATCTGGAAAATATTTTGATTTTTCATGAGCCTGGCAGACCTTTTCTCAGAAGGAAAGCTAAACCTCTTGCTGAGCAAATTTAAAATATCGTGCTTTCAAATAGAGATATTGAAGTTGGTTTGTCAAGAGCTCTTTATTGAATAATTGTATCATAAGAATCAAATGAAGTCTTAAATTAAAAGTACATATATTTCTTATTATGTATCTCTGCCGCTGAAGGCAGCGGAGCGAGAGAGCGCAGTATGTATTTATGTATATGCAAATGGCATATACTCGATTGAGTATAGGTGCATCAAAACAACTCTTCCTCTATTCTCTGCTCTCTGCTCCAAACACACGCAGTTGAACACTATGACAGTAGACACAAGTTATTCTCCTCGAATAGAGGAGTAGTTCAGCAAAATTTAACACCTGAGTATGCAAGATCTCTCATGGCTTTATTTATATTTTGCATTTGTATATGTTTTTGTAGTTTGATGGTTGAATGTAAAGCTAAACGGCTCTGTTCGTCTATATAAGGATTTTAGCTGAGGTAAAATAAATTCAATTACAATGAAGCAATAAGTTAAATAGTGTGGGTATATGAGTCTTTTTCGCCTTTTTATGTAGTCAGTGTGGTAAGTTCTTTATGTGATATTCCAATTCGAACCTGTAGACTTGTATGTCGTATATAATCGATTGAATGACAATATATCGAAATCTATATCTGAGAAGATGATTTCTTTCATATTAAAGGTTAAAGGGTTAAAGGTAGGGCTAAAGTTAGAGCAAGGACTAGGAGTAGGGCTAGGGGTAGGGCTAGAGGAAGGGCTAGAGGTAGGGATGCAGCTGATAGGGTTGAAGCTCGAGCTTCCTTTCGGAATACTTCAACACTTTCTTGGGAAACTATCCAAGTCAATTTTATTGTTAAGATTCATCAATATTTTTCAATATTTCATTATTAAATGAATTAATCGCTTCAATTGTGCGCTATCTTTGCTGCTGGCTTTATGCTATGTCCCTGATATTGCCTTAGAGCCAAACACGAAAATTTAGATTTAATACAAAAGCAATTTTGTCATTGTGGAGCGAACCCCTGCCAGTCCCTCGAGCCATAGATAGAAGCTGCTTCGAGTGCATGGAGTCGAGCATGAAATTTAATCAACAAAGTGCAGCAGCGCTTTTTTTGTGAGCTCTGCTCAATTTTGTGGCTGTTGTTGTTGTTGTTGCTGTTGTTGCACTGCTTATTGTGGCAAGGAAGCTTAAAATATGTGTCGCCCGCGTGCCCCTTCTTGAATGCGGTACAGAGCCAGAGCGAATATTGTGCAAACATATTTGTTGAACGCCAATTTATTTATTAATATTGCGCTTTGCTTTTGTTTTTGTTTTGCTGCTGTTGGTTTTTTATGCAGCCAAAGCGCGTTCCGATTTGGCGCAAACACTTCTGGCGCCACAATGGAGCTGCTTGCCTTGGCTACGCAGCTGTTTGCCAATTAAATTGGATTAAAAATTCCATTTTCTTACAAAAGCACATATACGAGTCGCTGTTTGTTTGGGCCAAATGCGTCAAACCGTTAGCCGTTCGCCGCTTGCCGTTTGCCGAATTGGCCGCTCATTTCATATCCTGGGGCGGCAGCGCAGCCAAATAGCCCGGCTACGTGCTCGGCCTTGGCCAGCATCGCATTCAAATCAAATATCGAGCTGCAAAAATTGGCTATGCGGGCTAATCAAAACTGTGCAAATTGCGTTTTTAGCATGCAGAAAAGCAAACCGGTTGGAGTGAGTGGAGCGAGTGGAGCACCATATGGGACTCGAATGTAAATGATTTTTACATGCCACATGCCGCATGCCGCATGCCACATGTCTTCTGTAGCACTTTCGCTGCTCTTAACAGTTGCATGCGCCTCGGGACTCCTTGATATGCGAAAATTTGTTGGCTCCAAGAAACGCACAGTCGGGTCAGAAAAATGGCTGGCATTGTTGTTGTTGCCAACAATTTTTGCCAAGTGGATGCTCAGGTCTCTCGTGAAGCTCTGGCCATGTGCACAGCACATACACACATCCATATATGTATATATATGTGTGTGTGTGTGTGTGTGCTGCGTCGAGTTTTGTTGGTTTTTAATTAACTTTTGGCTGCAGGATACAACATATTGTGAAAATTAACGCTCCCACACACACACACATACTCACATGCACACACACCCATATACTTCCTCACATGCACAAATACACGCTGGGGCAAACACAAACAATTGCGTTTGTGTGCGTGTGAAAATTGTTGGGTATTTTGCTGCACACACACACACATCCAGACACACCGCCCCCAGCCTCACGCCCCTTTCTTTTGGCAACTGCAGCAAGCTGAAAGGTTAAAGATTGCAAAGCAAATCAGGAATCGTTACAGAAGTTTGCAGCACTTTGCGTTCTCGACGGCCCTTGATTAAATGGCCTTATCAAAACATGAGGCGAAATTATATTTTCTTATATATCCCGAACTCTCCAGCAAATACTGGATAAATGCGAGGCCAATGATGAGGTGCAAGTGGGCATCGGTGCATCCAAAACTCTTGTACTTGCAAATTTCTCAGTTTTCACATGAAAATGTAAATTAAAGATAAATAAAAAGGCTAATACGATGTGAATATGAAATATATCTTTTGTAGCAGATGCTAGTTTGCAATCAGCAAAATCATAATAGATGAAATTACCTACTTTGAGTTGTATTGTTTTATCAGGTTTGCATACGGTTCCCGATTGAATTCGAAACAAAAGTGTACTGAATGGAGTTGCAGGACTAGGAAATACCCTGCGCTGTGCAACGAGCTGATGCCTAGGCTCACATATGAAATGTTTCCATCCTTTGCTGTCCCCAAGCCAAAAAAAAAAAAATATGAAAAGAAAGTAAATCGATTCTTGTTATCGATTATAGGAAAATGGGATGACTGATCGAAAAAAGGTGCAAATTCTTATTGGGCACAGCAGTATATGAAATGTCAAGCGTAAGGAACATAGTAACTCCGATGTCCATGGCTTTTATGGTATTCAAGTTATAACCAAAGCCCGAAACTAAATGATCGATATTAAAGAAATCGTAGAAGCTATCGAAAAAATGGAACAATATATTAATAGCATTTGAAGTCTCTAGCCTATGGGCCTCACGATCTGTGCTTTTATACATACAGACAGACAGACAGATGCACGGATATATTTGATTATATTTATTTTATGGCGTCAGTTATGACTACCTCTTTATAATACAAAACCATTACAGCTCGCAATCCTATTTCTTAGGATATTACAATCCAAATATACTACTCTGGATCAAAATTGATGCCTAGAATTAAATAGATTGCATTTATCTAAAAGTTTGCTAGTCGTTGGTAATCAAAACTTTCAGCACACTGCAATTGCATGTAATATCCAATGCCCACAGTGCCCAGCAATGAACGTGCAACATGCATAACAACAACAACAACACGGACAGCCGCAAATGATGCAACAAGCATCCACATCAATTTTACAAAGAGGCGACCAAATGATGAACGACGACACGCGCCTTTGGGCGTCTGGTCATTATTGAGGTTCCACGGTTCGTATGCGCAATTGGAGCTGTATAAAATATTTGAATATATAAAAAATTGTGGCAAAAAGCAAAAAGGAAAAAAAAGTAAAGTAAAATAAATGAAATCACATTCAATGGGCTCCATATCATACGCTGATTTCCTGCGGTCCTTTGGCTGCAATAGTTTAGTTTGGTGAATTGCTTTTACCACACACACACACTGCAAACATCGTTGGCTATTTTCATATTTCATTTCGCTCTCCTATTTTTTTATTTTTTATTTTTTTTTTTTTCAATTTCATGAGAATTTTTGCAATTTTACATTTTTGTATTTGCGAGCAAACAAAATATTTATATTACTTATTGTTCTTGTTGCGCAGCGGGTTAATTGTTGTTTTCATTTCTATTTTTATTGTGTTGCTTGTTCTTTCCGTTGTTGTTGCTGTTGTTGTTTTTATTTCAACAAAAGTTAATTAATTGAGTTGTGCAAAGTTTTGGCCATAACATAAATTCAAATTTTAGTGCACAGCTGCAAGGGCTTCTTTGTTATACTGTGCATGACCGAGGGTATGCTGCCTGATGAACAAGCTTTGCATTGAATTAAATATTTGACCTTATTGATGATTGAAAATATTGCAAAGAAATGGAAGAAAATAAAGAGTTCTTGATATAAACCAAGTTCATTTGAAGAACTACTGGTAAAGCAATAATAATTACTTTATATTTTATATATTAGTTCGACCCTAGCTATGCTCAGCGAACAGAGCTAACAATGGGCATGCATAAATCGCATAATTACATTCAATAATCCAATCTGGATTCAAGAGTCAGCTCACAGCATATTTGACAGCTCGCCTTGCGCGGCTTTTAACAGCTCGACTTGAGCAGCTTTGCCAGTATATTCATTTGCACAGTGGCTGTTGGTGTTTATAAATTGCATTTACCTTGCCTCTGCAGCTGCACCACCGCACCACTGTAGTTAAACTAAACTGCAACAGCAACTGCAGTCATTCAGGGCCACTTGATTGCCGTCGTTGGGCCATAGATTTGCGCGTCGAAAGTTTAAGGGGCTGTGCTGGGCCACGAATTATGGGCATTGTGGAAAAAGAGAGCGGAAAGCGAGCGAAAAGAGAGCGGACAGAGAGAGGGGTGCACCGGTTGCGGGGGGGCAGCCAGCGCAAGTTCTTCAAATTGCGCAAACAAATTTATGTTAACCACATAATCATTGCGCCAGCTGCTGCAGCGTCAGGTTCACAGGCAATTGGCGAATCGCTCATACGCCACGTGTGCTCAACGAGTGTGTGTGTGTGTGTGTGCGTGCGTGCGTGAGCGTGTGTTTGTTGCAACCGTCGCACTTGCAACTTATCAAGCGGAATCTTTATTTATCGCCTTCAATAAGTTGACGCAAAACGGCTCGCATAGCCGCGCAGATTGAGCATGGAGCGTGGAGCGTGGGGCATGGGGCATGAGGCTGAGACTGGGGCACGCAAAGCCCATTAAAGGCATTACGCGGCTGCCATTTTTCTTGAGCCGCGTCCCACGGCTGCCCCCTCCATCAGCTACGTTTTGCCTTTAGCTGTTTTTTCCTATTGTTCATTCGCTTCTTCTTTTTTTTTTGCGGCAAATTAAAAACGATAAATTTACACTGCACATGTGAGGAGTGCAGCAGCAGCAGCAGCAGACACGGCCATAGACAAATCCGTATGCATCAAGCAGCAGCTCGAGCCCCATCCAGACCCGAGCAATGCTGACAAACTCATTTTAACGGTGCTGCTACCGTTGCTGTTGTTGCTGCTGCTGCTGCTACTCCTGTGGGGAGGACTCGGCTGCCAGCCAAACAAATAGCCAAATAAAAGCTTTGCTTCGCCAGCTGCTGCTGCTGCTACTGTTGTTGTTGTTGTTGTTGCAGTTGTAATTCTTATTGTTGTTCTGCTTACAGCATTGGGACCTGGGCCTGTGAAAAGCGCGCGACAAATTTTTAAGTCATGGCTGCACAATAACAATAAAACAAACGACGCGCGCCGCAACAAAATATTCTTGAGCCCCTTTTCGGCTGACCGGAGGCTATCACCACACTAACAACAACAACAACAACAACAGCAACAATAATAATAGCAGCGAGAGCAACTGACCGGGCAACCATTGGCCCGGCCCGGTGGCCATGGCCAGTGGTCAACGTTCACCGCATACAAGAAATAAATTCGCGACGCTTTTCGACGACAAGTGCCACATAAATTCTAAATGCATTTGCCGGGCTGCCTGGCATGCCGGCCTTCCACATATGCATGTGTATTACACACACACACACACACATAACACACACATGCATTTGACTATATCTATATTGTGGCTTAAGACCCACCCGTTGGCTTTGAGCGCGCCTTTGGTGGCATTTCAATTGCAAAAATGCTGCTGCTGGGAAACAATTGCGACATTTCTCTTCTGGAATTCAAATAAAATAATTTGCGGTTTGCATACGATAAATCAATGGAGTTGTTATTAAAATTGCACTTACATTTGCAGCTGAAAGAATGCAGACCAATTGGTTGAAGCTGACAAGCACCTAATACGGTTTAGCAGGCACTGCTGCTGCCCGAGCTGAACTGTTGCGACTCTGTTGCCAGCCAGAATTATCGTCAGTCAAGCTGAACTTTAAGGAATCGGGATAAACTTATTCAGGGCACAAGGCACTTGGCTGACAATCGAAACTGCGAAGAAGGTTGAATCAAGCAGAGAGAGTCAGTTCTAAGTAATCATAAATCTTGAATGAAGAGCATAAAAGAACATTTATTAACGAAATGGAAATGAAAACAACAAAGAAATAAAACATTTTGGGAGTAAAGAAAAAATGAGAAAGGGCATACGGAATTTTTAGAATTCAATGCTTATGCAGCCTTTGAAATATCTTAGAGTTTTTACATTAAATTTTATATATATATAATGGGATTATCTTATATCAAAACTAAGAAAATTTGTGGAGGAAATTCAAGATATGGTAAATCTTCCTGATATGTAAATAGAATGTAATTTATTCTAAGCTCACATGTTATATAATATTTAATTAAATATTTTAATTAAATATTTTAAATATTGTTTTAAAAGTTTTAAGAAATATATATTAAAGATCCCCACTCACATTCAGAAATCTCACACCGCAAAACGATTACAAAACTTTTTGCATAGAATCTATTCCCAAGGATGATTTGATAATTCCTCTATTTGGCTTTAGACAGCGCGCAAATATTGATATATAAAAGCATGGCTTATGGGCACAGATTTAGGAAAAGCCCTAAACCAATACACATGCACATATATATATAAATATACATATACATATATATATATATATATATATATATAAAAAAAAGTAACCCAAATGCCTTGCCAACAATGCAATAACAACATAAAGCGCTACGACAACAAAAAAAAAAAAAAAGGAAACATGGGGGCAAACAAGGCAATTACAAAGTGCCAAAATGGCACAAGCCATAACAGCGACGATTGCTGCCTGCTGGCCGTCGCCGCTCCCCGCCAACTCATACCCACATACCCCTTGGCTTGACAATGCCAAAAACAAATAGCCAAAGCTATTTCCATGTATTTATCCATGGTCGATGGTCGGTTCACATATGCATGCCCGGCGATCCCAAGGACCCCCCGAATGCTGCTGCGGCTTTGCAACTGGCAAACTGTCATCAATTTGGCGTGTGTGTGTGTGAGAGTGCGTGTGTGTGTGTGTGTGTGTGGCGTTTTGCCAATGGCCATATTGTCAATATGTATTGAAACTCACTCAAGCTATTAATGCTGAAAGCTTTTACGGCCACTTCAGGCAGCAGGCAGGAGGCGGCATGGGAACTGGGTGACCGCAGGCGGCAGCAGCTGGTGTCAAATTCAAAAGTGGCTTGCTTTATATATTTTCGTTATTTTATTTGTATTATTTTTTTTGTGGATGCAACTAGCAAAGCCCTTAGCCAAAATATAAACATGAACTTTCGATTTGAAATATGAGCGGTGCGCATATATTTCATGAGGTGCGACAGCGAGCGTGGAGTGGAGTGGCATGGAGTGGACTTCAATCTTAAAGTCTGTCTGGCAGAGAGCAAAGTTGTTAGACGCACGAATTTGTAGATAAGAGCCAAAACGACAGGATCTGTCTGCACAGGACGCACAGCTGGACAAAGTGTGCGGAAAAACTACGTTTAGCGGCGCGGCCAGACATGCAAAGCGGACCCAGGGCGGAGAGAGAGAGAGAGAGGGGGAGTGGGAGTGGGACAATCGTCGGGCAGGTCTACAATTGCGAACTTAACGTGTCAATGGCAATTTCATGGCGGCCAACAGGCAGAGGGGCGGGGCAGAGCGGCCAACAGCTGAATACACAGAGTCTCACAGAGCCAGCGATAAAGGGCACGAATTGAAAGCAAATTGTTGGGGCAAGCCAAGTGTCTGGGAAAAGTTCTTCAAAAAGTTTCACTTTAACTTGAACAATTGACTTTTTTTTCTGTGATCCCAATGATTGCTGTTGCTGGTTGTCCTATGCCCGCGGCCACACCCGCACCCACACCGGCACCCACTTGACTTGCGGCCAGAGGCAAGCGGTTCCAACTGCTTCAACAATTTTTATATATATATCTACATCTTAGCACAATTGAAACATGGCAGCGTTTCTTGGTATTGAAAGGTTTGCAGTCAAGTTATTGTTATTGTTATGGGTCTTGTTGCTATTGTTGTTGGTGTTGGCGTTGTTGGTTGTTGTTGTAGCAAATCGACGTCTTCAACACCAAAGAAAAAGACAGAGACAGTGAGTAAGCGAGAGAGAGAGGGGGAGAGAGATACGATTGCTGCTCATGAAACTGTAAGCGCAAAAGTTTGCTTTACTTTTGTGTCACGCTCAGCTGCCTGCCCTCGCCTCCTGCCAGCAGGCTGCAGCAGGCTGATGATGGCAAGGAAACCGAAAGGAAAATTGAAAATGCTCATAATTTGGCTGTAAAAGATTTCAATCGTGAATCGTGAAAGTTTACGCTGCTGCTCCGAGTTTATTTCTACTGATTTTACAATTGATTTTAATATAGATGCCGACAAGCCCAAAGAGATAGCGCAAGCAGCGAGAGAAACCTGAAAGAAGGGACGCAGAAAGAAATTTGGGAATGTTTAAGTGGCAAAAAGTTGTAAATATCTTGCCGATTCAATCGTGCAACTAATTGAAATTTGCTAATGAAATTGTTGGGAAAATACAAATTAATTCTTTTATTTATTTCTATTTTCATTTTCTTTTCAGCCGAATTCGTGGAAGGACTTGACTTTTTAAATTTCTTTAACTTGTTGACATAGAGAATTTCTATTATGGACAGCGAAATTGTAGAAAACCTAATGTGTAATTTACTTAAATTTGTTTGCTTTCTGTGAGAAATAAATAAATTAAAATATATATAATATATAAATTAAGAGAGTATAAATCCAATTACAAATTATTATATTAAAAAGATATACTCGAGCTGTTGTTGCCATCATAATCTGTTATGATATTCCAAATCAAGAATCTATTGTTAGATTCTGTAAATGAGTGAAAGGCCACGTGATCAGAGATTTTTATACTCTGGACCCATATTCAATGGGAAATCAGTGAGCCCTCAAGGTCTTTGGGCCATCAAGGTCATTGACCCCTCAAGGCCACTGACTCCATGAGCAAGAGTGACCTTAAAGTGCTATATATTCTTGCTATATATTCTTGATCAGGGCGATGAGCTGAGTCGATATAGCACTGTCCGTCCGTCCGTCCGTATGAGCAAAAGTATCTCAGAAGATATAAGAGCTAGAGAGTTGAATGCTTGCATGCATACTCGTGTATACCATACGCCTTCGGCTTTGCTAAAGATTTAAAATTATAATTAAGCATTGAGAGTCGACGATTTTCTCATATTGAATTAATTGAACGCGAAAAGTGATCTTTTCAGGCGATCGACCGTTCGTCTTTCTTTGCAGTTCTTGGGACCTCTATTTGACTTCTATTTCTTTTATGCGATCAACTGTCTTCATTTTACTATTCTTATTCTTCAACATCATCGGCTTCTCTAAGCCACACAACTGCTCTGTATGACGGCTTCATCACGACTCTCTTTATTTAAGTCTATCAACGGCCTATCTAGCTCTAAGTTTACGTTGACTACGAACGACTCCGCGGTGCATCTGCCAGGGATGTTGTAGCTTTTTGGGAATCCCACATATATTTATAATTACCAACCATCTCATCCGACAAAAAACAACATATTTATATTTATTACTAGATATACTATCAAAGCAACGAAATCGACCTGTAACCCAGACACAGATACAACTGTCATGCATATAAAAGCAAAGCTCGACTAAGGCTGTGTAAAGGGCCGCCAGCTGAAGCAGGAGTCGGCTCCCACATACACACACACACACACACATATGTCAAGCAGTCTGACAAATCTCGGCAATGAAATGAAGAGCCCGTTAGATTCGCAGCTGGCATGGGCTGTGGGCTGTGGGATGTGGGATGTGGCATGGCTTGGGGGACAGAGTCATGACAGTCGCGCTTAACTCCCGCCAAATGCTCTGATTAGCCAGAATTCTGCTTGGCTCGGCATTGAAGTGGTTGCCAATGGGCGTGGGCTGCAGTCGCTTCAAGCAGTGCCTGCTGATGAGGTCGAGTTTCAAACAATAACAAACGAGATTTTAGGGATTTATGATGTCGCTGGCAGCGCGGAATGCGTCGAGTGTCGGGCGAAGCGGGTTAGGTATTTGGGGCTCCTGCTCGGCGTTGGCTGTCTGTTGGAGGCTTTTGTATTGTTAGATTTCAAAACTCGACAATTCTCTCGATTTGTTTGCGTTTTGTTTGTCGTTGCCTTTGCATACAGACAATCAAATGTTCGCCGTCACTCATACGCCACGTTGCCCAGCTCGTTAGCTGGTTAGCCGGTTTGCTAGTTGCCATTGTTGTTGTTACTGCTGCTGCTGCTGCTGTTGTTGTTGTTGTTGTTATTATTGTTGTTGTACCAGTCTGGCCCGCCCGCTTGTAACAATATTTATTCATGTTAATTAAATTGTGTGAATATCACAATTTTCCATATGACTGCGCACATTTATTGTCTTTCAATTTGCGGCTATGGCCCGCCCGTCCATCCCGCTGCCCTGCTGCTCGCTCTATTTCCTTCTCTCTTCAACTATCTGCATATGTGTGTGTGTGTATCTATGGTTGGGTGTCTCTGGCATTCACAGAGTATTCTAACTGAAATCTGTTCATATTCTATGAATATCCTCAGCTAATAGAGTATTTTTTCTATGGCTGAGCTCAAGCATGAAGTCTCAAGGCATAATTTGATTCGTATTCGTATACAAAGTCAATTAGTTGCTCGAGCTAATGTGTCTTAGGGGCTGCATTTATTGCGGCTTACCTAGTCATCGCGCGGGCTTTCATTAGCTGTGTAGCTGTGTAATTTGGCTTGGCCTCAGTTTTGCGATTGTTATCCTTGAGGTCTCAGAAGGCGCAACGCATGCAAAAATAACCAATAATTTCTTTTCAATTTCCATGCCGCAAATTGCACGCAAGGCACAGCCGGGGCCGGAAGCCAGCGCCAGGCTGGCCAAGTCCAGCACCAGGCCAGCTTGGAGATTTGCAAGCCTCCACGTTGCCGCAGCTGACACAATAATTTGAAAGCAATTTCAAGCGCCAAATGTCCCCAGTCAGTGTCTGCCATTGTAAAAATTGTCAAATTCGCACTTTGGACAGCTGCAGTTGGGCCAGAGGGGTGCGGAGGGGTGCGAGGTGGTGGTGCGAGTGACAATGGTAACCGGAACAGGGACACATAATACAATTTTCGGCACACTGCAATAATATTTCAATATGTAATTTGGCAAATTCTGCTTTGGCCCAACTCAACATGAGCATGGGACGGCAGTTTGAGTATGTGTGACTGTGAGTGTGACTGCGAGTGAGACTGTGACTGTGACTGTGACTGTGACTGTGTGAGTGTGGCTTTGGCTGCGATAATTTCCCCTAAGAACAGAGCATTAACACGAGACGCAGTTGGCCGATGGCCAGTTCTGGAGCTGAGTGCTCAGAGAGTTGAAGGGTGGCAATATGAAAAGATGAAAGCAGTTGAGCGAGGAGAGGGGAAAGAGGAAAGAAGAGCAGTCGAGCGGCGGAGTGTCGCATCGCGTTTAGTTGGCAATGCGTTTGCCATATTTGCATGCGCAAGTAAAAAGGTTTCTTGCTGCAGGCAAATTGATCCCAAGTCCCTGGCTTATGAAGGACACAAACTCAACTGCAACACTCATTGTGGGTGTGGCATAACGGGCCAGTGTGGCATATAATAAACGTTGCTGCATTTTGCACAAAATACAAAAAAAAAAAAAAAAAAATAGCAAGAGGAGGAAAACAACGGCTACCAACTTCAAGAAGGAACCGACGACGGCGACACAAAAAGCCAACTCTCAAAGGACCTGTGACAGGATAATGCATGCTTGCATTTTAGATGACAATAATGTATTTTTGTTTTAAGGGTAATTTTGCAAAATGCTTTTTCCGCTGCTGCTGCTGCTGCTGCAGCCATCTCCCTCTCTCTCACTCTCTCGCTATCTGTGCTCCCTCTGCTCACTCCCCTTCACTTTCTCCTCGTGCCCCTCGCTATTTGTCTCTTTATTTCATCTCTGTAGACTTTGGGGAATTTCATTATAAAATAAATATACAAAAAGTTTTCCTATTTCACCGAAAAACACAAAAGATATGGAGAAGAAAAAATGCAAGACGAGACGAGTGCTTAAGCTGCGCCATGGCTCAACTACCAAAGGAGGCAAAGCGCCATTAAATGTCGCGTGCTTTATGTGTATTGGCGAAACACGCGTATTCAGACAACTATTCAAAATATGAATTAAATTCACGGTGCGATAGGTTGACTGGCACATTGTGGGCGGGGCTGGAAGGCTGGAAGGGGGTTAAAAGTACTTAAAACTTTGCAGTTAATTAAACTCGCGTTTAAGTCCCGTTCAGTTGGCAAAAGTTGCGTCGTCGCTGTTGAAAGGCAACAAACATATTTTTTATGCGTTCTACATTTTTTATGGCCCAATAATTTTTCAATTAGAGCAGCAGCCATTCTGTCTTCTGCTGCTGCCGCGCAATAAATGAAATGCTGCATTGGCCTCCACAGCGCAGTCTTCACTGTGCTCCAAATTAACAGACATTTAGTGCCAGACGGTGGAGCAGTGCGAGCGGTGGACGCGCTGACTGCAAGTATTTGTAAATTATGTTAATGACAGCACATTGACTTTATTATGGCCATGGCCGAGGCTGAAGATGCCGACCGCCCGGCCGTGAGGGGCTGGGAACGAGGAGAATTTGGCAGTTAGGTTGAAGAGTTAAGCACAGCTCAGCTCAGCTGGCAAAAGCAAAAAAAAGGACCTTCCCCAGCTATTAATTCCATTTCACTCTAATATGGAGTTTAGATAAACAAAATTATTATACGCAACTAAAAAATAGTAAAAGTAACTGTCATATATAATATATTAATATTTATAACCGAACAGAGAGTGAATATGTACAAAATAAAGATTATATTGATTGAGTGAAAAGTGAATATTGTTCTCCGGTTTTATGTAATATGTATGTATGTATATTGACTTGATACTGCACTATTACTATCGGTGACTCTTTCCTAAACGACTCTACTCTGTTCACTTTACTTTGTACGAGTGCACTCGTCATCACTCGAGTGATAGAGGGAGAGCGAGGAAGAGTGATTGAGGCAACTGTTGCCGAACGTAGCATCGGTTGTTGCTGAGTGGAAAGGACCGTGAGGCCTATTCGGATATGATCGTGGGGGACAAAGAGAAGGTGATTACAATTTAGCATTCTGAAGGAGAGCGAACTAGAAATATTTATAAAATGAGTTTGGAAGGCATCATACATATATTAATAAAAGTACATCTATTTTTCTCTATTTATGTGACATTCGCGTGATAAAGTACAATAATCTTTACTTATACAAACATACTGTCCCATGTCATCTATAAAAATAAATAGAAATATTTATATGAATACTTTCAGATAAAGTGAAATTCATTAAAAACTTAATTTTAGTAAACACAATAGTAAAGACATTGAAATAATTTTGCATTAGTGTATACTTTGATGTCAATAGACTTGTTTTTATATATCTTATATTTTATTTATTTATTTAATTTTTTTCTACAGTATAATTTAACATTAAATCATGGAACTACTTAGCCATTGAAAAAGTCGACAAATGATTAAATTGTCTTACGCAAACTACGTTCTGTGACTAAACTAAACTTGATTTATGTCACAAACATAAAATTAATCTTTCAGCTGCGATTGCGGCGAAGATTCAAAGAAAATAATTTTGAATAATTAATGAATGCAAAGAAAACTTATTTGGAATGATTATACAAATGAATCGATAACTAGTTTTCCACTTTAGTTTCAATTTTGAGAAGACATTTGAAGTACTGAAAATATTTGATGAGCTCCTCTAAGCAATTTAATAAGAAATTGTGCGCTTTAGCTTTTTGATTACATTCTCTTTGCAATTAATTATATTCAAACTTGATTTATTATTGGTTTATGTAAGATAGAAAGAATCACGGGATGTTAAGATTTCAGCTTTGGCAATCGAGTTGAATTTGTGGGCAACCCGTCGTAGTGGCTCATCAATCGCTAGAGTCGACGGTTGGGAACAGTTTAAAGACCTTAACATTGGCTTTAAGCACATTCCGCATGGCTAATCGATTGGCCTTCGTTCGGCTGGCTGTTCCACGGGAATTAAGTGGAAAGCTCTATAGGAATCCATGTGGACCGGCCTGTTGTGAGTTTCCGGCGGCACTTGTGACACCCAAACAGCTGCCTGATGGCGTCTGCTGCGTGTCTGGGGCTAATCCTCGACAGGCACGTTTTCGTGTGCCGCTTAAAAATCGCAGCAGGGGCAACGCAAAGGCTCACAGGCTCACATGCGGCAGCGGCAGCGGCGGTGGTGGTGGCGGTGGCGGTGGCGAAGTTGTTTGCTTTTCATTTCCTTGAACAGCTGCCATACGGTCGTTGTCCCGTCTATATCAATGGAAGCTGGGGATCTCCAGCAGCCGGCAGCAGTTGGTAAATAAACAGAGGCAACTTGGGCAATCGCTGAGAATGAGAATAGACATACATATACATATACATTTTTTCCTTTCTTAACGTTTCGTCTTGATGCTCGCGGTCGCATTTTTATGCGACTAATTTGCACGACAATTAGAAGGTCGCTGGCCAGGACCAGACGACCGTTAATGAAAGCGCCCGATAAGAAATTTTAACGAATGTCAAATGAGCGGCTGGGGCCTGGTCCTTGCGAAAGGGAAGATGCGCCAGATGGCTGCTGGCAGAGTCTGCACGGAAAAGTAAAGTAAATGTTTACACAGAAAAATCTGAAAGCGGAAAATTTGCATAATTTGTCAATGTGCGGGAGCTCGGCTGTCTGCGTAGATAAGTTGCAAATATTATTCATGGCTTTTTGGCTGGCCACCTTTTTTTTTGGTTTTTTGCTTTTTGTGCTTCGTCCCTTTGGCCATTGTGCTGGGCGCGCGTGGGCGCAGAGCGCCGATAATGTCACATATGCCTGCCAAAGAGTCGACGATAGTGTCCGTTCGCTGTCAAAGTGGACGCCGGTTGCATGCGAGGTGTCCCGCGCTCAACAGGATGAAAAGGATATGCCGGCTGTGCACGCCACAGTTGCCATGGATTGTTGTGGCTGTTGCTGCTGCTGTTGTTGCTGTTGTTGCATTGTATCGCACTTTTAGCAGCCGAGAGAGTTTGTTTCGTGCTCGTCGAGCTCGTCGGCCTCGTCGGCTCTAACTGCGATACAAGACACCAACACAACTTTCGCTCTCGAATGCCACGTCCACGTCGTGTTTTATTCTGTATCGTGTTTATGTTTACGTTCCGTTCTTGTATTGTGCCCCGCCGTCGCCCCCGTCTAAACAAGTGGTAAACAAAGCGCAGTGGCGTCGTTATCACCAGGGTCTTATAGCCCAACTACTTGTCAATCAATCCAGATGAATGTTGAGTGCCGCCATTTTGTCCAGCTATCGAAATGATTGTCCCGCACATATCGAATACTGTAGCCACCTCCCAGTTGGGTATATAAGCAGCCGTGGCCTTTACATAGCCCCGAGTTGAGACTCCGCCTCTGTGCTGTATATGCAGCACATTGCGCTGCCTGCTGACGTTTTACTGGCGCTTCTCTTGGTATTAGTGAGTCGCGTTGCAGCATGCTGAGAGCTGAGAGCGCACAAAAGCATGCTCTGAAATCGTGCGCTTCGGTGGTGGATTCTTCGCTCACACACACACACACATGCAGGTTTTGTTGAATAGGATCTGCATGACATGCGGAATGCGCTACAGTTGCAATAGCTAAATATTTTTCTTGAGTGGGAAGTGCATTTTATTCAACTGGAATATCATTTAAGTTTTCTTTTTAAGGATTTTTATATTTAAATTGAAATTCAATTAAAGTTGACAAACTATAAGATCTATATCAACTCGAAGGCCGCATAGTTTTAATGTTAGTTTTAATTTTATATTAAGTGTAATATCGAATAAATAAATGAATAAATAAGATCTTTATCTCCATATCTATATGTGTTTCTATCTATCTATCTTCTATCTATCTATCTTCTATCTATCTATCTTCCTGTCTATCTATTTACCCATCTGCCTTTTTCTCTATGTATCTATCTCCCTGTCATCTATCAATCTTACCTATCTATCTATCTGTCTATCTATCTATCTATCTATCTATACATCTTTCTATCCATCTACCCATCTATCTATCCATCTATCAATCTAGCCATCCATCTATTTATCTATTTATCTATCATTCCATGTATCTTAATGTATATCTATCAAACTATCTATCTATCTATCTCCCTATCTGTCTATCTATCTATCTATTTATTTAGGTATCTGATATATCTAAATATCTGTCTACCCATATCTATCTATGTTTCTATCTATCTATCTATCTATCTATCTATCTATCTATCTATATATCTACCTATCTGTCCATGTATGTATCTACATCTATCTATCTGTATATATCTATATATCTGTCTACCTATCTTTATCTATCAGATGAGCTACTATATCTATGCCTATATATATAACGTAGCCATAGTGTAGCGCACCCTTAGCCTTGAACAAAGCGCAACGTGTTTCAAAGGCAAAGAGTTGCTCTCGTATGAAACTTGAGCTGCAGCTGAGCTGGGAGATGGCTACAGCTTGGCTTGGCAGCAGCTGGTGGTGGCTTCGTCTTTTGGCGACTCTCTGGCATCGCATCTTCAAGGGAATCGTGCAAATTAGCATATCAAATGCCATGAATGGCACAAACGTACGCTGAGCGGGGGGCGGATATTTTGCAGTGTGTGTGTGTGTGCGTGTTTTTATTACTCATACGCCGCATTTCACGAACGAATGAGCGCATAAAGGGGCGGTGCGACAAAGCGTGCATAGTATGAGTTGGTACAATTGACGCAGCTTTCGTTTTTAAGCAAGCACATACACACATACACGCTCTTACACACACTCGCACACAGAGAGTTGCATGCGCTTGTGTGTAAGCGTGTGATTTAGTTGCACATGATAATGTCAACCACAACCTTTTATAGCTATAGCCTAGCTAAATTTTTTGTTCGCTGCTTGGGTTGGCCAGTGTATGTGTGTGTGTGTGTGTCTCTGTCTGTGTGTGTGTATATGTGTCCACGCTTTGCGTGCTTGTGCAGCTGCGGCGCTGCCAGGGCCAACTGAACTACCTAGCGCCGACCGCCCAGTTGGCTCTTCAGTGTTAATTCGTCGACACGAGACGCTGTGTTCCGCTACAAAGTCAACGTCAACGTCAACGTCTGCCGTAATTGTCCTGAGCCGAGCGGCCGAGCCCACGGTAAAAGTGCGTATATCCTTGTGCTGCGCTGTAGTTGTTTGTTGCCGCCAACGTCGCGAGTTTTGTTGTGCTTTTGCAAAAAGAGCTCGATACAACACTAACTGTGTCATTTCTCAGCCGACTTGCTGCCTCTCGGTGTCTGTGTGTGTGTGTGTGTGAGTGTGTGTGAACGTGAGTGTGTTATTGCTACCGTTGTGTTGGTGTAGGGAAACGAGAGGCGCGTCGGCCCATGCAATTGCGTTGCGCCTGCGAATAAGTGTGAGTGCCGGTGCTCTCTATGACGCTACTCTGTTTGTATCTGAATTTTTTTTATTCATTTACACACGTGCCACCGTTCGGCTTGGTGCTCATTTGCTTGTTGTGGCCTCGCTCTCAAACACAAACAAACAGCTGAGAGACTCAACTGACTGCCTAACGACGTCGATCGCTCTCGATTTTACTTAGCTCTGTTTTTCCATATGCTATATAAATTCATAATTTTTTATTTCTGGTGAATTATTTTTGACTAACAAGCTTTAGGTTATCAATTAATGCTAAAACTAAGTAAAGTATACGGAAAATAAATAAATTTAAATAAAAGATCATAATTATTATATATGTTCTTAGCTCTTGTTATCTAAAAGTCAAAGTACTATAAATAGTCTAAATAAACCAAGAAATCAGAATAAAACTGACTGGATTTCCATGTTAATTATAGAAATCCTAGAAAAGATAAGCAAAACAAATGAGCAATTATTATGTATTATTATTGGTTCCCAATGTAATGCATAAACAAAATTTTTATTTATAATATGAATACCTGGCCGACTTCATAATATTTGTTAATGGTTCAATCTACTTAAATGGATCCCATTCAAAATTTTTACGGCCGCCAGACTTGATCGTCTATCTGTGTGAGATTTTATCATGAAAAAATTAAAAGTGGAATATATTTTATATTTCTACTTGTCACGCCACTCTTTAATGTTTTTAATCTGCGGAATAAAATAATATACTTCTTGTTTAATTTGCTTTACTTTTATTCAAATTTATTAATTTGAGAAATTATTAAAAAGGTATTTGCAAAAACCCAATACAATTTCAGATCAAAATAGTAAATGAGAACAAAAATAAGTTAAGTTAAGGTGTTAAAATCCTTAAAATATTATTTACTCCACACGATGCTTTCTCCCGTCGATAGTTTCTCCCATCTATGGTTTCCACTATCGAGACTACCTGTCGGTCGATTTAAATGCTCTAATATTTATTTAGAAATTATTAAAATCATATCGACAATTTATCATTCATTTGCCATCAGTCAATGATTTATGATTATAAATGTTAATATAAGCTTTTGAGCTATCAAAGGCTAGAGAAGTTAAGTACATTTAAAATGCTCCACTATTGAATAAAATATTTAAAGATAAGGAAGCTTTTGACCATTAGATCATAATAAAAAAAGATTAATTTTAAATATTAAATTAATCCTTCAAGTTGGTCATTTATTGCATAGCCTTAGAGATAAGGTAATTATTGTGAGTAGGACTCTATGTTTGTATCTTTAATCATAAGCCACCGTTACACTAACTATTTTATAAATATAATCAAATCATTTTTAGCTTTCCGTTCCTAATTTAAGTATTGTTTGATTTGGTACTTGCGTATAACTGAGTCTAGTGAAATCGCTTAGATTATACAGATAAATATTGTACTATTTGGATTTTATCTGACTCAGTTTTGCTCAAGTCAAGTCAAAGTTATGTCCTTATCTTGAACAGAAGCAAATTAATTAGCTATCTACGTAACAAAATCTAAACAGTTTACTAAATAGCTGCTCATTTACTAACAACAGTTAGTTAAAGCCGAAAAAAGCAAGGTCGAATGAGTTTTTAATGTAAAATTGAAAACATTTTGAGCTGGAATTACTCTAATCTCTGCTTGTAAATTGCGAACCAAACAGAATGCGATAGATTTGAAAATACAAAGCAGATTACATATTTTAATGCCATATTTAAATCTCATCCACCCAGTTGGCCCCTAGTATATAATTTATGGAAAAACTTTCGAGCCCAAAGAGAGATTTTTTACCCGATGCTTCATTAATTTATGAATACCAAATTGTATGCTGACATTGCCCAGCAAAAACTATTTAAAACTTACGCCTGCGACAAGGGTTCGTGGCCCAATCCTCCACAAGCTTCAGCTTCAGCTAACAGACATCAACAGACAGACCGACCGACCGACCAGTATATCACCCTGCCCGCCCCTCCCCCCGGCTCAATTCAGTTTGGTGCATGATTGAAGTACCCGCATGTGCGGAACATTTTAAATATTTACAAAGATATTTCAAAAAACGCTTTTGGCATGTTTTGTTGCCGTTGCCATTGCCGTTGCCGTTGCCGTTGCCGGCGTGGTCAGAGGTCCACAGTTCTGCAGTCGTTCAGCTTGTGTCGAATGTTTTTTGCTCACTTTTTGGTCGGGCGCCCATGAAGGGGGAAGTTCAACTTCAAATGCGGCATAAGGGCAACGTTTGCCAAGGGCTACTGGAAGGGGGAGGGGGTTGGGGATGGGGGTGCGTCACTTGAGCGCGCGTGTGTGTCCTTTTAGGCAAGTGTCAAAAACCGTTGGTCAAAAAACCGTATGGCAATTATTCAACACAATTGAATATGAAGTGTGGCAAAGGCAGCGGACCAGCCCGACGGGCGGGAAGCAAAAAAGTTGCAGCGCTTGGCAAATAATGAAAAATACACCCACATCAGTATTTTTTGGCTGTCTGCACTGGCACACACACACACACACACACACACATACACCTACAAAGACAAACACAAACAGCAACACACACATGGAAACACTGCCAACATTTCCGCACCCTTTTCATGCCAGAGATGCTGCTGTTGTTGTTGCTGCTGTTGTTGTTGCTGCTGTTGTTGTTGCTGCTGTTGTTGTTGCTGCTGTTGTTGTTGCTGCTGTTGTTGTTGCTGTCGCTGTGCAGTTGCTGCCGCCTGGCAATTTTTCGGTGATAAAATATTTAAATTTAATTAAGGCCACCAACGAGCAACACGATTTCCGTGCCATGGTCAAAGCCGGGTGTTGTCCATGCCGGCCAAGCCAAGAGGAGTCAAGAGCCCCACTCCAGTTTCAGTTTCAGCATGCCTCTCCTCCCGCCGTCCGTTTTTCTGCTGCCACCCGTACATTTGCGGGTGGTGCGTTTTGGAGGCTTTCGGGATTGGCCAAGAAATTCATTAAAAATTTTTGCTTTGATGTTACCAAATTCTTTTTCAAAGTTTTTATGTACTTTTGGCTTTTGTGCAAGTGGCGCATGAATCTCCCACGGCAACAACAGCAACAACAGCAACAACAACAGCAACAACAACAGCAACAGCAACAACTACGGCAACAACAGTCACATATTTTTTGTGGCAAACTGAGCTTAACCACTTTCCATCTGGCAATGTTTATATCAGCCAGCACACTAGCTCACTCACTCACTATTCGCTTTGTAATTAAGCTGAACAGTGGCCAAAACTCTCTCAGGCAGCTGCTTCCTGCTATTAGATAAGTTCTTTGGCAAACATATTTTTACCAAATTTAAATTGAACACGCTGCCAAATTGTTGCGAAAGCAAAAGTTTCTCATGCCGCCAGCTCAATCGCCAAAACTTATTATGCTTACATATATTTCTGCTAGTTGTTGTTGTTGTTGTTGTTGTTGCTCTTTCTGTTGCCGTCTTGTATCTTAAACTATTTGATATGTTCGTGGGCTTGCAGCACTTGAAAACTTTTGATCTTGAGCTGAGAGTTTCATTTTTATTTTTATTTCATAGGTGTGTGTGTGTGTGTGTCTGTGTTTTGTGTTGGCTTTTAATTTTGTGCAAATATTTTTCATTGTGCGTTTGAAGTATTTTTGGAATTATTAGAAAATATTTGAAATGGTTACAAACAATGTTCGTGCGCCCCGGCAAGGTGCCTCGAATATTGTGGCAACCTAGCCGAAATATGTGCATGGCTTAAGCCGGTACTCGTTTGGCTTCCACAAATTAGAAAAGTGCACAAGTTCAAGTTTTTGGAGATTAGGCAAACTTAACAAGCGCAAAGTATTAAAGTCTTTACGACTGAAAGGGAGTTTATGAATTTCGGGAAAATATCAAATATTTAATTAAAGAGTTGCTAACTTGACTTACGAACATTAATAAGCAAATCCCTTGTGAGTTGTCAAGTTGAAAGATAAATAATTTGCTGTCATTCTGCTGGCTCTTCAAGATTTCAAGATTTACGCCTTTAAGAAGACATTGGTTCCATATAATAAATAAAGCAAATGCATTTGCATTGATTTCTCAGTTGATAACATGACTAGAATTAATTAAGATTTTAGTTTCGATTTAAGTTTATTTCTGCTCAAATAATAGAAATATAAGTAAAGCAAGTTTCAGCACATTTAATTAGTTTACAAACCTTTTATGCACACCTCAATAGATGATTGAAAGCTCTGCTTCTTCTTATAGCTTGGCTAGATTCCGAATGCTAAACACCATACACTGAGCTGCTGGCAGCTGCCGAAGGTAGACTGTAAAATCAATTGCAGCAATTTATTGAACACTGCTCGAAACAATGAGGGGCGGTGGGGTCTGTTTAGCTGGGTAGCAGCAGGTGCAACTGTAATAGCAACCGATGCTGGACATGTTTACGAGTTTTTCACATTTAAAATTCCATTGTTTGGCTTCGTTTTGACAAAGTGCGTAAAAGCAGGCGGAATGCAACAGCATGAGACGAGGCAGCCAGCTAGCAGTTGCAGCAGCGCTGAGCAGGTGCGAGCAGGAGACGAGCAGGAGTCCTACTCGGCTGCCAATTTTAAAGGCATAAGCAGGAGGCGCAGGCAAAGTGAGCCAGGGCAAGCAGCATTTTGTCTTGCTGCTGCTTGCTGCTTGCTGCCATTGCTATTGCTGTTTGTCAAAGTTGCCATTTCAGGCGTGCTGAAATGAAAAGCAAACCTTTTTAACAGCAGCAGCAGCAGCAGCAACAGCAACAGCAACAGCAACAGCAGCAGCAATAGCAATGGCAACAGCAAGAGCCGCCGCACCGACCATATGCTCTATACCTATAGTATTTTCGGTTTTCACACTCCTTCATGCCAGGACTGGGGGCTGTGGAGCTGTGGAGTTGTGGAGCGGACTGCAAACTCAACAGGCGCACACGGGGCGTATACCAAATTAAAATGCACTCAGCTGAAAAATTGGTTTTCTCGTTTCTGAAAAACTTTGAGTGATTTCTGAGAGTCTCTAACGAGTGCCAGCCCAGCGGCCTAAAGAGAGAGAAAGAGAGAGAGAGAGTGGACCGGGAGCCGGGGGCCCTCGGCTGGATATGTAAGCAACAACCAGCTGCCGTACAGCAGGCAGGAGGCAGCAGGAGGAAGAAACAGCAGAGCCTAAGCAAAGGCAAATGAATGTTTTTGTTATGCCCACAAAATTTCAAAGCACCTGAAATTACGCATTGTTTTTTTTTTTTTCGAAATTATTTTAAGAAATTGTAATCAAGCGTGTCGAAGGTTTTGCTCCCGCGCACAACAAAAATTATTCATAAATTACCAGAGACCCGGACCGAAGAGGGGCGACAGGACGCAGGGACGAAGCGACATGGCCCGCTCTCTTACTAATCAGAAATGAATGTAGCCAAAGCTGAGAGTGAAGCATATAATACGATATATATAATCAAGTTGTGCAAATATATATCACAGAAGAAGAAGAGGAATGTGTAGTTGCTGCTGCTTAAATTTTTGTGTTTGAGAAAAGTCTGCGAAAGGCAGTAGCTGACCTGAATATACTCTAAGCATTTATTAGACAGTAATTTTTCTATTTCTCTTTGCAGTTAAATAAAATTCTGGTAACACGCTTTCAAGTTGGATAACCTAGGAGCTGGACAGTCGGCCAGTCCTGCTGTGGGACTGCGCCTCATGGGCATTCTGCCTTGCTCGCTGCAGTGGCAGCCAACGCCAACGCCAACGCCGACGGCAACGCCGACGGCAACGCCGGCATCAGCAGCTGGCGGCAAGGCGCCCAAGCTGAGCTACTCCAGCACAGCGGCGCGCGCCAACAGCAATCCATATCCGCTGCCTGGCAGCAGCAACTGCTGCAACAACAGCGGTCAGCCGCCACCGCCAGCTGCCAGCTGCTGTCAGGAGTGCCGCTGCTGCCGGCAGAGCTATGAGCATCTGCCCATGCCAAGGCTGCAGCAGCCGCCGCCACCACCGCCGCCGCAGGTGACAGCACAACATTTGCATCAGCATCATCATCAACATCAACCGCCTCCTCATCAGATCAGCTGCATCACAACGCTGCAGCAGACAACAACAACGCAGCAGCTGCCGCCGTTTGCCTGCCTGGAAGCAGCTGGAACGCCTGCGCAGCAGCCAGCCGCTGGCAGTTGTCAACAAGCGAGTACTCCCTGCCACGCCCACTGCAATAATACACACAACAGCAACAGCATTGGCCTTAGCTCTGCCAGCTGCCACAACAACTATGACTTTGCCTTGAACTACAACAACAGCAACACGAACAACAACATCAACAGCAGCAACACGGCACCGCCCATGATATTTGTGCCCTTCAGTATGCCTGTGCCGCCTCAGACAGTGCCGTTCTCGCATGCTGCCAAGGAGTCGACGAAACCATTCGGTCAAACACCCGCACCACCGCCGCCGCTGCCGCCACCGCCACCGCCATCACTGCTGCTGCCGCTAGCGTTTCAGTGCCACTACCAGACGACGCTACCCAGAGCCGGACCGCTGCCTGTCCGAGCACCGCCAACACCGCCCGCGCGGCAAGTGCTGCCGCTGAAAGTCGTCGCTGCGGCGGCCATCAGAGCGCATCAGCAGGTGAGTGCTGTGTCCATTCAGGTGCTACTCAGGTGCACTGGCAAATCGCTGTGTGCATCGGATTGAGTCAGTAAAGAGTTTTAAAATGCTGCGATTTGTGTGCCTGTACCTCGGCGCGTATACTTAATATTTATTAGTTAACAAGAGCTGCACAAAATTTCAATTTGCATAAACATAAAAGACAACAGCAGCAGCAGCAGCAGTAGCAACAACAACAACTGCAGCTAAGTCGAAAGCTTAGCAATACAATTTCGGTGCATGTTGCTGGCGAGATTTAACGCAGAGGCAGCACACAAAAAATCAAAGTTACATGGACAGGAAATACAGCAGCAGCGAGCGGAAGTGAAAGGACAGGCAGCGCTGATATTGAAAGCAAAAGAGAGATAGACAGAGAGAGATAGGACGGTAGGGAGATAGGGCAGGGAGGAAGGCCGGGCTGGTGGTGTGGCTCACGAAAATCTAATGCATAACCTAGTAAGATCATCAACACGAAATTTTACAGCAAACTCATGTCCAAGGATGTGGAAATAAACTTGTTGTTTTGCAGCAGCCCCTGTTATTCCGGCTGCTGCTCCTCCTGCTCCTCCTGCTGCTGTCCTGCGCTCAATGACTTTTGCATTTAATATGAGTTAAGCAGCGAGCAGAACAACAACAACAGCAACAGCAACAGCAACTAAAAAATGGCAACAAACTACTGAAACCTGTGCTCAGCTTTTGGGGTTGGCTGAGCTCAGCTCAGCCTGAGAGTCCTGAGTGCTGTCCAGCGACATGCAAACGCGCCTTGTAAATTACGTTCTTGCTTGTCAGTTGTTTTTCCCTTTTTCCCTTTTTCTTTCGTTTTCGCTTTGGTTTCTGTGCTTGTTTTTGGTTTTGGCCAAAGGCAAGGACTCGGATACAACTGCACAGATAGCGTGTGCCTTGTATATTCCGCATTTCTTTTTAGTTCGGGCAGCGCTTTGTCTGCTTGTGCATAGCAGATCAGTATATTCTGATTAAGAATCAGCAGCAGCAAGAACTGTAGTTGAGCAGACACACATACTAACTTACAGGTTTAAAAAAAAAATATATATATATACACGCAGAGTTTCGCTTAGCACCCACCTGCAACTGCTAAAGCAAGTATGAAAATTCATAAGCTCACAGCTAGCAATTTGAAGTTTCAGTTTCAGTTTCAGCTTCAGCTTCAGCTTCACTTTGCTCCTTTGCTGACAACTTGCAGTTTGTCAAATTTCGCCTTCACTCGCACTTACTTTGAGCGTGCTTCCCGGAGACACATCATCTACAGCATTTTAAATAAACATAAGCAAAATGCATATTAGGCGAAGGACCTCTTTCCTCTTGGCTCGCTTCACAGCATGTTTCTTACTTGTGCTCATTCATTCGCCTAAGTAGTTTTATTTAGCTCTCGAAATGTATGCTACAAAGCATTTGCCAAACTCCACCCCCCACCCTCACCTCCTCATTCAGTTTTTTTCGTCTTCTGCACATTTGAATGTTAAATCTTCCATGAAATGCCCTTTCTCGACTGCACGAGTGTGAGTGACTGGCCATGTGTGAGTGTGTGTGTGTGTGTGTGTGAGTGCCATTGTAACATATCCATAACTGTCCATTCTGAGACACATTCGCATATCTGTGAGTGTATTGCGTGCCTGTGTGTGTGTGTGTCTTGCGGTCTGGTTTTCAACTACAACTTAACAATGCCTTGCCTTCATCTTTCAAACAGTCCAACCGAAATTCGTTTGTTTTTCCTGCTCGACGTTCGTCCATTTATAGTTAACTTTTTTTTTTTTTTTTTTTTTTTTTTGCCTCTCCGGCTCTTCTTCTTCCTCTTCAAAAGCCGAGTCTGCAGTACAAAGAAACCATTTATGCACTCACTTTAATGTTTGCACTTGGTCATTGTTATAATGTACTCCCACTGCAGCTCCACATGACTCTAGGTGTTTGTTTGTGTACTTCGCTTATGTGTGCTCAGTTAGCCTCCTCCTGGCATGCTTTTTGGCTCTGAGGCTCCTCTGATGCTGCACTGGGATATTCAGCTGTTGTTTTGTCAAAATACTGCACTCGAGAACCCATGAAGCTTTTCTCTTTTTATATCACTCTCATTCGGGCAGCAGACCCCAATTGACCCACCCACAGCATTATGCTAAAATAACACTCGGTCGGAAAATAATAATTGCTCCGTTCATATTCCATTTGCCATTGCCGAGCTTTTTAAAGCGGATTTCGGTGTTAGAGCTCCTGCCGGCGAGCATGGCGGTCTAATGGCTGTCGAGGGGCGGGAGGTGTGGCTGGCAGCCTTTGGTTTTAGCATTTGCATATTTAAGCAGCTTCATATGTGCTGCATTTGGCTCTATTTGCAAATTCAAGTGTTGCAGCTTCTTGTTGCATCTGAGTGCCATAAGATTTTGAACAATTTTATCCCCAAAGAGAAATGTTGAATCTGGCTGATTATGTTGCGAGCATAGAAATGATTTATTTATTATTATTTTTTATTTTTAATATTTTTTTTATTTTTTAGTTAGCAAGGGAGAATTATTTTCTACATACTGAATGTAATATTACGATTTTATGGAGCATATAGAGCACCTCTGAATTGTAGCTTTTTCAGCCTACCAAAGCTGCATCAAATCTAAATTTACGAATTGAAATTTCGATTTAATTTTTTATTAAATTTCTTTTTGTTAATATTATATGCATATGTAAAGAAATATGTGAAAAATATATTTTTATGTGAGCACCATCAGCTAGGAGATAGTATTTCTAAGATACTACATAGACAAATGATGACAGGAATTTAATGAAAGTATTTACATATATTAAATGATTAAATATATATTTCATATATGAAATGTTCAGACTTCTTCTTCTTCTTCGTCAGTATTATTCAAATCATTTTTAATTTTTTCCTAGTTGTTAATTATTGTTTATAAGTATTTTAAGCTTACTATTCATTTCTCATGCCATCTATTTCCAAATTATTTTTAAATAATTAAATATCAAATGGCAACAGCAAATAATGTTAATGCTTTACATTTTCGAAAAGCCCATTTGAATAAATAATTTTATGCATAATAATTTTATGAAGTATTATACTCAGAGGGATTTTTTAGTTAAACATGTTCTTATATTTATTTGGAGCTGTTTAAAATGATTCATTTTTGCAGCTCGAATCATTCTTGAGCGGCTTTTTAGCACTTTAAAATGACATTTTTCTGGCCAGCCCGTGTACAGCCAGCAGAATCCATTTATCCGCTTATGGATGCCAAAAGACGACATGGCTATCTGTTCTTTGTGGCGATCGAAAGGCATTGCGAAAGACAGAACGTAAAAAAGGCAAAAGCCGAATGAAATTAAGCGGCTCCCAGAGACTAAAAGCAAAGACAATGGATGTTGGGTCGGCAGAAACAAACAGTCACGTTGAGGTGGCGCCAAATAAAGTGCAGAGGCCAATGCAATGGGGCAGCGGGCAGCGAGCAGGAAGAGAGAAGCGGATGGCAGTACGCGTATCCTTTGAATGCGAGTGGAAGTGGCCTAATGGCCTCGGGCTGATGTGTGATGCATGGTCGTAAGTGAATTCATATTTTATATACCGTTAACATACCAACAAAAAGCAGCACAGGACAAAGGATACTCTGTGCTTGTGGGGGCAGGCAACGAGAGCAGCGAGCGGCAAAAAGAAAAACCAAACGAATCGTTAACTGATGTTGTCATTACTTTGACAGATAGAAATACAGAAATAGAGAAATACAGAAATACAGATGAAGGACACGCTGAGGCAAGACGCAGTGCAGGCGATGGCTCTTGATACTTTAGCCAAAAGAAATCCGATATTTATGTCAGGGGATGCAATATCAAAGCAACGCTTTGTGGCCAGCGCCAACAGCTGAAAGCTTTGTGCGATGCTGAAATGACAGTTGAAATGGCAAATTGGACAAGTTAACAGTAAAAACGGCGATGCGACCAAACGTGAAAAGCGATGCCAACAGCGCAAATCAAAACCTTGACTTGGTCCCAGAGCCACTAAAAAAAGAGCTCGCATTGTGCTGTAATACCACTGTGACAGGACTACATGAACAGCTGCTGCTGCTGTTGCTGTTGCTGCTGTTGCTGTTGCTGCTGTTGCTGTTGCTGCTGCTGCTGTGGTGACTTTCTCGCCTTTCATACAGCTGGCTGGCTGTGCTAATCAGTTGCAGCAAGTGCTTCATTCCACTCAAGTTCGCCCCAATGTCCTGTGCGGCCTGATCCCACCATGGGTTTCCATGGTTCACAGTGCGCTGTTAATTTAATCTGTGCAGCGGCCGCGAGGTGGCGTTGCTGAAATTCGATGGTGTTGAATAGCGTGTAATTCACCGCATCTACAAATACATATGCCCCAGCAATCGTGTGCGTGTGTGTGACTGTGGTACGCATTGGGTTGCCAAGAGTCTCTGAATTGCCGTTGCCCAAATGAAAAGGACGATGCGAACTGCGAACTGCGAACGTCGTAGCAGCAGCAGCAGCAGCTGCCGAGGCGACTTCGTTTTCGCTATTTTTGCTGCTGCCACTTGAAAGCTTTTACCACAATCCTGCTGTATGTGTGTCTCTCTTTGTGTGTGTGAGCCTGTCAAGTGCTTCTTTGTTGAAACTGCTTGCGCTCACGGATGATGTGTCCGTGTGAATCTCCTCTCTGTCTCTGTGTGTGTGTGTGTGTGTATTTGTATGTGTGTGTGTGGCGCCAAATTTCAAAAGCAAGTCGCTGTGAAAGCTCTTTATTTTTAACGGTTTATTTTACCTGACACTCGAAGAGCTGTAAGCAGGCTTGCGTTTGAAACTGTAAACGTTGCCAACAGCCGCCTCACCTCCTTCAGCACGCAGAGCACACGACACGCCGGATGCTTTACAATCCGAAAGGCGTTAAGGACATACACATCATAAATTTCTTTCATAGGCAGCTTATGCAAGACTTGCAACTATCAAACAATTTGCGGCTGTCTCTTGTCGAATTTAAGTCTTCTCTCTCTCTTTCTCTCTTTCTCTCTTTCTCTCTCTCTCTCTCTGTTTCTCTCTTTTTGTGTTGTGTTCTCTGTGGCTGAGGTCAGGGCAGCAGTAAGAACGCGAATTAAATGCAATTGACAGTCGCAATTTCAAGCGAGCTGTCAGGCCAAATCCCAAACTGCCGCTCAGCGCAAAGGCACGGGCCGGGGGCAGCAGGGCAACAGCTGAAGGGCGAAAACTAGAAAGAATAGCAAACAACAAAAACAACAAAATGCACAGCAACAACAACTGAAACAGCGGCAGCTTAGCCAAACTGTGCTGTAACACAATAAAATGCAACCTCAACTGACAAAGAAAATGTTTCCTAATGTGGAACAAGAAATCGCTCGTGCGGGGTGATGGAAAGGGGGCGGCGCGCTGCAGCCACGGGGCGTGTCGCTGGCAGAGATAGACAACACGTAAACCAAACGACAATGCCAAGCCACGGCTGTCAAATTAAAGGCAGGCAGTCAAGCAGGCAGCTAACAGCGGAGGCAAACGGAGTTTCGAACGCGTGCAACATTCTTGGCCATAAACAAAAAAATACGACAAGCACAACAACAAAAACAGCGAGTAGTGCGAATCCTGCGACTCCTGCCCGCCACTTGCCTAGCAAGTGCAGGTGTCAAGAAGTTGGCTAAGATCTAAGCACGCTGATTGACATCAACGCAGCGCCAATGCTCCGCAACTATGCTGCTATTAATATCCATACTTGACTAGAGGCTGACAGATGTTATTGAGTAAATGGCATTCGAATTTGTGGATGATGCTATCTGCTATCAAAAGTTAGTTAAGCTGAAAACGTTATATCTAAAAATTACAGGGAAGCAGTTGTCTTTATATACTAATATAACTGAACCTTAAGTGCGAATTTACAAGTCTGGCAGAAATACAGATCTACTCAATAATAATAATACTCAATAATACTTTTTGTACAACTTGGAGCATTCTTTCTTCGTCATAAATATTTCAGCAATGTCCGATCGCCTTTAGTTGAAACTTAGCAAAGTATTTATAAACAAACATAGAAAAAGCGAGCATAAGCCATGTGCTTGCTGCTCTTAAGTTGAAATATATTATTATTCCTAAATTTATTATTTATTACTATTTATGAATAATTCTATACTAATACAGCCTGAAATGGTACACTGCAAGATATGAACATTTTTATTTTTTTTATTTTCATTAATTCATTTTATTTATTTCACATTTTTAAAATATATTATTAAGTATATTACAATTTATTATAAATAGTATTACAATTAGAGATAATAGGAGAATAAAAGTGACTTATAGAAACGACATTGGCTATGGAGGAGATCTTATCCATATTTTCTACACTTCATCTTTTAGGTTTTATTGTTTTTTTTTTTTTTTTATAGCGAGATAAATAAGCAGATAAATAAATATATTGTAATGGCTCCATGGCTTCAAATTCAAAGCATTTGTATTTAAATTACTCTTTTAAAGGATTTCTCTATTAATATGCCATTAGATAGAGAGAGAGAGAGAGAGAAGGAGAGAGTTAAGGTGTGGAGGAGAGGCTGGGAGAGAGATTCCTCTATCGCCATTGACTAAGCAGCCATATCATAATTACCTCAACAAGGCCATGGAAATATAATTAAAATGAAAATTTACATAAAATGGCAAATTATTTCAATTGGGTTTTCAAATGAAAAACTCTTATTTATGGAATTTTCCAGCACTTACTAAAATTATCGCAGTCGCTTCGATCACATATTGCTGGCCAGCCTAAGCGTAGCCACAGAATCTATATCGAACTAGGCAAATACCTTTGTGCATTGCTGATTTAATTGTTCATCCAATTAAAATAATTTAATAAACCATAAAATAAATTTATGCAAATAGATGAGCTTGCATGTGGGCTAAATACGCTCGCACTTAGTGATATAAATAAATGAGTAAATTCCAAGATAACCAGGTGATTGTGTGCGTGTGTGTGTGTGTGTGTGTGCGTATGCGTGTGTGTGCGTCCGTAATTAAATTGCCTTTTGCATTTAGTAAATTAAAGTTTACCAGCTTCAGCCACAAACTTAACCGTTGACCAGTGTTTATTAAGGATTTGCAATTTATGTGCCACGCCCAAAAAACACCAAGAGCCCGCAAATTGCAACTAATGTGAAGTTGTCTGCCAGTTGTTGTTGTTGTTGTTGTTGTTAATGTTGCTGTTGTTGCTGCTGCAATAACAATTTGCATTTGTTGATGCCCGGCCTGGACTGGCCCGGTCTGGCCTGAGCCGGACGTCGCATTCTGAGCCGACGTAAGTGAGCTTTACCGTACGGTGAGTTATTCAAGCATTCATTCAGTGTTCAGTTGAGCAACATCGAATGCCATTCGATACATGAAATAACTTTAGCTCCCTTTAGCTGTTTATTTTCATGTTGCCGTCTGCACGGAAATATTTGTGCAAATTCTTTTGGGGCTTATTTGCAAGTTTATACAATGGAGAATAGCTCACATAACTTGGCCAGTCAGCAGTAAGCTCATCTCACTCTCTCACTCTTCTCTACTTCTCTGACAGTGCAAAGCTCACATAAATAAAAGTGAATAATGCGCAATATACAGCACGAAATTAGTGAGAAATGTCAGATGCAAACATATGAGAGAGAGAGAGAGAGAGAGAGAGAGAGAGAGAGAGAGAGAGAGAGAGAGAGAGAGTTAGAGCAATGTAGAGATCTCTTCTACTTGAAAGGTTTCTCAGCTGCTAGCCACAGCACTCTTTGGGATCGCTCAACACCTGCTATTGCCCATAATTGATATTCACCTGGCCAGCAGGGGCAGAGCAGAGCGTATCTCGTACGTGCGTCACGATTCAGTCCTCATGCCTCAACTGTTTGCAATGTCTGAAACAGTTTTATTTGTCTTTTGCCCACGTGCACGTCTCTATTTTCAATAACAAGTAAAAATGCTGTGCGACTGCGACTTGGAGTCTTGTCTCCTGATCGACTCTCGACTTGGTTTTCGACTCCATTATATTTGTCGGTATTTTTCGCTGCTTTTTCAGCATTTAATTGGGCGTATAATTGATTGGGGCATTTCATGTTGTTGTTGTGGTTGTTGTTGCTGTTGTTGTTGTTATTGTTACTTTGGTTGCTTTTTGTGGCTTTTTCGACCGCGCTTCATTCGCCTCCTTCAGCATGCTCCTTGGCCACTAACTCATTATTTTGAGTGTGTTTCGCAGCAGCATTTGAAAATAATTTCTTCATCGAAATGGCCAAGTTTTGTGTGCGGCGTCTATTGATTTAGCGTCTGCCGCTTTACTTCTTGATATCTACGAGTTCTGCCCCTCTGCACCACATGCCCTTGCCCCTATACTTCAGCTCTCACGTTCACTCTGTGTGTGTGTGTTTATAAATTTGTATTGTGTTTACTTGTATTTTGTGGTAATTAATTGTATTTGCCTTCGACTCAAAATGTCAGTGGGCTTCTAATTATTATTAGTCTAACGAAGCAAAAACGCCTGCCGCGCCCATCCGCCCCCAGTCAGCGCCCTCAGCCACAGCTGAGCTCGTATCCATGCCGTTTTGTCCGCCGTGTTGTCTACAGGTTGTTTGACATTAATTGATTTATTTGCCTCTCACATAAATTAGGAGCTGCCTTCAGATATTTGGTTACACCAACTGTATTCGGCAGCCAGTCAGATAAGCGTACTCCAACACCAATTAGTATAATAAAGAATAAAGAGAGAAAATGAAGTTTATTTCGACTCATAGTGTACTACATTTAACAGATGGGTCTTTGATTATGTTTGAGAAGAAGAAGAAGAAGAAGCAAGATCTGGCTGAATCTGATGAGCTTTCTAAAGATTTCCTGCGCAATAGGTAACTCTATCTATGGTCAATAGCAGAGCCTGCTGATGCAGCTGATATACAGCTTTATAAAATATAGAGGAATTTAGAGAACACCTGCAAAGTAAGTAAGTCTTTATACGCAGCCAAATTCTAGATCTTGATCTAAGTGTCTGCACTTAGAACTAGTTTGAGTTCTCTTGGTCTCTATATATATGTAGCTTAGTAGCTTCAGCTGAAGCTGTTTATATATCATCCTGATTTCTTAGCTCTAATAAATGCATGCTGCATCACTTCACTCACAACATACGTCAAGTAGAGCCCACTCGGTATGAAGTCGATGGAGTGAGCGAGAGGCATACAATGTATTGAGTGACTTTGAGTTGGAGTGCGCAAACTTTGTTAAAATGAGCGAGAGTATGTGAAGCCTTAAGACGGAATGAGAAAGTCGTGAAAGCCTTAAGGCATCGAGTCACTGGAGTCGTTCCATGCATGCTCTACTTCGTATTTGCTCGGCTCAGCTCGGCTTGAGGCTCGAGCAGTGAAAATCAGACACGACGAAATCAGTATGCTTCGAGCGCTCAAACAGACGTGATCACCATCATGTGAGCTATTTTTCATTACTCTGTCTGTCTGTCTCTCTCTTACTCTCTCTAGCTCACTATGCTCATACGCATACAGAAGGAGAGTAAGCGTATAAGAAGTAACGCGCAGAAAAATTGAATTTGGTTTTTGGCGATCCCATTTCATCCCTTATGAATGAAAAGTATGCCGAACTCTTGCAAGGATTCGCCTTGCTCATGCAATTATATACCGACATTGAGTTAAATCATGTTCTCATATAATTATTACAGCTGTAGGTCGCATTATTAATAGAGCTTACTCTGAACAGACACGAATTGATCGTGGAACATATGGAAAAAAGGCTTTAACTAATTGTCGAACAAACTTTTCCTTGTCCCATGCTTGTGTTAGTGTCAGCTGTGTGTTATGAGTATTTTTGTAACTGCTTGTGAGTGGCCATGGCGCATCCGCACCAACGGCAACAACTTTGCCCGCTTTGCCGTCTAACCAAAGCGAAGAGCGTAAAAGGCGGGCAGCGAAAGTTTGTGACAGCGCCGCATGTAACAACAAATTAGCAAAGCCGTCAAATTGTCAATTATTGGACGATTAGTTGGATGCGAATGAATACATAGTTACAAAGGATTTGCATGGACTTTGGCTATTAAGGATTTCATTGAAGTCGCACATTTTGCCCTCAATGTGTTTCCATATCTGATAGCTCACTCCTAAAAGGGTCTCAAAATGTTCCACAGATGTCTGAGCTGAGATAAGCTTGATCCGAGCAGAGCAAAGGCAGACTCCCGATACTAATCTCTGCTCAGACACAGCTCGTCTGACTCGCAGAGAATTCCATAATTAGGCTTAACACAGAACTCAAATAGACTGTGAAAATATGCCAAACCGTTTTTGCATATTCGAATTTAAATCAAAATCAATGTCTCGTCGATTTCTATGCCATCTCCGACATCAGAGCTGGGCCTTAAAATTGATCTATGTAGGTAAAGTGCATGTGAAGTTTCCATGCTCTCATAAAACAGGATGAGGCTGCAGCAGGAGGCGGCAACAGCATGAGAGCAGAGCAGAGCAGAGCAGAGCAGAGGAGCATGCAACGCATACTTAACTGCAGCTGAGCAAACAGGCCAAAACATTGTGTGGCATGCAATTGCAGGATGTGCAGAGTTTAGCAGAGACAATGCAGTTGGGATTGAGTTGGGGTTTAGGCTTGGGTTCGGGCTCGGGTTTGGATTCAGGCTTGGGTTTGGATTTGGTATAGCCTTTGCTTGTCCGGTCGAATGCTAGCCGCAATATGCGAATTGGAAATTATGAGCGATATCGTTGCCAGTTGGCAGGATGGGTTTGAGCTGTTGGGCCCGGGCGTGTTGGCAGCATTTTGCATTGCTCATACGCCGTGTGCTCCCAATATGCAATGTTGCGTGTCCTTGGGCCCCTGACTGTTATGTCATTTCCGTACGCCATGCTCCGTGCTCTGCACTTTTGCCGATTGATGCCGTTAGCGTGTCTATCCGTTTTGGCACCGCTTCATTGTCGCACCGCCGCACCGCCGCACCGCTGCGGTTCCACATCGCTTTGAGTGATATGGGAGAGAGGGTCTAATTTATGGGGCTGGGGCTGGGGCTGGAGCTGGGGCTGGAGCTGGGGCTGGAGCTGGGGCTGGAGCTGGGGCTGGGGCTGGGACTGCAGCTGGGGCTGGGGCTGGGGCTCCAGCCGCTGTGAGCTTGCGCTGCATACCAATTGGCAAATGGCAAATGGCAACTGTCAAAGCAAGCCGACTGCCAGCAACAACAACAACAACAACACAACAACAATAGCCATCTTCATGGCAATGCATTGTCAACCGAACTGGCCACCTTTGGGTGGCATGCAGTTGGACCTGGGCCTGAGGCTGCTATTAATAATTTTTGCTGTTGCTGGCAATTTTAGTGCGTCGCTAATTATGCAGCGGCCGTTCATAAATAATGTATTGCATACACTCTTACCTGTGCTTTGGCGCGTCATTAATCAACGTCTATTATGCAAAAGAAATGCAGCGGCGCGCCGCCAGGAAACGGAAGTGCGGCGCAATATGCAATAACAACAACACGCAGCGTGGAAATCACGTCACATGTCAGGCCCCGACCAGGGCAGACGCCTTGACAGTTGGACAAACTTGCCTGCATACACATGCACGCATGCACACATGCACACACAAATAAATACAAATACACATATATTTGCATGCCATTGCATGTGCGTGCGTGTGTGTGCGTGCTTGAAATCTGCTGCATACGCATGTTTTTATTAAAGAAAAAAAAACAAAGAGAGGAGAGAGAAAAAACTTTAAGCCCTTGATGGTCGGCATTTCTGCGTGATTTCCATATTATTGACAGGCAATTTGCAATATTTGCGCGAAGGTCGATGCGATGCGGCGTCATTAAAGCTCAACAATGAAAAGCCCCATTTGCATATAACGAGCTGAAAAACGACGCCTAAATGTATGCAAAGAACGGCCGCAAATGCATTTGCCGTATTGAAACGAATTTCGGTTTTAAGCAAATCCCATCTGGGCCCCCGAATGAGTGAGTTAACGGGGCCGCATCAAGATGCTTTCCGCACTCCGCTCGACATGCATATTTGATGTCTGTTGGTCATTAAAATATACAAATACAAAGAAGTCGGCGGCTGGGCGGACGGACGGACGTCTCTGCCACTCGCTCGCTCGCTGCCTCATTTTGTTGACAGGCCTGTCAAATGCCAGCTTCAGCTGCCCCCGCCTGCCTCCCCTTCATCAGCGGCAACAAGAAACGGCAAAGCGTGTTCGCGGCTTGGCCCAAAAAGGAAATAATTTAATTTCGCTTGCCATGTTCGCCGCAGGCTGTCCGCTGAATTTGTTTTATTAAATAAAAAATGTAGAAAGCGCGCGCACACACACACACACATAGAAACAGGCACACAAGCTGCAGATGGGAACTGTTGGAAAATCAAATCAAATACTCAAAACATGAACAAAATAAAAGAAGTCTGATGTGCTGCAGCACAGCTGACTGACCAGCAGATACCTCGTATGTATTTAGAAATTTAATATTTGTTACTAATATATTTGTTACTAATAATATTTATCACTAATAAAGCATTGTTCACTTTATGAGAACCCATTTAGATCTTTTGATAACAGATACTGTTAATGCCAATACTATTAATAGGAATTGCTCCTTCCCAATATTACCTTGTTATGCTATTAATAGCATTATGTTAATAGCATAACTCCGATACTGATTCTATCACTGGATCTCGGTAGTAAACGTTCCGCTGAGTACTTGCTCTCGTGGCTTTTGCTGAACTTTTTACCTTGACATTGAATATACATATCTCACCTACTACTACTACTACTACACTAAGAACAAAGATTACAGCTTCCCATATTTAAAAAAGAAAAGGAAACTACGACTCCAAATATTTTCATTCAATCATTCATTATCGACGCCTTCACTCCAACAAATGACATACATATTCGTTAGAAAAGAATTTGAATTAGCAATCCAAGTACATTCCCGTTAATAAATCAATATTTTTTATTGAATTCACAATAGATTTAGTGGATAAGCGTAGAACTTACTGATGATGTACCCTAATAATACTATTTCAGGGAATGCTAGCATTTCGAATTAGGTGCAGTGAAGACTGATTGTGACGTACTGAAACAGAAGCGAATTATGTTTATTTTATTTATTTACTTATTTATAACAATTTTGTTTGCCAGAGTTTTCCTGATGAAATTCTATCCATTAAATGGGAAAATTAAGCCAATGAATCCCTACGAATAACTGCTTAATGAATGGTCAACTAAGGCAGCTCAAAGCTATGGGCCTCTAAAAGCAGTCCAATCCTCTGTTATCATCACATTGGCTTCTGATTTTGCTTTAATCAACAAATAGCTTTATAATGTTGACTTTCTCTTTGCTATCTACTAAAGGAAACATTTCTCGGTATCCACAGTCGGTAATAATAATTGCCATGCCATTATTTAAGCCATGCCTTAGAAAGACACACAGCAGGCTTAGGCAATGTCTCATTATCTAATCTCAAATATACATATACATATATGTATTAATTACATATAAGAAAAGTGTATCCAAAGGCCCTTCATTCGCAGCAGCAACAGTTCTTGATCTATGCCTGGTTACAGGGTACCTTGAGCCAGTGAAAGCCGCGTCAAGCAATGCCAAGGCCTCAGAGCAGTTAACATGCCCAGGCAGGCGAGCAAACGTATTTCTGTTTACGCTAAGTAAAAGGCCAACAAATTGCAGAGAGAGTCACAGTAAGCCAATTTGGTAATTTTGTTGGCAGCGCATAAGGAATAATTCCGCCACGCTTACAAGTGCCAGCAGATAGCTTAGTTAGAAAGTCCATCTACCAGCGTTTGTTGTTGTTGTTGTTGTTGATGAAATGTGTTTACAATTCTGTTAAATGAGCTGCCGTAAAGCGCCTTGCTTGTATCGCTAAGACTTATTTAAAAGAAATGAAGCCAGCTGTTGTTTGATTCGTAAATATGAAATAAGTTCTGGCTGCCTTCGGGCGGCGGATAAGCCGAAATGTGTCAACAAAAACATTTAGCCATGATTAAGTCTTGAAAATAGTTATGGCAATGTCTTGGCCGGCATTCGATTCAGATCCGGCTTTGTTTATTTGTTTTGGGCTCTGTGCGAACCAAGGTTTTTTTTTCCTTATTTTTTTCTTTCGAGAAACTAATCATGACCCTTTTGTGGGCGACACGTGGCTAGAAAAAACTAAAAATTATGGCCACAAACGAGCAAATGGCATCTAATGTGCGCCTGGCGATCGGCCTCCTGCTGCCTCCTGCTGCCCCAGTCATTCAGTTAATATGCTTGCTGCCCCATAACTCGGAGCCTACTTCAAGCTGGAAATTGGACTCAAATCCTTTAAGTGCCATTTGGCGAGCAGCAACCGCACATAAACGCATTCGCTCGCAAGCTATCTATTTTTTCTCACTCTCTCTCTCTATCTCTCTCTCTCTCTCACTCTTTCTCTCTTTCTTATTTGGCTGTATTTTTTTTCAAACGCTTTTTATGCCTTTGGATTTGCACATTTGGACACTACTTAATTATGTTGTTAGTCCCTTTTATGTCACAATTTTCATTTCGCAACATCAAATAAACTAAATGTCCTAAGGGGCGGCGGTGGGGGTGTGGCTGTACAGCATTCGCTCGCCTGACCAGTTGGGGTGTGCAAAAAAAAACTACTTGTATAGTATATGTATGTGTGTGTGTGTGTGTGTGTATATGCACTTATGTGTGCCTATGTATATATTGGCAAACTACATGCTCAGTTGCTATTGTTGTTGTTGTTGTTGTTGTTGTTGCTGTAGTTGTTGTTGTCGTTTTTGTCAGCCACAATTGTCGTGGCAAGGTAAACAAAACTGCGTAAAGGTTGGGGCTGCTAACCACATTGCCCCATTGACTGCAGTCCTGAGGGTTGTTGGCCAAGGGGCTGGGCAGCGGGAGGCGGAACAAATGTGCCTATTTGTTGTCCCACTGCCATCGTCCGTCTGTCTGTCTGCCTGTGTGTGTGTGTGTATTTGTGGCTAGTTGCTATAAAATTCTGTACGAAATGACCATTTGGACTTTTAATATGCTCGAGTAATGTCTGCATTAACAGAATTCATTTGCTGGACATGGCCAGACCGGATGTCTCTCTCCCTCTCTCTCTCTCTCTGTCGTTCTTCGGCCCAGTTACCCAATTCCCTGGAAAGACAACCGGTGCGAGGCTTTAATGCGTCTCTCTGTGTGGCACAAACAAATTTATGTCTTGCTACTTGCTGAAATTGGATTTCTGGCAGCATCTAGTTACAGCTGCTCCTGCTGCTCCTGCTAGTCCTGCTGTAGTTGTCACGTTGTTGCTTTTTAGTTTAGTTTCGTGCAAACAAAAAAAAGGCACAGCTCGAGAAAGGTGAGCGCAGGAGAACGCATTTATATCCATTGCTCAGATTACAACGTGTTATCCTTTTTCATGATTTGTATAGCAGTGCACACGCCATTTGTCTCGCTTCAGCTGTCCGGCCGGTGGTCAGTCCAATTTTTTTCCATTTTCTTTTTATGGTCGTGCAGCTGGGGTGCTCCAGTAATAATTACCTGCTGCAAATGAAAGTGTCCTGGACGTGTTTCTATTCATTTGTGTCTAATTTTAATATGCCAACACTTGTCGCCTCTTGCAGAACGGCCGATTGCCGCGCAGCCTGCCCGCATTGCGTGCCATGGAGATGGCGCAGCGCACGAACTCGTCTGCCCCAACCGGAGGCGTTGCACAGCCCATGGAGGAGGCCGACAGCAGCAGTGATTCGGAAATGGAGTACATGATACCGTTGCACAGTGAGTAGCAGCACCCAGCATCCCCACCCCCAGCCCTTAGACGAGATTTCATGCTCAGACAATAGCCATTGCCCAGTGGCAAATTCAATTAAAAATTTTTGAAACTCTGCCATCTGCACGTGCGTGACAAGGTCCACGGGCAATGCAACAACAGAGGCCATGCCCATGCCCATGCCCAAGCCAGGCCACACCCACGCCCCTATCAGCATCAGCATGCGATTCAGGCTCAGGTTCAGGTTCAGGTTCACTTTCAGGTTCAGGCTGAGGCTCAGTTCGAGGCACTCAGCCTGCGATATTCAGCTGGCCAGTTGACGTTGATGCGAACGACAGGTATTTCAATTTACTTTTATGTCTCGTTGCCTTATCGCGGCACAAATTGAAACGCTATCTTGACGCAATCAGCATGCCACCGAGCCGCACTGCGATGCCCACATACAATTAAGTTAAACTCCGCTCATCAATTCTGCCGCTCTAAGCGGCTCTAGCCAGCTGAGCAGCCACTAGCAATGGGCAAAGTTTTCCGGCTTAATATATTTATGGCCGAGGCCGTAGCGAAAAAATATGAACAAGTTTTTATGCATATTTCAGCTGCGTGACTTTGAGATACTCTCTGATTTGGTTTGATAAAATAAATGAATGCCCCAATGAATCGTTAAAAGAAAAAAAAATATTTATATATAAAGAAATATTAAAAAAAAAAAAATAAATAAATATAAAAAATTAATTAAGTGCCCCAACGAATCGCTAAAAAAATATTTTTGAAGAAATATTAAATATTAAATATTAAATATTAAAATAAAATAAAATAAAATAAAATAAAATAAAATAAAATAAATAAAATAAATAAATAATAATAAATTAATTAAATATTAAAAATATGAAATAAAAATAAATATATAAAAATAATAATAATAATAAAAATTTAATTGAGTGATCCAAAGAATCGCTAAAAATATATATTTGAAGACATCCTTAAAAACTAAAATAGATACTGAAATATACGAAATATATGAACGAACTTGTTCTTTTAGCTTTAAGTACTTTTCGAGACTTTATGTATTACTATACTTCCATGTCAGTCAATAATTTTTGTTAAGCGATTTGAGTTTATTCTAACTAATATTTTAATATTAGCTATGGAACAATATGCCTTTCGCTATAGCTAAGACTGGGAATGCCAGAAACCTGACAACTTATTCAAAAGTTTTTTCTTTTTCGTTGTTTTTTTTTTTTTTTTTACCTCAGATATGAGAAAGTTGAGCTTGAAACAGAGGCAGAGCAGCGGAAGTCTGCAAATGGTTTTAAGATCTCTTTTATGCAACTGTTTATACATGATAATATTTTTATGATTTTATTATTGCTGCCACAACAAATGCGACTTGCTGCTGCCCACATTTTGCCAAGATATCCGCAAAACTTTTGCACGCAACTTTCATGCTCTCTATAGATATATGAATGTAGTTGTGCTCTGGGCAGTATTAATGATCCATTTACATTTCGTTTAGTGTGTGGCCACAAAAAAACTTTTCGGGGCCTGACAGGCACCAAAGTCTCTAGACATTGCAGCTCATTTGTGATTTCAAGAGGTCTATTTCGCTCTCTCTCTCTCTCTCTCTCTCTCTCTCTCTCACTCACTGTGTGTGTATGTTAATTTACTCAGCATTTAAGCTTGATGTTTCGCAAAAAAATAAAAATAAAAAATTAAAAGCGCTGTCAACTGCGCCGTCAACTGCTCAGCCGGCTGCAGGTGAAGAGCCTTACCTCTCAGGCCCAACGGCAGCAGCTGTTCCAATTTTTAGCAGCGGCCTCGTTCGTGTAACGGTTTTCAGCTGCACACCTTCCCACACACACACACACACGGCACTGCCGCCCATTGGGCGTACTTGTCAATATGTAACTGTGCGCTGCACCGCTCTACCCCTACCGGCCTAGCTGAGGCCCGCATTTGGATTGGAGCTGTAGCTGAAGCTCTGAAGCTGACGCTGGCGGCTGTTGCCGTCGCATGCTGCATTTTTTCGCTCACCTGAATGTTTGTTCAGTCAGAAAGTTTTGATTTATTTACGGCGCAAGTTTTACATTTTACACGACACTCGCCTCCAATTACACGCCGCTGCCGCTGCCGCTGCCACTGCCTCTGCCCGCGTCGCAGCTGGGCAACCCTTTCAGCGTCGCATCGCGTCGCACAGCTCAGCTCAGTTCTGCTCTGCTCTGCTCTGCTCATTTACACCTCAGCTGGCGGCAACAACCCTCGTTCAGTTGCAGCAGGAGCAGCAGCAGAAGTAGCGAAAAAAATAAAATAAAAGTAAAATAAAACACAAATACTTTCCTTCAGATTTTAATCGCTCACGTGAGTCCTTTGCCTTACGGCTAACACTCACACAGCAGTACGTGTGCATGTGTGCATGTGTGTGTGTGTGTGTGTGTGCGTGTGCTTGGCAGTTAGTTTGTATGTTTTGGTGTGCTGGGCCAAGTAGGTAATATGTATATCGCTCTGTTGATATCGTTATTGTCGGACTTCGAGGACATTTGCATTTAAATATAAAGGCGCACTGGGTTCGCTGGGGCTCGCTTAATATCAAAAGCGAATGCAACTCGATAACTTCCTTATCTCAGCAGCCGTTAACTGGGTAATGAAAGCCGCACAGGCAAGCACTGAATGTATTATATACATTCATTTTCACAAAGTACTCGTCGTACTATGTAGATTCTAAATATGACCGCCTTCGTCAGGTCTTACACTAAGACTTTTATTTCTTTTATTAAATTTTTATACTGAAATTGTAGTTCTTTGATTTTGTGTGATGTAGCATCGAATGACTAAAGCATATGAAGTATTAAGGCAAGAATATTCATTCGTAACCTTATTCTTCGATACCTTCTAAAGCTTTGACTTTTAAATATTTTAGACTTTTTGTATATATGAAAGCATACACAGATTAATATACTTAAGACATTTTAATGAGTGTGTATATAAAGGCCATAAATAGGCTCTTCTTTTTAGGAAGTTCCTTATTCAATGGAATAAAAGGGATCATAGAAGTTAGTTCATGAATAAAATACATAAAAGGTACTAGAAAAGCGATTGTTGTTAGGAACGTGTGAGATGCAAGAAATGTATTTCCTATGACAAAATTATAATTAATATTCAATTAATTATAATAATTTAATGCCTAAATAAAAATTATATTTAGCCCAAAAATTATAAATTATAATTAATATATATTCCATTAAAAATTAAAATTAAAAATTATATTTAGCCTAAAAATTATATTTAGCCAATGGACATATGAATTATATATATGTATGCATATGTGGGCAAACCAAAATGCATATCTACGGCAAATAAAAATAAGGCAAATAATAAAAATAATATTTAAGGCTGTAAGCCGAAGTCTTACTAGTGCTAGTACTTAATTCTTAAACTAGTCTTAATTTTAGAATCATTCTAATCTAATAAGTATATTAAAATTTGGCAAATTTGTTCCAAATAAATACGAAGCTTACCTAAATACCCTGAAATATATACGCTTAGCATATGATTTATTTATATTATTTATTATTATTTATTTATTTTACTCGCTCAACAAGAGTAAATGTAATTGTTAATTGACAATTCTGCATTATACATATTGATCAATTAAATTTAATTACTGCACATAATTACACATAAGATAATTAATTTAGCTCTTAAAAACATAAATTATTCGAATTTCTAATACTTCTGCTGTATTATATGTGCTCTATATAGAACTTACAATTTCTTTAATATTATTTATATTTAATGTGTGCAAATATTCGAAATAACTTTGTTGTTTGACTTGAGTGCAGAGTGTGAATAGTTTTTTGCGTTGATATTTGATATTCACGTGTATTTTCGCATTCAAAACTCAATTGCAACTGCAACTGCAACTGGCATTGCAATTGCTAGTTTGTGATTGTTGGCTGCGAAATCAACATGGCTCGCAAACTTGAGCAGCATTCGACTTGTTTGCGTTGCTTGAGCATGAATATGCAGAGCGAGTTGAGTTTCCGTGTGAGTTGCGCTCGCAGCTGCAGCGCTGCTCTAATTGTTAAATGAAAAATAAATTATAATGCATTTCTAGCCATGCCCCCAATGCATGTAGAATGAGCATCGAGTCTAGCCGAGAATCGAAAGATCAAAGTAATTTTGTGGAGCGCGCCAATTAGCTTCAAGGGCTTCAATTTTGTTTCTCTCTTTTGCAACTATTTTGGCACTAAAATTACATTTGCATTTCCGCTTAAAGCAAACGACCTTGAAGGCGTCGTAGGCCAACTGTGAGAAAACAAACGCCAGCAGCTGCTAGCCATGGCCAAAGAGACCGAAACCATTAAAGCCGCCAGCCACTTCGTCAGCCACTTTGGCTCGCCTTAGCCGCAACATTGCTGCGTGCTTAGCTCCACCGCCTGCCGCCGCCTTGGCCATGCTTCTAATACGCTTTCGGCTAAAGTAACAGTTGCTAAAATGTTTTCTATTGTTTTCACGCTCAACAAAAGGCAGACAATTAGTTTTCTTAAGCGACAAATCAAGTAGAAATTAAGTGGAGACGGGTGAAAGCAGCGGCAAAGGCGCTTAGCCTGTTGGGGTGGCTTGATGTCCTCTTGGCCGTGGGGTTGGTTGGTCGGAGCTCCGTTCTTCGGTTGCTCGGGTGGTTTAAGGGCGCGCAAATGATAACAAAACAAAAGTGGATTATTGGCTCTTTAGCGCATAAACAATAGTGTGTACTATGTGCGGGGCTGTCTGTAAATGCATGAGAGTTACTGCTTGTGTGTGTGTGTGTGTATGCTGTTTGTTTGTCTATAATATGCTTAACATTTGACATTATTCTGCTGTTGCTGCTGCTGTTCGCAAAGCCGCTCATGCCAGAATCAAGTTCTGCCTATCCACGCCACAATGCAGCAGCCGTAACATGGGAAACACAAGTACTTTGTGCGAAATCCTCTTAAGAATGCACTGCTGTAAGGAAGCAGCATCAGAGAGCAGAGTATAACAGCTGGCCGTGCCATAAACGTACCTTACACTGGGAAATTTGCCAGCTCAGTGTGCTATAAATCATTCGATTGAGCCCGCTTAGCAGAGACACAAACCATTTCGAACTGTGAGATTGCGCAGGCCTGAGCGAGCCGCGACACGAAGTTGGCCAGGACGATTGGCAGGCGATTCGTGTGCGTGCCGGACTCGGAGCGAAGGCAGCGCGACAGCGACGCCGGCAGAATAACGGTATGCCTCAGCGGACAATGTCTTTGACTATTTGGGAGGACGACGAGCGCGCTTCGCAATCAGTTTGAATTGTGTCCTCGTAAAGAAAGGATATTCGTTACATTGTTGTTAAGTTGTTATTATAATTTCCAAACAAACCAACAAAAAACATCCAAAACCAAACAAAAAAAAAAGAAAACAAAAATCAAAAACAAAAACAAAAAATCAAAGCAAAACAAAATAACAACACCCATCTAATAATGCAGCAACTGCAACACGGAAATTCAAACGCAAAGTAAAAACAACAAAGTAAACCCCAAATATCAAAATATAAACTCAAAACGCAGTTCACGACGCGACAAAATAAACAGCAAAGCGACTGCAAAAAATAGTCGAAAATCTAAAATAAATTGAAAAACATAAAAATAAAACTGGAAAAAAAAAATTTAGACAAAAGTAAATAAGTTTAATTGTTTGTAGAATTTTATAATACTGATTTTATCTGCTAAAAAATAAGAATTTAGTTTTATATTATTTTCGAGCTGAGTTTCATTTAAGTTCCATTTTCATTTCAAGTTATTTTGTGTTAATTTAAGTCGATTTAAAAGTGAAATTCGAATTGAATTTTTCGTAGCATACTTTTTGGGGCAAAGTGCTGTGAGACTCCGATAGTGTCTGATTGTGAATGGGCATAGTTTAGGCTTATGTATTTCTATTTTAACGTGCAGCTTTATACATGCACTCGATGTTTTATGTGCGATTTGCTGAAGAGTGTGAACATAAAAATTGTTGTACGCATCGATTTTAGTTCTATTTACAAGGAACACAATGACTTTTTGTCTGCTGCTGCTGTTGGTGCTGGTGTTGCGGTATTTGCCGTTCGTTTTCTTATTCTTCATTTTTGTTGGACACATTATGTACAACAACAATATGCACACACATACACATGCATGCACAGATACATGCACACATTCTGCCACTTCGGCTTATGTGGCACATAAACCGACAACGAGCAGCCAATAAATGCTTTCAGCCAGCCTGCCAACGCCGAAAGCCGCCGACACAGCGCGGCCATATAAAAAGGCCAGTGCATTTGTGTGTATGAATCATACACACACACACACTTACACACACAAATTTCAGTTAGATGACAACGAATGCTGTGTATTGTACACTGTTTTCTTTTTTTTGGCATTTGTTATACACTCGTTGCTTTTTACTGCGTCTACTCTGTATGTGTGTGTGTGTGTGTGTGTGTGTGTTGTATGTGTTTTTTGCTTTCAAAAATAAAAATATAAGTTTATATTTATACATAACATTTGTCCGTCTCCTCCGGCTCTGTGCCGCTGTCTGGGGCTTTTGTGCGCGTTGCGCTATAAAAACCGGAAGCGTTAGACTGACGTTAACGCCGACTGTGGCGCTGACTCTGGCTATGTAGCTGTGGCTGTCACAGCGCCTGATCCTGACACTTGCCAACACTTGGGGCGTGCGATTTTTGGAGTTTGAAGAGTTTTGGGTTTTCTGGTTTCTCGTTTCTTGTTTCTCGTTTCTCGCTTTTGGCTTCTGTTGTTTTGTCTCTTGGGCGCGCGTCGCTCGCATAAAAAGCAGCGCTTACATTCAGCTGCCTTTTATTATTATTGTTATAATTTTGCTCGTGTTGTTCTTGCTTCTGCTGCTGCTGCTGCTTCGCATTGCGTTACGCGCATAATTTTTATTTTTTGTTGGCTCAAGCTTTGCTTTGTATACACACAAATACACGCACACACACAGACACACACACAGCGCACACCCGAAAATCGTAAAATATTAAATTTAATTTTTCAAATGATGTGTGAATGGCTTAGGCTTGATATACGATAATGCCCGCGCCCCAGAACGTTATGTTTGTGCTTAAGGAACATCATAAAACCGAATCATAAAAACTGCAATTACCCAAAAAGAGAGAGGGAAAAAAAAAAGATGATGGCTTAGCACTCTGAAGCACGCAGCACGCAGCTGATGGGGCCTTGGAGAAGGGTTATTTCGTAGTGTTGCCCCAAATAATCAGATTAGTTAAATAAATATGGAAAAATAAATTTGAAATTAATTAAATGAGGTTCAGTCCAAAAGCACGTTTCATATTTGTTAATTGGCTTTTTAATATACTAAAGAAAATGCAAACGCAACTATTACAAATATTTTAATTTTTAATTTGATGAATCAAACTTTAATTTTAAACATTAATAATAATAATTATATTTTATTATTAATTTTTTGTTATATATTTTCATAACGTTATATGATTTATATTTAAAAAAATTAATTTGTACGTTTATTTATAAATATATTTAATTATATATTTATATGCATTAAAACTGAAATCCTTTTTTTAACCAGTAAAAATTGGAAAGCGCCAGAACTTGTAGAAAAAAGTTAATATCTTATTGGTCTGTGATAAGTGAATGGAGGGCAAAATTAAATAGTAAAAATTAAATAAAAAACTGTAAAAGCTAAACGGCAGGCGGCAAATAAATGCGAGCACAAACCGCAAAAGAAACTTTTGGAATTAGTAAAATTGTAGAAATCATTTACCGCACCAAATGATTTCCGTAAAATATTAAAAAAGGAACACGCAAACCAACAACCTGCAACAACAGCAATTAAAAGTGCGGTTTCACACAACACACAAAAATATATAAAAAAAAAAAAATAAACGACAACAACAAAATCAAAATATATATATTTAAAATAAAAGACAAACGTATGCTCCGAAAATTATTTTAACACGATTTGATGATACACATCAACTGTGAGGCGGCACTTCATTAAACATCAAAGCGAGTTGCGTTAAACCGCAAAACGTGCAACAGTAACGCCACAGCAACAGCAGCAGAAATAACAGAAGCAGCAGCAGCAGCAGGAGCAGCAGGAGCAGCAATCGAAAAAATGTTGGCAATGCCCACACTAATGATGCCAGCAACAGCACAGATGACGCTCAGCAGTCAGCCGCTGTCGGTTGGGGCCAAGCCGTACGAGACGAAGCTGCTGGCCATACACCAGACGCATCTGCAGCAGCAGCAGCAGCAGGCTCCGGCACAGCAGCAGCAGCAGCAGCAGGCCCAGCACCAGGTCAATGTTAAGCAGCAGCAATCGTCTCAGCAAATGTCCATTGTTACGACTCAGCAGCAGCAGCATCCGCAGTCCCAGTCGCCGCATCAGCAGCAGTCGCAGCAGCAGGCAGTCGCAGCAGCAGCAGCAGCCGCCGCCGCAGCTGCTCATCATCAGCAGCAGCAGCAAGCAGCCGTGGCCGCTGCCGTCTGTGCCGCCCAGCAGCAGGCGGTGGCCGTGCAACAGCAGCAGCAGCAGCAACAACAGCAGCAGCAACAGCAGCAGCAACAACAACAGCAGCAGCAACAGCAGCATTACCAAATTCACTCGCAGCAACAGTCGCCGCAGCAGGTGCTTAGCGTATCGCCCAAGCAGGGTAAGAATCACTTTATGCCATGAATAGAATAAGAATTACAAATATAATTAGCGTATAATTCCCAAGTACATTAAGTCCAGCGACTTGATTGCCCTGCGCTCCATTTCGATTACTTTACGAGCGATGCCAACACTTTGGGCCCACTTATCGATTTGCCTTTATGGCTGCCAGCCCAGGAATTTCACGAGTTTTACGAGACGGGCGCAGTTCGAGTAACGCTTTTTATGATGCCTCGTAAAAGCTGGCCAAGCCCGTAATGGCCAACTGTCTAATGCCAATTGGGCCGTCAAGCTTTCACTTCTTCACTTTCGGTTTCAAAGAGACTGAAGCCGAGCTAAACTAAACGGAAATAGGTATTTTGATATTGGTGTTGGTGCAATTATAGTGCCCATTGCTAGGTGTTTACTTTCATTCAATTGTCTTTGGTTGCTGTTCAATCAAATAGAAATCAATTTGAAATTATTGACAATTTCCACTTTGGCATTGGCTCAGCGATTTGCTTTTGATTTTGTCATAGCCATTGCTAAACGAAAGGTAAACACACACACACACACACACATAGCGAAGCAAACAAAACTAACGTCAAGTCTGGCTGTGTGGAAGGCAAAAGTAAATAGCATAAGAAAGTCTTCCTGAGCAGGACTCTGGTTCAGTGTGTGGGCGGGAGGCGGAGGGCGGTGGGCGCGGCTGTTTGTTATTTTTTTGTGTGTAACGCCCACAAAGTGAAAACTGCACTAAGCAAACAGCCGAACACTGAGCGCCTCAGACAACCAGCCAGACGGAGCAGGAGACGAGACGCTGCCAATTGAGCCCAGTTGAAGTGCATTGGACAACGTGACGCATACGTAACACTTAAACGCACGTCCACACTTGACCAGACGTGGCGCAGGGTGGCGAGGGCTGGCAGGGGACCAGGGGACAAAGTATTGAGAATTGAAAATCGAAGGGAATCGAATCGAAGCGAATCAAAGTTTCAACTTCTCTGCAAAAACTTTGCTGCTGTTGCGTTGCGGCAAATTTGTTTTGAAATTTGCAATGCTCGTTCCCCGTCGAGTGTCTGCTGAAATTTTCAATTGAATTCGTTGTAAGATCCACAGGCGAATTGCCAAAAAGCGAGTGAGACGAAAAGGGGCGACTAAAAGCAGCAGCAGCAGCAGCAGCAGGAGCAGCAGCAGCAGTTGTCGTCTTGCTTGTCCTTCCACAAAGCAAACAGACAAAGCGCATTGCAAACGACAACAGCAACAGCAGCAGCAACAACAGCAACAGCAGCAACAGCAACAGCAGCAGCCACAGTAACAACGAGCAAGCGTTAAATTTGGCTTATAAAGTGGCCCGGTGTCTGGCTCTCCCTATGTGCACTCGCAGTGTCCTTCTTTGTTAAACTCTAAGGACGTTGACAGATGCGTTCGCCCAGGCGTTGGCACAGCTGCCAAGTAGCCGCCATTGTTGCTGCTGTTGCTGCGTCTCGTGGGCGTCTCAACTTTAAGCAGGTGATCGATTTTCTACTCCTACCCCCTCTCCCTCTCAATCGTTAAAGCCATTTGCCGAAATTTAAAATTTAAAAAGCTAACAGCATTTGTGCAACATCAAATTGCGAAAATAAAATAGATTTATGAAATATATTTTTCCATAAATATAATAAATAATTTTCTATTTATTTTGTATTTTGTATTTTTATTTTTTTTCTGCTTGCAGCAAAAAGTGCGCATAAATTTGAATTTATAGTGTATGCAAATGAATATCTATTGTGTTATTTTTTTTTTTTATATTCATTTATGTGACATTAAATTTCAAACTTTATAAATTTTTATTAAATGCAAAAAATAAAACATTTATTTAAATGAATTAAAGCATAAATGCTATTTATATTATAAATTCTGATTAATTTAATTGATATGAATCAATTTTGTAATATTCGAGAGAACAGGCTGAGTTATTTACGAGTATTTTATTTAGGTGAAAATATGTCAGCTTGTTATTTTTTGGAGCCAAACTAAAGGCGTCAGTGTGCTTTATTCTTAAATTAGTTTTGATTTTAAAATCATTATAAATAATTTTATATTAGTCCTAATCTCAAGGAAATAAATGAACTCATTACAGAATTCATATATTTAAAAATAAGTTTACATTATAATATTTCAATATGTATATAATCTATATATTCTCATCAGCATTCGCTCAGTCAGATGACTCGAAATTGATTATTGATTCCTGTTACCTGCTCACACCCGCACACACACATAGACACACCAGTGTAATTGTAATGCTGATGACAATTATTCAGGGCACTCGGCGCATTCGCCATTGCATTTTGTCAACCTGTTTGCCGTTGAGCCAGTTGAGTCAGTCCAGTGCGGGTCGCTGCCAAGCCGTCGTGGGCCATTATTGCCGTTATGTGAAGCTGTTAAGTACGATTGCGGCCATTAGCCAGACAATCGGCCCTGCCTGCTCCGGCTGCCTTGGCTGCCTTGGCTGCCCTGGCTCGGCTCTAACGAGTCGCTTACGTGCGTGGTTATGCTTTAAATATGCCAGCATCCACTTGTGGCGCCTCGTTGCCATTTTCCTCAGACATTTTTCCGCCATTTAGCTTGGCGCTATTGTTGTTGCTGCTGTCGTTGTTGTTGCTGTTGCTGCTGTAAGTGGTCAATGGTTTTGAAAATTGAAAACCATATATCAATGGCCTACACTGAGCGAATAAGTTTGCTTTCAAGCAACTCGATGCACTCTTTGCTCAGCTCAGCTCTTGGCCATTATCGCAGCTCTCTTTCACACTCTCTCACTCTCTATCTCTCTCGCTCTCTCTTTAGTATTTTGCTGTTGTTGCGCTTTTTCTTATGGGCTTTCATTTATTTGCTATTAACCTGTCATTGTTCATTTTTATTATTGTGTGGTTTTTATGCCCGTCTGGCTGCCCAGCTCCCACTGCTTTGCTTTGCACTGTCTGCTGCTGCTGCTGCTGCTGATGCTACTCCTGCTACTCCTGATGTGGCTGTGTCTGTTTCTGTGCACTTGGCAGCGCTACACATGAGTGTGTCTGTCTGTGTGTGTGTGTGTGTGTGTGTGTACTTATGTTTGGGGTTGTTTGTGTGCGTGCAATAAATTGTTATTATCGCCACGCTGCAGCATGTCCTCGTCGTCGCCTTCTGTGCCCTTTCTGAATGGCCACATCCTCTCATGCCTCAACTGATTCTCATCCGGAGCGGCGACAGCCAATGCTAAGATTTATAACTTTTATTATTATTGAAGCTTACGCTCTCCGTTTAATATTTGCCGCATTTATCTGGTCACGTTCAGTTTACAGTTTCATGTGAAGCTGCCGCTGCTCCTGCTACTCCTGCTACTCCTGCTGCTGCTGACCTGCTTGGTTTATGACTAGAAAATCAATCATACGGCATGTTGACGGCTGTGTAAACCTAAGCGCGCTCACCTGACACTTGCCATCACATCGTGTCAGATCGGATCTGTCGCATAGTGTTTTAATTTTTTAGCAGCAACTGAGTGGCATTCATTGATATCGACTGTCAGGCGTGTCTTTGTGGAGCTGCCAGTGCGCTACCTGCTTTACAGATGAGCTGATGGCTCCACACATATACATACATACATATATAAAATATAGATGGATGATATATAGATTTCGCTATGTACTGGTGTAACAAAGCAAAATCCGAGAGCTCCTATAAGCGCCTCATTGCCAAACACAATGATCGGAGTTCTCGCTCATTTACTTCATTTACGTGCTGTACGGAAAACATGACGACGGGAGGGTAAAGCAAAAGCAGCAGCAGGAGGAGGCGGAAGCGGAGGAGGAGACAGATTAGTATGCTCGTCGTTTGCAAGGGCCAAGTAACTGTCGTTCATTTTCTGCAACCGACAGGGTGACATACACACACACACACACACATACACATAGAGCGACTGTCGCCTTGTTATTAAGTGAGGGGACAGCTAGAGCTCCAGCTACAGCTCCAGCTATAGCTATGACTGCAGATGCTCAGACAGAGGCAAAAGTTTTTACAGACCTCCAGCTGGCCATAGTTGGTGCGCCGTTGGCCACCTCCGGCTGGGGCTGGAGTGAGTCGATGCTTTTTGTTTTTTAAATGCCAGCAAACAACAAAAGCAGCATAAGGCAGTTTGGACAGCCGGGATGAGCATACAACTACGAAGCTAATACTTTAGCAGCCGGATTAGGTTCAATTGGAGCGGGCAGCCAGGCAGAGGACATGCAGTACAAAAAAAAAAAAAAAAAATCGAAAGCCCAACGGCCGAGGGACGTAGGTGGCTAGGTAAAGCGAATGACAACAAAAAAGTGAAAGAGGAAAACGAAGAGACAAGAGCAGACACACACACACACACACACACACACACACATACACACACACAGCAAAGCAGGACAACAATAAAAAGTACTCTTGTACACAGCATTAAAGTTTAAACGTTGGTAAATTCCAACAGCTTCCGCTTAGTTGGACCGCATGGACACGGACGTCGCACAGCAGAGACAATGAAGCTCGACAAGACTTTTAAGAGTGTGTGTGGGTGCGTGGATGTGCGTGAGTGTGTGGGTGGCAGGTGCTTTCATGTGCGTAGCTGTGCGCAAATGTTAAGTGAGATTACGAATATCGATCAAGCGGCTGGGCGAAAGTTTCATGTTCCGTTTATTAATGATGCTCCACAGCTCCAGCTGGAGCACTCCTGCAATCCTGGACTCCTTTCGCTGCACATTGTAAATGCCAATAATAAAAGCACTTCATACTTTTAAGCGTTGCGGTTAGCGATAAAATAAAAACTTTTGTTTGCAGCTGCACAATTAACCCACACACACACAAACACACACAGACACACAGTCGCATGTGTGCCAGGCAGTTGACATTGTGTCTGGCTTTCCTGCCGGTTCGCGGACCCGCCATTTTTGCAATCGTCAATACTGATCAATATTTGATATACAAATTTTTAATGTTGATGGCGTGGACAAGCAGCAGGAGCAGGAGGCATGGGGCAGGAGCAGGAGGCATGGGGCAGGAGCAGAGGGCGAAGGGGCACCTGCATGCAAATCATTCGGCGACGTTTGTTTGCTTGTCTGCGTGGGCCGAATGAAAATTATCGATTCAGCTTGCCGCGCTTCAGAGCGGCTCGTGTGCTCGAGGTCAACTTGGGGTCATGCTGAGCAGCAGGCGGCAGCTGAAAGCGGCCACAAGAGCCGTAGCCATGGCCGTAGCCCTAGCCGTAGCCGTAGCCACAACTGCCGCAGCCGTTGCCGAGACGCCTTGCAGCCATTTTGACATTTGGTCGCAGTGCGCCTTTGTCTTTGGCGTTGACATAGCAACAGCGACCGGTCCAGTGGTTATGCCTGCTGCTACTTCTGTTACTCCTCCTGATGATGCTGCTGCTGCTGGCCACATTTGCACAATGCGCCGCGCACATGACATTGTCATTGCTGTCTGACGCCTGGCCGCGGCCGACGTCAGCGCAGCACTTTTTAAAATGACTAACGGCATTGGTGGCAGCGTGACCGCGGGGCAGCGGGGGCAGCGGGGCAGCGGGGCAGCCTGGTTGCCTGGTAGCCTGGCAGTGGTCGCAGCACACGAAAATCCACAAAGCCACATTCGCCTGTGCGGCGCAGCTTGCCGCTTGCAGCTTGGGGCATGCCCTTTGTTTTGCAGCTGGCGCTCACAGCTCGTTTGGCTGCCGCGTGACCAGCCAAACAAGCCAAACGGACAGCACACAGCTTCGCAGAGCGCCACTGAGCTCCACAGCCCACCGCAGACCACCACAGACGACCCAGGCACAACCACACTCAACCACTGTGGCTCGCTCGCCGGTCGCCGATTTGTATATTTGGTGGCAGCATAATTTATTGATTGAGTGTTTGGCCAGTCAAGCGTCGCTCGTCTCCTCCCCCCGCCCAACAACCAACGATCCCCAACCCGAATCGCACTCAACCCCAATTTTCCATTGTCACTCGCTCTGTCTCCCTCTCTCTCTCTCTCTCTCTTTGCTTTCTCCCTCTCCAACAGCCCTTTTTCTTGTTTTCTCTGTGCTCTGCATTTGGTTTGATTTTGTCAGCTACGCTTTGTTGCGCTTTTCGCCAGCTTTTGCTTGCTGTTAACTATATTTCTGCAAGTGCCATGCCCTCCGACCGCCCAGCTCAGCTTTGCCAGCTCTGGACTCTTTCCTGCTCGCTGGCAGCGCTAAAAATTTAAATTGGTTTGTTTTGTATTGCGGCTGCTTCTGTGGCTCCTGCTGCTACTGCTGCTGCTCCTGCTGCTTCATTTTCTGTTCGTTTAGCTGTCTCTGCTTCTAGCTGCTCTGCCATAAAATTGCAAATTGCAATTCGTCGCCATGACTCGTTGGCTGACACTGCTGTGGCATCGCCCTGCCCTGCCCCCAGCAGCAGCAAGATGCTGCTCGCCTCCTGCCCCAGCTGTCTCTCTCTCTCTCTCACTCACTCTGGCCCCTTTCGCACAGCGCACGTTGCGCATCGTTGACAAAGTTACGAAACTGTGGTAAATTTTATTTGAATTTCCAATGCAGCTGCCACACTGCCACACTGCCACCTAGCCCTGCCCCCCAGCTGCGGCCGTTGCTGCTGTGTTGTTATTGTTCTTTGGCCTCAGACCAGCAGCTCGTTGCGGTTACGAAGCGTTGATGAATGAAGTGCATTTAACACTCAAAAAGCGTCGCCGCGCTGGGCTTTGCTTTTGATTTTGCTACCCATCCCTGCCACGCCGCGCCGCCAGTTGTGGTTGCCAATTAATCATGGCCAGCAGGAGTCGGCAATGGCAACGGCAACGGCAACGGCAACGGCAACGGCAACGATGGCCCATCCGAACATGATTGAACAAGAGCCCAAGAAATCCATCCAAAGACGGCCAACCATTGATAAGCCAAGCGTATAGTTTTTAATCATATTGGGATCAATGGCAGCCCAAAAACTTGTTGAGGGCGGCTCGAGAGCCCGCATCAAAGCCGCCTCGGAGCGAGACAGGCAAACAAGCCAACATGTCAGACAGACATCACGCAGGAGCAGGATGCGACGTGCTTGGGGCGGGAGGTGTTACAGTTTAATGATAACAATAAAATAGAGAGCACAGCATACGGCATCAATGTCAAGAGTAGGCTATGCATGTGTGTGTGTGTGTGTGTGGGTGGGGTGTGGGGTGTGTGTGTGGATGCCAGCAACTTTTTGCTTGTGGCAACCTGAAAAATATGAGGGATGTGTTGTTGTTGTTGTTGTTGTCTTTGAAAAATTGCGACAGCAGCAGCAGCAGCCTTAAATCAAAAAATTATATTGTCATATAGGCAGACAAACAAACACATATACACACACACACATACACACACACACACACGCAGACAAAGAGCAGCAACATGTTTGGCATGCGAGCTGGCAGGGCTCGGGCAACGTGAGCGGCTAGTGATAAAAGCAAGGAGAGCGCCCCCAAAAAGTGGCAACCAGCAGCAACAGCAGCAGCAGCAACAGCAACAGCAGCAACAGCAGCAGCAGGAGTCAGCCAGCAGCAGCAGGCGGCAGTCGTGGATGGTAAAAATTAATTTATAATAGGCATCCTTTATGAGATGACAAGGATGCTGAATAAGATAATGGCATCAACAAGCAAGCTGGCAGGATGAGCAGACAAATGGCGCGAGCGCCCAAAAAGGCGTAGACCCTCTGCTGTTAGTGGGGGCCACGTTGGGGGCGTGGGCGTGGGCGTAGGCGCTGCCTTGTTTTGGGGGCGTTGGTCGCAGAGTTTGGCAAATAACGAAATTACTTATCGCACGAGGCGAGACCAAAAGGCAGCAACAACAACAACAACCACAACAACAACCACAACAACAACAACAACAAAATAAGATGATGCTTGTAAGCTGTTGCTAATAAATATTTAAAAATGTTTTTCGTTCTGCTCATTCCATGTGCAGAAAAACAAAACAAGTGGTAACACGCTGTCTTTATAGCTGAGTATGTGTGTGTGTGTGTGTGTGTGTGTGGAAAATGGGAAAATGTGATTTGTTGCCGTTCGCTAGCTCCTTGATTGCCTTTGCACTGTGGAGCGGAAATCAGAGACCTGTGCGCATCAACACGACGCCGCAGATAATGAGCCACTGTGGTGCAAAGCAAGTGATAAATTAAGTAATAGGAGCAGAAGTAAAAAAGAAAAGAAAGTGAAACGAGAACTGACTGTCGTCACCGATAATGTATGATCTGATATTATTTATTATCTGGCTGCTATCAGTCAAGCATAGATAGATTTCAAATTATTTTAAATTGGATACAGAAACTTAATAAAAATTTATCACGATTTAGCTAATAGCTAATTTGGCAGCTAGTCCAAATGATGCTTAAGCTGCTGTGGAATTTGAATTTTTATTTTAGTCTTTATTTCCTATGGTTAAACAATAATTTGATGCATAAATATATGTTGGTTTTTTTTTTTTTTTTTTTTTTTTTTTTTTTTTTTTTTTTATAAATTTTAAAGCAATTGCTTCATAAACATTATTAAATAATATTTTTCTCATATTTAATAAAAGAAAATTGCTTATAAGTTAGCAAATAATTAACTATTTATAAAATATTAATTATATAATTTTTAATCATCAATATTAATTATTATACCTTACTCATATCTAATAAATTATTAATTATTACATATAAAATATATAAAAATAATTATTGCATATATAAAATATTAAACAATTTAGGTTTATTAAATATTATTATTATTATTATTTTTTTTTTATCACAGATTTAAATATTTTAAATATATTACTACTGGTTCGAATCTAGTGTATTATTATTTTATAAACATTAAATCATAAATATATATATATATATATATATAAAAAGAACTGACATTAAAATAAGATAATATAAAATAATATAAGCAGAATGAAGAAACATTTCTAAAGACAGATCATTTACATATTCAATTTGATCTTTCAGTGATTTCTAATAACAAGAAATAATATATGCAGCACAAGGCGAAGGCCCAGTAGATAGTGCTTAATATTTAATCTTATAAATAAATAATATATTCATTAGACTTACATGTCTGCATCTATATTCTAATCTACTTATGAATATATCATAAAGGATTATTAATTTAAATATTAGTATAGATTTAAATCTAAAAAATCAGATATAATTATATAAAAAATCATATATATTATATAATTATAATTAGGTGTGAAACCTTCGAAATATGAGCCCTGATTATTATAGCCGAGGATAGGCACTTTACTATTTACGACGTTATAGTCTGTACCACCTTTTTAAATTCTGTTTGTTACCCTCAATCTTCGACTAATGCAGACACTGTTCGCTGTTAATATATCATTTGCCTTTGTTATCTGTTTAATTTTAAGTTTTATGTTTCACTTGCCTATCTGCAAATGAACTCTGTTCATCTCTGGCTGCACAAGCAAAAATATATAATGTGTGTATAGGTGTGAGTACACACACACACAGACACACATATACATATACAGCTACTTAAGCATACCTGGCAGAAGTGAGCCAGATATGAGCCCGATAAAGACGACGGCAATAAAAATATTTTACGAGCAAATTATGTTTATTAGCGCGTCAAAATGTCACCATTATGCATGACAAAATACATATTAAAAGAAAATCTAAAAAAGAGAGAGGCAAAATAAATTATGAAGTGTGGCATAAAATGAGCTTAGGCACACACACACACACACTCACACAAAGAGAAAAAAAATCGTTGAAGGCAGTCATAATTGTCTAGCTAAACAACGAGCTAATCGAATTTTCTGGAATCTGTTGGTCAGGTCAGAGGGCGAAAGTGCATAGTGGGGCCACTCGATTGGGGCAGCAACAGCTGCAAAAGCTACAACAGCAGCAGCTGTATTTGCACTGCGGCCATGTACATAGTCTGCTTTGTGGCATGCAGCAAATATAATTCGATTTGCCAGCAGGCCACATGCACACGATTCGAATATGAATATCATTGCATGAAATGCTGGAAAATGCGCCTCAAGACCAATGAAAGGCAACGAGCCAGGCAAGCGAAACAACAAGCAAATTACAACAATACAGCAACATTGTTGCCACACTGAATGGCAACCACGATGCATGCTATATGTAATGCACAATGACAAACGCGCCCCAACCCCTAAGGGCACACACGCACACACAGTCTCTCATACATGGACTCAGTGTGAGCGGTGTATAAAAATAGTTGCTGCCAACGATTGCCGAGGAGCAGCGACTAAAGACGAACGTTTCACAGCTGCAGGCTGGACTGTGTCAGGGGTTGGGTGTGTGGGGTTGGGATTGGGGGGTGGGGGTGGGTTGGCGACCTGCAACTACGGCTGCAATCGCAAAAGCAAAAGCAAACAGGGCAGCAGCAACGCGCATGACGCGGCTGCTCCAACCGACACAACTGGCCGCCACTGCCTCAGCCACTGCCTCTGCCACTGGCTGGCACATTGGGCTGCCCCACTGGGGCCCGACAGCAGCTGGAGACAAGCAGGCCGGGCCAGGCGGAGGCGGAGGCGAAGGCGGAAGCTGACGAAATGTTGCCGATGTGCCTTGCTAACGATGTGGGCAAAAACAACGCAACGCAACGCAAAGCAACGCAACGCCTACGATGCCGACGCCGACGCCGACATCGCTGCCGCAGCAACAAAATTGCAGCTGCACTTGGCCAAACTTGCTTCAGCCACCTACAGCTACACTGGCTGCTATTTTTTTATTCGCCAGTGGGTGGGGGTTGCATTATCTGCAATTGTATGTGTGTCTGTGTGCGTGTGTGTGTGTGTTTCTTTGTGTGACGCTGTTGCGTTTTTATTTGCCGCTTGTTTTTGTTGCTTTTGTTGTGTTCTATTTGCCGTTTCGGCTGCCTCACTTATCGTCGGTTGGTCGCAAAACTTTTAAATTAGAAATTTTTGTTCGTGGAGCCTGACAGTCGGTGGTTCGGCTGCGAATGGAGGGTGGGAGTTGGGGCAATGAGCAGCACTCAATAGTTGTTTTTTTGTTTTTGTTTTATACTTTGTTAGTTGGTTAGTTTTATGTTTGCAGCATCAGCAGTTGTTGTTGTTGTTGTGGTTTCCATTGACACTCACTAGTTGCTACAATTAATTTTTTTTCGCTTTACTCCACCTCCTGCCAGACCTCTGCTTCCTCCTCTATTTTCTTCATCTTTTTTTTTTTTGAAGCTTCGTCTATAATTTTTGTTGTAGTTGCATTTTGTTTTAGTTGCCGTCGTGTGATGCATTTTGCGGTTGTTGTTCAAGTTAAGAGCACTTTAAAGTTTGTAATGAAATTTGACAGGTCGTTAAAGGCTTTGCTCTTGATGTGGTTGAGAAGTGTAATGTAAACGTAGATGCACAGGTTCGCAAAGTGACAAAGTTAGTAAACGGATACGGGAAACTAACTAGCGTTGATTGCTGTAAAAGCAGCATACACTGGATGCCAACCACTCCATGCCCCCACGCCGCCCCACGATCAAAGATGAGGTCCACATATACAAACATACATATGTCAGAGTCAGCTAACTGATTAACTATTAATTATTACTTTAGACTGCAAATATTTCTCAAATATCTAAATTCCAGCAGTAGAGCTGATAAAGCGTCATCGAGTGTATTTGTTAATAAGTCTTTCAATTAATCAATTGATTCAGTTGAATTTCGAAATGAAAATGAAATTTGTTTTATATAGCTACTCTGTATTTTAGTAGTAATTATTAATATTATTATCATTTTATTTATTAACTTTTTTTCCTAATCCTCTATAGCGCATTTTACTCCAAACCTTAACCAATTAGTCGGCATGAATGTCGCTCTTATTTATTTAAACCTAATCCTATTTAAAAATAAGTTCGATCCTCGACGATCCAGAGGATGAAGTCTATTGAGTCTTCGCCTTTTATAGTTCACCATCATATTATCTACGAGATGAACTGAACTCTATAACTGAACTCTATAACTGAACTTTAATAATGTGACATGAATATATTGATTTATTTAGTTTTAGCTAAGAACGCTCTTAGAAATATCTAAAAATGTAAAATTTATGAGAAGTGCAATATATAGATTTTTTTTTTATTATTTATGTAATATTATAAGCTTTTAAAGCTGGAAAACAATCTTTTTCCATGTATTATAATTGAATTGATTGATAACTGAATTGATCAAAGTAAACATTGATAATATATGGTAGAAACTTTCAAGTAAAGCCACTATCGAGCTCTATCCAGTAGCAGCTTATTTATTAAATTAATTCATTCATATTTAAAATGACTTGTGATTTTATGTTGAACAAGATTTTTTTAGGGAATTTTTTCCTTAAGCAAAAAAAAAAAAAAAAAAAAAACAACATTTTTAAAATGCTCATTCTTTTGATAATTCGATCGAAAAGTTGGCCTACAGAGTGGTGGCCATTCTTCTCAGAATTTTAAGCCAACATTCAAATCTATCCATCCAATATTGGTACGAAGAGTAAAGAACGAGAAAATTAAGGCTAAAAGCTCGAAGCTTAAATTGATTAGACTATTAACAGAATATCATAGCAAATATTGTGCAACGGAACCTAAGATTAGATTTCAATGATGTTAGAGACCACATAAAATATTCATTTATAGACTTGAATTCAAAATAAATTCATCTACTACACACTATTTTAACTGAAGTCAATATTCAATCTATACGTTGAAAAGAATAAGACAGCGCTGTCAATTATTAGCTACAGTTCTCAGTCTTAAATTATAAAAAAAAAAGTAAACATGTCTTAAAAATTGATTAGATAATTGTATAGACTTCCCATATACATACATATATACATGTATACGACCGACAGCATTCAACAGACCTCAACACTTATTCTGCCAGCAGTTTTTTGAATCGTCTTTATTGGTGGCTGTTGCTGCTGTTAAGAGCCGTCGTGAGTTCAACAAAAGATGATGTGATTGAATTTGCACCGTCCACTTCCCCGGCCCGCGTCCTCGGCGAAGCAGATGTCGAATATAAAAATAAAAAAAAGTGGGTGGCACAGATAATTTTCTCAGTAGGCGTCACCTAATGGCATTCCGCAAATTGTTTGTTGAATGAAAGTGAGGTTGGATTGCCAGGCGAAGACGACGATGAAGAAGAAGAAGAAGCAGCCACAGCAGCACCAGAAGAAGGTCCACAGCTGGGTGAGAGCTTGTTATAATGCCCAAGTCAAGTTCTGGCCCCGAGTTCTGGTTCTGGCTACGTTCTGTATTGCTAACTGGCAAGCCAAAGGCAAAAGAAGAAAAAAAATAGGAAAAGGTTGTCACGCTGCCAAGACGAGGCAACAGAACTGAGGAAGACGATGCCAAAGTCGATGGCAAAAAACAACAACTTAATACCCAGCTGATGCCTATTAAGCACAGCATTTGTGGCACCCACAGCCCCAGCGCCAGCCGCGCCCCTTCTCAAGTCGAACGGTCCCTTTTTGAGGCCTGGCGTTGCGTGTATTTTGCCTTGATTTTGAGGCTGTGATATTTTCATTTGCTTGATTTGTTTTGGCATAATTTCGCCTCGACTTGACTTTGCCTCGTTTCGTCACATTCTGTGGGGGATGCTTCACTAAATTATGGTAAATTCTATA